>NC_134839.1:1288866-1611083 GCF_965363235.1 Mytilus galloprovincialis | reverse complement strand
CTAAGCTTTGATTCTGAGGTCTGTTCTCTGAGAGACAGAAAGCCTAAGCTTTGATTCTGAAGTCTGTTCTCTGAGAGACAGATAGCCTAAGCTTTGATTCTGAGGTCTGTTCTCTGAGAGACAGATAGCCTAAGCTTTGATTCTGAGGTCTGTTCTCTGAGAGACAGATAGCCTAAGCTTTGATTCTGAGGTCTGTTCTCTGAGAGACAGAAAGCCTTAGCTTTGAACCTGAGGACTGATTCTCTGAGAGACAGAAAGCCTAAGCTTTGATTCTGAGGTCTGTTCTCTGAGAGACAGATAGCCTAAGCTTTGATTCTGAGGACTGTTCTCTGAGAGACAGAAAGCCTAAGCTTTGATTCTGAGGTCTGTTCTCTGAGAGACAGATAGCCTAAGCTTTGGTTCTGAGGTCTGTTCTCTGAGAGACAGAAAGCCTAAGCTTTGAACCTGAGGACTGATTCTCTGAGAGACCGATAGCCTAAGCTTTGATTCTGAGGTCTGTTCTCTGAGAGACAGATAGCCTAAGCTTTGATTCTGAGGTCTGTTCTCTGAGAGACAGAAAGCCTAAGCTTTGATTCTGAGGTCTGTTCTCTGAGAGACAGAAAGCCTAAGCTTTGAACCTGAGGACTGATTCTCTGAGAGACCGATAGCCTAAGCTTTGATTCTGAGGTCTGTTCTCTGAGAGACAGATAGCCTAAGCTTTGATTCTGAGGTCTGTTCTCTGAGAGACAGATAGCCTAAGCTTTGATTCTGAGGTCTGTTCTCTGAGAGACAGATAGCCTAAGCTTTGATTCTGAGGTCTGTTCTCTGAGAGACAGATAGCCTAAGCTTTGATTCTGAGGTCTGTTCTCTGAGAGACAGATAGCCTTAGCTTTGATTCTGAGGTCTGTTCTCTGAGAGACAGATAGCCTAAGCTTTGATTCTGAGGTCTGTTCTCTGAGAGACTGATAGCCTAAGCTTTGATTCTGAGGTCTGTTCTCTGAGAGACAGATAGCCTAAGCTTTGATTCTGAGGTCTGTTCTCTGAGAGACAGATAGCCTAAGCTTTGATTCTGAGGTCTGTTCTCTGAGAGACAGAAAGCCTAAGCTTTGATTCTGAGGACTGTTCTCTGAGAGACAGATAGCCTAAGCTTTGATTCTGAGGTCTGTTCTCTGAGAGACAGAAAGCCTAAGCTTTGATTCTGAGGTCTGTTCTATGAGAGACAGATAGCCTAAGCTTTGAACCTGAGGACTGATTCTCTGAGAGACAGAAAGCCTAAGCTTTGATTCTGAGGTCTGTTCTCTGAGCGACAGATAGCCTAAGCTTTGATCCAAAGGGCTGACACATCTTACACATGTGGATGTACTTGTCATAGTGTCTGCTTAAAAATGACAAGAAAAATGTTGACGAAAATTTGATAGAATAAGCCAATCCCCTAGAAAGTCTTAAAAAAACACCTGCAATATCTTAGTCCAAATGGCATCCCAATAATGTATAATATTTATTAAAACTAATCCCTATTTTTTTGGTAATTAAGACAAGTTACACCACTGCATTGTCATAATAATCCAATTCGTAAAGTACCTTAAGTCTTTACTACAGAAAAATCTGACAAAAATTAATTCTCTAGTTTGTCTCTAAAGTCAATACATGTTTGTTCACAGTATAGCAACCATCATTTAAACAAACTATATACCAATCTATAACCTACTTTTCATCAATTCAATACATGCATATTTGCTTTAATGTTGAAGAATGAAAAAGAAGTTAGAATGCACAATGTAAATAGCTAGTTGTTAATATATGCCTTTGCTCCGAACCTTTTCATTAGTCAACACAACAATAATTATATTCATGCTTTAATCACTTGCCGTGAACGTGTACGGTAGCTCACAATGTGGATTTTATCACCTCCTCATTTAAAGAGCAAATAAGTGTGTAGGAATGATAAATATATTATACAAGGGGTTTTGATTATGTTTAATAAAACTTTGAATCTGTAATATGTGTGATCTGTGAATAACCACAAACCATTGCAAAATATTTAATATTTTTAAATACATGTAATGTTGTACAGTGACTTCACTTTAAAATATGCATTAGCAATTCAATTTTCAACAATTATTCTTTTTAAACTACCGTAAGCTAAGTATGTTTTGTCCTCTTAATTGAAAAAAATGTTGATTTCCAATATTTGAAACTGTGAAACCTGATGTGCTTACTCAGCATTTTATAATTTATTGCAAATCTATGGAATCTTCTAATCCTATAAACATGAAATTTCAAAGTGTAAAAACAACATTTTTACACAACTTCTAAAAAAAATCTTAGTTACAAAGTCATTCTAGCAACTGGGATTATATTTATCAATTAATCGCAATCAACATACGTAAATTTCAAATCAACATTTACCTATACTTATCAAAACGTCAATTACTTATCCATTCTATTAAATGAATTGGTTTTTATAACTTCAAAATAAGGTAATAAATTCTAACCCATTTGAAAAACCTAAGAAAAAGACCATGTACGATCGTAGTGTGTTATCAAAGAAATTCCTCAATAATCCATACTCAATCATGATCTAACACTGATAAAGAGAGTTTCACCTCCGATGTGATGCTTCTATAAGTCCCCAGCAAAGTTTGTAAAAATGTAGTAAATAATTTTGTTATCCTATGCAAACAGTTACATACTTGATACACACGATCCCACACTGTTCGCAGCGTGATACTAATTCCAAACTATCGACAAGTACTTAGGTCTTACGATAACTGTCAAATGTTTTAGTATTCTTACTTGTCAAACTTGTAAAACTATAAATATAGGCAACTAAATCAGCGGGGATCAGTGATCATTTCTTGTATTGCTTTAAATTAAGACTGAATCAATACAAATTACAAAACAAAAAGTCCCTAGTTTGAGTATAAATCTAAATCTAAGAGTTTCTTTTAGTGAGTGTCTTGAGATGATACTTCTTTCTCCTAGTGGCTGGTTTTTTTAGGGCTACTTTTGTCAACAAAACCTTATGAATATCTATTCAAAACACTAAAAACATTCATAGGTGTGTTTTGACTTTTCAAAGTTACACTAAATCTGTAAAGTAGTATTCCCCTTTTCTGTCTCCATTTTGAGATATTTAGTTTCATCTTCTAAACCTAAAGTAATCTTTGACTAACCTATTAACCTACCTTCTCCTATATCTTTAATACTCTTCTTAAATTTTCGTTTCATTGGCCC
The DNA here is from genome assembly GCF_965363235.1 of Mytilus galloprovincialis. Taxonomy (NCBI): domain Eukaryota; kingdom Metazoa; phylum Mollusca; class Bivalvia; order Mytilida; family Mytilidae; genus Mytilus; species Mytilus galloprovincialis. The sequence goes on along the minus strand of NC_134839.1, from coordinate 1,607,867 downwards.
GTCATCTGACTGGGCAGAGTCAGTAGATCCTGTTTCCGATAGTCTGTCATTTTCTGCCGTTTTGTATTCGTTATTGTTTTCCTGAGGATTGGAGTTGGTCCCTTGATAATGCGTAGTATGTTTGGCGGAGGAAGACTTGGCGGCACCAGGCACCATAACATCGACGTGAGTTAATCTATTCTCTGTCCCGACACGTCTTTGATCGTGTGGAGTATGTGAGGTAGGCTCGTTTAGAAATCGTATTTCCGTTTCCCTGATAGCACGTGAGTCAGTGAGTGTAGTCTGTATAGAGTTAGGCGGTGAATTAGGACGGAGAAATGTCAAGTTATTATATTGCCCTGGTGCCAAGTCAGTATATGTGCCATCAGGGTTAATTTCTCTTAGTTCTTGTTTGTCTCTAAAATCAACACGTTTTCCTTCCATCTTAGATGCAGAAGTAAAATCTTCATTCTCGTCATCTGAATAGTCAACACACAAAATAAACAAAGTTACTACATGTAAACACAATAATACACTATCTAAGCGTATGTAAACTGTAGATTCATTTTATTTTTTTGTAGGTATCAATTCTTTTGAAATGTGGAAGAAGAAGAAATTGTATAAACACTTGATTTTACCCAATTCTGCATACAGCTATAAGCCTTCAGAAGATTTAAAAATCTTTCAAAATTGAAATTTATGGTTTAGCTTTATCCAAGATATTCATGAAAACTACAAAACTTGGTACTCCACGAATAATAATGATTCCTCAGTACACTACATTCAGTAAGTTTTTAAGGATTAAAACAAAAAATCTAGCTAAAGAATTATCATGAGTGACAAGGGTCAACCATCACAGGTCATATTTTGTGAAGGTTCTTCTCATATGTGCAATATTACCCCCAAAAATATGTTGGTTGTTGGTGTATTTTCCTATCCTCCCTTGACTATTTAAATGAAATAACCTTCATAAGTTTATTGCTTTTATTATTTGTGTTGATAGGATGCTGTCTCACTGAGGCTCAACCAAACATCTTTTAAATATACAGGTTTACAAATGTACTAAGAACAACTGTTAGGATGCTGTCTCACTGAGGCTCAACCAAACATCTTTTAAATATACAGGTTTACAAATGTACTAAGAACAACTGTTAGGATGCTGTCTCACTGAGGCTCAACCAAACATCTTTTAAATATACAGGTTTACAAATGTACTAAGAACAACTGTTAGGATGCTGTCTCACTGAGGCTCAACCAACATCTTTTAAATATACAGGTTTACAAATGTACTAAGAACAACTGTTAGAATGCTGTCTCACTGAGGCTCAACCAAACATCTCTTAAATATACAGGTTTACAAATGTACTAAGAACAACTGTTAGGATGCTGTCTCACTGAGGCTCAACCAAACATCTCTTAAATATACAGGTTTACAAATGTACTAAGAACAACTGTTAGGATGCTGTCTCACTGAGGCTCAACCAAACATCTTTTAAATATACAGGTTTACAAATGTACTAAGAACAACTGTTAGGATGCTGTCTCATTGAGGCTCAACCAAACATCTCTTAAATATACAGGTTTACAAATGTACTAAGAACAACTGTTAGGATGCTGTCTCACTGAGGCTCAACCAAACATCTCTTAAATATACAGGTTTACAAATGTACTAAGAACAACTGTTAGGATGCTGTCTCACTGAGGCTCAACCAAACATCTCTTAAATATACAGGTTTACAAATGTACTAAGAACAATTGTTAGGATGCTGTCTCACTGAGGCTCAACCAAACATCTTTTAAATATACAGGTTTACAAATGTACTAAGAACAACTGTTAGGATGCTGTCTCACTGAGGCTCAACCAACATCTTTTAAATATACAGGTTTACAAATGTACTAAGAACAACTGTTAGGATGCTGTCTCACTGAGGCTCAACCAACATCTTTTAAATATACAGGTTTACAAATGTACTAAGAACAACTGTTAGAATCTCTTCTGATATTAAACGTAAAGGAATCACTCTTTTTAATAAATGATGTTTACCACATAAAGTTTCATAAAATTTAAGCCTAAAATACTTTTTTGTATGTAAAGGTTTCACGATAAACAGGATGTCTTTATAGAGGGTGTGTCAAATTTTCTTACACAACATGCTTATTTAAGTTTTCATTCACTTTCTCTTTTCCATTAAACAAATTGAAACACATGAAAAATTTAAGAAATCACAAATGGATAACTTGTATCCTTTTTTAAAACTTCCCAGTTATAACTGCTGTTAAATACAAATTTTCAAGATAAAAACCATGAATAAAACAATGCAAGGTGCTTGAAAATTTTAAAGACGTAAATTTCTAACGCCTATAAAATATGGAGATGTGGGATGATTGTCAACAAAACAACTATCCAACAGAGTTTAAGTTCATAGCGGTGTCTCTCAGAAAGAATTCTCTATTTAATCAAGGATTAACCTGTCATTATAAGAATGTTCTACACTTAGGGAATATCCAGCTTAATGTATCGATTCAAATCAATGTAGTTCTAAACTTAGGGAATATCCAGCTTAATGTATCATTCAAATCAATGTAGTTCTAAACTTAGGGAATATCCAGCTTAATGTATCATTCAAATCAATGTAGTTCTAAACTTAGGGAATATCCAGCTTAATGTATCATTCAAATCAATGTAGTTCTACACTTAGGGAATATCCAACTTAATGTATCATTCAAATCAATGTTCTACACTTAGGGAATATCCAACTTAATGTATCATTCAAATCAATGTTCTACACTTAGGGAATATCCAGCTTAATGTATCATTCAAATCAATGTTCTACACTTAGGGAATATCCAGCTTAATGTAGTTTAACATTGTTGTTATATACAGGGCAAGAAGTGACCTATCATTGATTTTATCTAAAAATAGAACTTAACTATAATCACTCTACCATGAATTATAGGTCATAGTCAAAAATACCCTGCCACATCTGGTCTGATGATTTTCTGATTTGTATCAATCTTATGAAATAAGCCCTTTTCAACTTATTTTATAGTTTGTTATTATGTTGTACTGTACATGTAACACCACTGTCTGAGATAGGGGAGGTTAGCGCCTTCTGAAATGTTCAACTCTGACACTTTCTATATGTGCCTAGTGGTTTTTGATGTTTCAAGTCTGTCATATTGCTTTTTAGCTCACCTGGCCCAAAGGGCCAAGTGAGCTTTTCCCATCACTTGGCGTCCGGCGTCCGTCGTCTGTCGTCCGTCGTCGTCCGGCGTCGTTAACTTTTACAAAAATCTTCTCCTCTGAAACTACTGGGCCAAATTACACCAAACTTGGCCAAAATCATCATTGGGGTATCTAGTTTAAAAAATGTGTCCGGTGACCCGGCCAACCATCCAAGATGGCCGCCATGGCTAAAAATAGAACATAAGGGTAAAATGCAGTTTTTGGCTTATAACTCAAAAACCAAAGCATTTAGAGCAAATCTGACATGAGGTAAACTTGTGTAACAGGTCAAGATCTATCTGCCCTGAAATTTTCAGATAAATCGGATAACCTGTTGTTGGGTTGCTGCCCCTGAATTAGTAATTTTAAGGAAATTTTGCTGTTTTTGGTTATTATCTTGAATATTGTTATAGATAGAGATAAACTGTAAACAGCAATAATGTTCAGCAAAGTAATATTTACAAATAAGTCAACATGACCGAAATGGTCAGTTGACCCCTTTAGGAGTTATTGCCCTTTATAGTCAATTTTTAACCATTTTTCGTAAATCTTAGTAATCTTTTACAAAAATCTTCTCCTCTGAAACTACTTGGCCAAATCAATCCAAACTTGGCCGAAACCATCTTTGGGGTATGTAGTTTGAAAAATGTGTCCAGTGACCCAGCCATCCAATCAAGATGGCCGCCATGGCTAAAAATAGAACCTTGGGTAAAATGCAGTTTTTGGCTTATAACTCAAAAACCAAAGCATTTAGAGTAAATCTGACATGAGGTAAATTTGTTTATCAGGTCAAGATCTACCTGCCCTGAAATTTTCAGATGAATTAGACAACCCGGTTTTGGGTTGCTGCCCGAGAATAAGTAATTTTAATGAAATTTTGCTGTTTTTGGTTATTATCTTGAATATTATTATAGATAGAGATAAACTGTAAACAGCAATAATGTTCAGCAAAAAAAGATTTACAAATAAGTCAACATGACCCAAATGGTCAGTTGACCCCTTTAGGAGTTATTGCCCTTAATAGTCAATTTTTAACCATTTTTCGTAAATCTTAGTAATCTTTTACATCTTCTCCTCTGAAACTACTTGGCCAAATTACACCAAACTTGGCCAAAATCATCATTGGGGTATCTTGTTTAAAAAGTGTGTCCGGTGACCCGGCCAACCATCCAAGATGGCCGCCATGGCTAAAAATAGAACATAGGGGTAAAATGCAGTTTTGGGCTTATAACTCAAAAACCAAAGCATTTAGAGCAAATCTGACATGGGGTAAAATTGAGTAACAGGTCAAGATCTATCTGCCCTGAAATTTTCAGATAAATTGGATAACCTGTTGTTGGGTTGCTGCCCCTGAATTAGTAATTTTAAGGAAATTTTGCTGTTTTTGGTTATTATCTTGAATATTGTTATAGATAGAGATAAACTGTAAACAGCAATAATGTTCAGCTAAGTAAGATCTAGAAATAAGTCAACATGACCAAAATCGTCAGTTGACCCCTTAAGGAGTTGTTGCCCATTTTATTCAATTTTTAACAATTTTCACTAATTTGGTAAATTTTTGTAAATTTTTACAAAATATTTTTCACTGTATTTAAAGGTCCAAGTTTATTATAGGTAGAGAAAATTGTAAGTACCAAGAATGTTCAGTAAAGTAAGATCTACAAACACATCACTATCAGCAAAACACAATTTTGTCATGAATCCATCTGTGTCCTTTGTGTAATATGCACATAGACCAAGGTGAGCGACACAGGCTCTTTAGAGCCTCTAGTTTTTATAGGCATTAGCTAGTGGACCATATTTATCATTGCCCATGATTGCTTACATCCACTTCATTTGAACTAGTAGTGTAGTGGAAAGTTGTCTCATCAGCTTTCATACCACATATCCTTATTTTCATATGTAAATAGAGAAACTTAACCAGATAAGGACATGCATATGGAAAGACTATCTGCATTTGTCTCACTCAGTATCGATGTAGGAGAAGCATACAAAAGTCCCCAATTTATTATTTTTGTGATAGAAGAAAGTGGTAATGTGGATTCAATTTTTTTCGTGGATTGAGGACAACTTGCGTTTTTGTGGATATTTATTTTCGTGGTTTTGCCAGTCTGCATACAAGCCTTTAGAAAACTTGGTTGAACATTTAATATTGTGGTTCACCCATACTGACCAATAGTAACTAACGAAATCCACAAAAATTGGTATCCAACGAATAATAATAAATCCACTGTAAGAGAAGCATACAAAAGACTTCACTTTAGGATTTTTGAGATCCAAGAATGTGGTATCACACAAAAAATTTAGCATCTTTCATTCTCAACTCACCTTTTTTGCTGATTTTTCTTGTTTCTCTGTTTCTCATTACATTGCTTCTTCCATATTTATCCACAACAGCCTAAAATATATATCTGCATGTATAATCTGCTTATTGTGATTGGTAGCTTTATGCAAAGTCAAAGAGGTTTATTCTATTTTAATTTTTATAATAGATATTACATATGCTGGTGAATGGGGATACAAAATTTCCCTATTAATGACATGAACAGAAATCTGAAACAAAAAAAAATTACTTGAATAATTTTGCTTTCAACAGCTTAAATTTTAAATCATCTTTGAACCAATGTTAACGCATGGAGAAAATTGCTTAACATGTGGATGGACTCTATCATAACCAGTATACATAGAACAAAGAAAAATATTTTTTTCACCGAATGGAAATATGTAGTATGATAACCAATGGCATGTGGTAATGTAGAGGGATTTATAGCTGCTCTGAAAGCAGGCTCTGAATGGAAGAAAGCAGTATAGCCTGTATATAGTTTTAATTATAAATTGGTGAATGTTTTAAATGTAAATAGCGTTGAAGACTTGCTGTGTTCCCAAACACTGCACAAAGATTTCTTGGGACCATACACATTCAAGATATGAATTTGGTTCCTAACTTCGAATAAGACGAATGACAAAAATGTAAGAAGAAAATTATGGAAGAAGCAAAGATCTAATTTAACTTTCTTAGGCATTTTAAAAACCATTTAAATGTATACCATAGTCTTTCAGGTAAAAGTAAAGTATAAAGTAGACTTTGTGTGTTTTAAGCCAAAAAGACGACCTTATTTTATGCATTCCTAAGATTTTATTACGTAATGTATGTATTGCTGAAAAACCAAACCTCAGTACTTCAATTTACTGTAAAAGTATCCATAAAATACTAAGTTTCCTAGCAATTTAGAAAAAAGTCAAGACATTTAAAATCTATATATGAAGGAGTGAAGAAAATCTCTTTAATTTATGATCTTATGTAGTTTAGGTATACTTCCGAAATGTATAAAAACAAATTGACTCTATGTTACTTTATTAAATAAAATCATTGATTTTTGTTTAGTAGTATTGTACTAAGCAATTATTTTTAGATCATAAGAATAGACAATTAAAATTTTCTCAAATATTTTGTAACAGACAGTAGAAAACAATTTGAAAAATAAATATCAATAAAATTGGATAATATAAAATAAAGTGATTATTTGTACAAAATGTACATTATTTCCTTGTGAATGATTTTATTGAATAAAGTCAATTAAGTTATTTGAAACACAATACAATCAATTTCTACAGTTTTCAATTATTAAATTTAATAAACATGGAGTTGTCTGCAGTTTATATATGCTTTGTAGTAAGGAAAACTTTAACCACAATGCTATTACAACAAAGTCAAGTTACTTTTGAACCAATATCAAACATTGCCATTATTTCATCTGTTTATTCATTTGCTTTGAAGTTAAATTTCCTCTACATATTTTTTAGAGTATGTGGCTTTATAAATGTACAAAGCTGATAAAAGAATAACTCCCTAACCTAACAAACTTTTACCATGTTTACTATAAGAGTAATATGCAGATAAAAGAATAACTCCCTAACCTAACAAACTTTTACCATGTTTACTATAAGAGTAATATGCAGATAAAAGAATAACTCCCTAACCTAACAAACTTTTACCATGTTTACTATAGGAGTAATATGCAGAAGTATCTTGGTGGTAATAAGCATTGTTTAAAAGTTTCAATTCATTTTGTTGTGCCAAAATTAAGTTAGTGTGTAGGAAATCTAAAGTAAACTAAGCTGATATTTGAGTTGTCTCCCTTATTTTTTTGCTTTTACATGCACTTGTTGCATGTGAAAAGACAAGCTTTGTCTAAGTTTGTTCTTGTATTCTATAACATATGATGACCTACCCCTGAAGGAAACTCATTGCTGTTTGAATTGTCCATGAGAGAACTATAGTTTCTAACACTTGGATTTCCTGTCTCATTTAAATACACTGGAGAACTGTGTACATCTCCTAACCGATGTTCTATCTTCCTCAACTGTAAAATATACAGGATAAAATTAAAAATAATACTGAATATTTCAATAGAAAAAATTTAATTGATGTAACACAAAACAAGTTAACAAATAAATGATAATAAATTGGTTCATGTAAAAATTTGCCATTTTTCAAAATGAAAAAAAAAGTTTTTAATTATACTTGTATTCAGTGTTCTTGTTTTTGAATAATCTTATAAGCTATGTTCCTTTAATTTGAATGTAGACTGTATTTTAGAGAACAAAAGGCTTTATTTCATGAAGAATGCTTAAAATACATTAAAATTTACCACAAGAGCAGTTCTTCGATAACATAGTTTTCTAAGATCCCTTTTTTGCCTCATTAAAAAAACCAACTCAAATTCATAGAGCTTATAACAATACTCAAAAGAGTTAATCTAATTACAAGAAGTGTTGATTCATATTGAAAACTTAATGTACTGTAGACTCTTGCATAACTGATGTATGCATCAACTATGCAATATTCATTAAGTCAGCATTGTTCTTAAAATGGGCTGTAAGAACCCTGTCCCTGATTAGAGAGAGGGTGTTTAACCCACTCACATTTGTATGTGCCTGTCTGAAGACGATATTCTGTCATCCAGTGGTTGTCATTCTTTGCTACCATCATTATTTTTAATTTGAAATTCTTTTTACAAGCAAATATTTGACCACTCATTTACCTTCTGTGAAAAAATTTCACATCTGGTTTGTCAGAGCCTCTTACCAGTACCCATACAGTATTAGTTTACTCATTGTTGAAGGTCATATACTATATACTGAACTGTAGTTGTTTACATCCACATATTTTTAGTCTCTGATTTAAAGTTTTCTCCTTAGCAATTATAACGAATCTCCTTATCTTTATAAATATATTTTAAGAGTTAATTGGTAAAAACAAATTTTTCTCTTACCTAAAAATTTCATTTTAATTATTGTGAACATACCATAGTATATGTCAAGGCTATAAAATCAACGTTAAATGGTTGAAACAGGACTTAATTTTTTATACAATCACTCAATTGGAAAATATTTGTTCAGTTTAATTAGGCACAAAACACTACCGATACTAATCAAAAACATAATATGATAAATGCTACAGTTACCTGTTAAGGTTTTAAAACCAATTCTTGTTCCTTCAATCGGAATTTTATTGTCTGATTTTGTAAAATTATACTATAAATCAAGTTTAATGCCTTCCAATATGACTAGCCTTCCCTTAAAATACAATTGACAGAAAAGTTTAATTTTTTTTCATCTTTTCTAGTTTTGAAAATTGAATAAATTGACAAGACAAAACTTTAATAATTCTCTACAGCAAGGTTAATCTTGAAAATCAATCTGAAGTTAAGTATGATGTATTTATTATGCATTTAAATCCAATTCTGAATATGCAGGGTTCTCACTAAGGGGAGTCCATGAGACCTGAACTCATGAAAATCTGTCTGGACTCACCATTTTCAAAACTGGTCAGAGTCCAAAGATGCATCAAGATTGAAATATTTTGTATAAAATGAACACATTTGAACACAAATATCATCATTTTATAGCAAAAGTTTCAAAGTAAATGAATTAAATGTCATTTCATAAGCTCTGTTAGGATAATTCATTTTATTGCAATAAAATATCTTTTCTTGCTGTTGGACTCACCATGTCCAAAAACAACGAGTCCCTGGACTCACCTGACCTTCAAAAATCCTTATCGAGAACCCTGATATGTGAAGGCTTACTGTATATCATGGAACAATTTTTCAAAGATTTAATTGGATTTTGGTGTAAAGCCACTTTTAACCACCGCTTTGGTTTTTGTTTCGTGGCGGCCAGATTTTATTGGTGGAAGAGGGCTGAAGCCGGAATGTACAGAGAAAACCACAAACCTTTGATAGGAAAACTGACAATCCTAGTCAATTAAGATTGGAGTCCAGTGCACCCCAATGAGCCAGGTTAGAACTCACAACCACAGTGTTGACTTGCTAGTGATTACAGTAGTAACTACTTAGGACACCTTGGCCCTTAAATTATTAAAAGACAATACAACCATAGTTTTTAATTTATATTAATATACATGTTTTAATATTTCATCTGGATTTCTTGCGGTGTTGAAGAATGGAGGTCACCTTAAAATTGTTGTTGCCTGGTTCTTAATAGCCATCTTACCTCTGATCTTGCCTTGCCTACATTGTTCCATGCTCTGGCAATGTCTAAAAAATAAAAAATAAAAAAGCATTTATTTGTATGCTAGGTTTGCAATATCTCAATGTTTGAATCCAAAGATAACACTGAAAATGTAAAATTGCTACAGAAAAGCTAAGCAAACTTTTCATCAAGTTTCAAAAGGTTGTACATGTACATATAAATTCTATAGACTATCTGTTTGTGCATGGTACATATATTGATAAAATGTATAAGTCACCACCTATCTATATATTCTATAGACTATATGTTTGTACAATGTACATATATTGTCACCACCTAAATATATATTTATAACTACAAATGTAGCAATAAACAATCAAAGGTCTCAAGAGAGAGAATTCACTAGTTGTATATATATAACTCATAGGATATAAAAACAAAATCTAATATAATCCCATTATATATTTTGGACAGTTCATTGAGGTTCAATGTCAAATATCAAATCCATGACTTAGCAAATATTATTTAGCCAATTACATTATCAGATAACAGTATTATAAACAATGATTGGTAAAAAATACTCATGTCAAAAAGCTAGAACATTTTAAATCTTGAATTATTCAGAATCAGTAGGAGACTTTTTAAAAGAATCTTTAAGAAAAGTCTATAATATATATTCATGCACAAACAAAGGTCCAACAGCCCAGGCTTGTAAAAATGCTGTCAGGCCTGTAAAAATCCTCTACAGGCCAACAGATTTTAACTAAAATTTTCCAAAAATTGAGCTCTGGGCCTGTAGATTACCGGTACAAAGTTTATCATGAAGATTGAAAGCGTAGTAAATACCAACACACTGTTACAGGTATTACATTTACCAAACACATGAAACTGTCAGTTAAAATTTCAAGTCTCTTCTACAACTCTACAACTTTTAAATACAAATTGCAAAATATTGCATTTTCAACCAACTTATGCAAATTATATCCCCCAAAAATCACTTGAGGATCATTCTATACAAATCTGATTAAAAAAAATATGAAAGAGAGGCTTCCCCATCAATATTAAGAGAATGTAATAACTTGAGCAAAACAAACAATGCCCATGACATGACAAATAAATTTCAAGTGTGGCTATAAAGCTTTTGTTTAATTATGTCTACATTTGACAACCGATTTTTATAGAAAGGGACAAAATTAAAGTTTACAAAGGCCTCAGAAAGGGTAAAAACATCATATTTAATGAAAAAATTATTTAGAGACCAAACATCACAAGTTTTATTGTAGTTTCTTTTCTTTTTAAATCTTGAAGATTTTATTGAAGACACCATCAAAACATAAAATGATAAGTAGTTGACCTTGAGGTCATAACGAAACCAATGAAAGTGTGCTCAGAAGACAAACAGAACACTTGAATATTAAGTTGGCATTTTTAACCATGTAAATTTTTTTTTATCAGGGATTCCAAATTCCAGTTTAATTCTTGAAAGAAGATCAATTCTCAAGGAAAGATGGGTGATATTTTTTCTTTAAACAATCTTTGCCAATAGCTTACTTCAGTTATGATTTTATTTTAACTTTGTCAAATATGCTTTAGTTCTACTTAAAACAGTACAGATTTCCAGTTCTTATGCTTTTGTTTGTACTTTTCTATGTATGTAGGGAGGGGATGCAATGCGTTCACTATATGATTTTTTGTCAATTTCAAACCATAGGCATAGACAGATGATAAATGTCCGAGATTGTTATCTGAAGTTTTCTTGCAGATATCTGTATTCAATCAACCATTAAAAAAAGTTTACTGAACCAACGGTAGCTAAAAAAATTGACAAAATTTTAATTTATGAAAATGCCAACTTTTCTGAAGTAAAACATTTCAACCATATAATTAGGACCTGCAACAATTATACGTTTTACTGCTTATAAAAACTATATTACTTTATTCAAAAATTATCTCAGAAAAATAGAATTAGAAACTTTCTCATGGTAAATCATAAAAAATTACAACTAATATAATTACAAATTAAGTCAAACTGAAAGGATTATCCATTTGATGAAAATAAGTATCTTACAAAATTGTCTTTATTACCCAAAAATATTCTTCTGCAATCTGCATAGTATATATATATATATATATAAGTTACAGTAAACAACGTTTTAAACATTATATACCATGCATCCATTCAAAATTCACTTCATTTCATTCAGTCATATTTACATTATATATATAATTAAAATGTTTACCTTTAAAGAATTATAAAGGCATCTATAAAATAAATATATTCAAAATTTCACTTATTCAACGACGAAAAGAAAAATCCTTAATAACAAATCCAACACACACAGAGAGAAACGCAAGAATACCAAGTCAACGAAAAATTATGTCCTTCTTAACTGAAGAGTGAAATATTTGTACAGTACAAACAGAGCTAAGAATTTTACATACAGAATATACATACATATATACCATTAAAGGTAACACTAGAGGATCTTAGTATGGCTTGTTCAGACTTGAATTTCAATATTGTATGTCCATTAAAGTATAGGGTGAAATCATAACGGGGTTTAAATGCATATTGTCATTGTTTCAACAACTGCGCCTGATAATGGGATTATTGGTGGGATTTGCATTAAATAATAAGGTTAATGCAGACATGTGGTAGTGCCATTTTTTATCAGACAACGAGGTTGTTAAAAGGTTTTAGTTATTCTGCTGTACTTATAAGAAATAAATGTGCTACCAATATACATGTATATGTAATGGAATTTAAAATAAGAATGAAAGAAAACATATTGATCTTTAATATTTACTAGGTCAAGAAGTTAAGCCTTAGAATTTTGCCGTCCAGTTAATATAAAGTCAAAGTACAAATAACTGAATACCTGTCTATATAATGTGATATTATATATATAGCTACAATATATACTCTTAATAACAAAACATTAATGTGGAAACTCAACTGATTTTAAACAACTTGTATGTTTACATGTGTCTAACTGGACTCTTAATTTTTGTTCATTTATATATTTCGGAGCTTAGTATGATGTGATCAAATATCACTGAACTATTATACATTTTTGTTTAGGGGCCAGCTGAAGCACGCTTCTGGGGGTATGATTTTCTAGCTGTGTTTAAGACCCATTGGTGGCCTTCAGCTGTTTTCTGCTCTCTGGTCGGGGTTGTTGTCTCTTTGACACATTCCCTATTTTCATTCTCAATTTTATCTTCCACATCTTTTGTGGATATTCAAAAGAAACGAAATTTGGGGCTCTTCCACAAGGAATCATGAACGTAATTTTTTTTTCTCCAGTGGTCTGCCTGCCACCTAATGGTTACAATTAACCCATTACAATTTTGAGTATATATATTTGAACTATTTTGTATCTAGAAACTTATCCCTTTTTTGCTGTCATAATTATGATGTAATCAGTTATCTCCCATCTCAAAATGAACATTTAGTCTGGGAAACCATGATTTATTTATTAGTTGTAATTGACTTTTTGAACTAGCTTTCAGTAACTGCAAGTACTTATATTTTAGTGGATTATGTCTATTATTCTATGTTAGTTGTTTTTATGCTTTACACAGATCTTTTTAGTTACACTCATTCACAACAGATTTTACAGTTTGTTCTAAAATTATGCTGTTACACTACTGTATCAGGTTTAGAAAGGGTTGAGTGCTAACCATGCTTATGGTTATGTTTAACCCTGCTTAATTCTTAATATACATGTGCCTGTCCCAAGGAGCTAGTAGATAAGATGGTTGTCATTGGTTCTTGTTTTAGGTAAGTTATTTTGTATAAATCAGGCTGCTAGTATTCTCATCTAAATTGATTCATATTTTTAATGTCAGTGTCTTTTATAGCCTAATATACAATATGGGTTTTTCTGAGTTTAGATTTTATAACTTGTTTTGGGCAGGGCATAATTATGTATACCTATGACATGTAGCCAACATAGATACAATGTCAACTATAAATGAATTTAAAATTTAAATTACTTGGCAAACGAATGTAGACTATATGAAATCAAAATACAGGCGTAAATTTGCTTTTATTAAACATGATAAACAAGGATAAAAAAAAATCTGAAAACTCCTTCATCACATATCAAATTGTAATTTTTTATCAGCCCTTTACTGGTACTTAGTCTAGCAACTTATGAGAAAAATATTAAGTAGATCAACTGATAAAAATCATCCCTGAAACAGATAGTGCCAGAATAAAACTATTTTGTTTGATTCTCATTCTAAATGGTAAAGTATCTTACAAATTGTTTAAGATACCTCATTTATTAGAAGATGTGGTTTATTTTTACAACTTTTAAAATATAAAATACATTTACATGGGAAAGTGGGGGTATCAACACAGAAATTGAATAAATGGCCAATGTCATTGTGTACATGGGACACAGAAGATGCCCTGCTTGCATATATCATATAAAGTTACAAAGGGACATACCTGAAGTACAGTAAAAGTGATGCTACCAAAATTTGTACTTGATCTGAGTTTATGTGGAAATAAGTATTGTGTATAAGTTTCAAAACGTTTGGTTGAGGCAAAGTAAAGTTAAAGAACAGTAACCAACTTTGGGACATTTAGCCTAACAAGAATAAACTTTGAGCACTTCTGTGCTATTTCATAGTGGACAGTTTTTATTGGTAGGGGAAACGTGAGTGTCTCGGGAAATCACTGACTTTTGGTACTAAACTGACAATCCTTATAGTCAATGAATATTGGCGACTATCACACCTGCATAGTTGAGGATTCGAACTGGCATCCTTAACACTTACTAGCTAGAGATACAGTAGTTCAACTACTAAGACCACTCGGCCAGAGAGGCCCTTCCTTATCGTGTGACTAGCGTGTGTGAAATGAGATTGGATCAAGTAAAATAAACTATCCAACTTATTGAGGGATAAAGATCTTTTTCAAACTAGATTATTTCAAATTTCATTCATTATTAATTAATTAACTACCATTATAAATCATTTCTTATTTGTCCTGAACTGTAAGTTATCAGTGAAATACATGTACTATCCAATCAAGACATATATATAACGTTTACCAAGAACCAGGAAATGGTTACAATATTAAATCTATAATTCACAAATTTTAACTACATTTTTTTATGTACACAGTATCAAGTCACTGTCACATTTCAATATCTTAAAAAATTCTTATAATTCAAAACTAAACAACGTGCCAATTACACCAAAGGAAATTTTGATCTTTTAAAATTTAAACTGCCAAAAAATTGTTTCCCTTTGATATTGTTTCAAACAGTAAACACACCAATAAATTTAGCCATAAATTGCAAGTTTTATATATTCTGTATATATACAGCTCTATTTTTTACTGATCAATAATTGTAATTCCTGTCTGAATGAATACTTATTAAAGGTCATTTTGTATATATACATGCATACAATATTTTACTGAACAGATTTAAAATTCTTTCCGTATCTCACTTAAACTTTGAAGCTTGTTGATTATATTTAGTGAACTGTGTGAACATAAATAAATCTTTTAGTAAGAACATTTTGAATTTGTGCCAACTGTCAAACCGAGTGCCAATGGTAAGAAGATGAATTATTCAACATGTTTGCATTTGGACAAAACAGCATTGGAAATATACAGATAAATACTGACAAAAACATTCTATAGCATCAAGCACAGACATGACCTGATGACATTTGCCGTATAAAAAGGGCCACATGAATTTGCACTATCAAACTAGTAATCTGGTAATATTTAAAGTAAAAAAAAACTTAGGCCACTTGAATACTCTACTTCTAATCCTTGCAAATGATGACCTTGGGCCATTTGTGATGCTCAAAATGAGCCCATATGAAATAAAATCATAACAGACAAGAGTCACATGACCCAGTGGCACAGGAACACATGTGGCATAAAATCTTAAACTACACAAGTTTAATGGCATGTGTGGTGCAAAAGATCAGGCCACACAGATAAAACATTATTGTATCAAAGAAATGATTTATTTGTTATCTTTTGACCACATAAATGGTATTGCATCACAGAAATAAACTGTTCGGAATTTGTAATTCAACATAAAACAAGAGGCTGTCACAATGACAGCAAACCGGATTTATTAACATTTGTTTGTGTCCTGGCAATATCACAAGAACTATTACTGATGAATGGTGAAAGTGAAAATCGTCAATATCAAATTTGACCTCCATTTTGTCATCAGTATCAACATATTAAAATTTGAAAAGCTTAGATTGAATGGTTCATGAGTAAATGCAACAACGTGAATGGAAACATCATTTTACGATCTTTCAAGAACCATAACTCCTGAACGGTAAAAGTCAAAATTGTCATTATTGAACTTGACCTCTAATTTGTCATCAGTAACAACATATTAAAATTTCAAAAGCTTTGGTTGAATGGTTCATGAGAAAATGCACGGACACGACGGGAAACACCATTTTTCAATCTTTCAAGAACAATAACTTCTGAACGGTAAAAGTCAAAATCGTCATTATTAAGCTTGACCTTCATTCTGTCATCAGTAACAGCATATGAAAATTTCGGAAGCTTTGGTAGAACAGTTCATGCATAAATGCACGGACACGACTGGAAACTCCATTTTTCAATCTTTCAAGAACCTTAACTCCTGAACGGTAAAAGTCAAAATCGTCATTATTAAGCTTGACCTTCATTCTGTCATCAGTAACAACATATTAAAATTTGGGAAGCTTTGGTAGAACAGTTCATGTGTAAATGCACAGACACGACTGGAAACTCCTTTTTTCAATTTTTCAAGAACCATAACTAACGGTAAAAGTCAAAATCGCCATTATTGAACTTGACCTTCGTATAGTTGTCAGTAATAACATATTAAAATTATAAAAGCTTTGGTTGACTTTTACCGTTAGTTATGGTTCTTGAAAGATTGAAAAAAGGAGTTTCCAGTCGTGTCTGTGCATTTACGCATTACGAGTTAACATTTAATTGCCGCCTGCCCGCCCGACAGCCCGCCTTACATCCCCAAATCAATAACCGACATTTTTGTCACAAAAATCCGGTTAATTACAAATGGTGTCTTCTGTTGTTCAAAACTTTTTTCACTGAAGATTAAAGCCCATACAAGATTTGCTTTCATCAGAAATTTCACAAATTTATAGAATATGGATGTGACTGATAGCTCCTGCCACTTCCTGTTAATTCTTTATGGCCTGTTAGTCTCATTGTGGATGTCATCCTAGCAATTACAGACAGGGGACAACCTAATTTACTAGAGGAGATGAATAATATGTGAAAAGTTATCTCACAAAAAACAAAAACAAAGACGAGAGAAATTCATTTCATAATTTCAATTTTTAATCTATAAACATGATCAACTTGCATGTTGTGTCCCTGAATTCAAATCCTAGCAAGAACACCATATACTATATATGGATCTATTATCTTTCAAAGGATACCAATATCTATGGATTTCAAGGTTAGAATAAGAACATATTTTCTATAGGCTTAAATGCAAACTTTTGTAAATCCATGAAAAATAAAATATCCACAAACAAGAATGTGTCCAAAGTACACGGATGCCCCACTTGCACTATCATTTTCCATGTTCAATGGACCGTGAAATTAGAAAAAAAATATAATTAGGCATTAAAATTAGAAAGATAATATCATAGGGAACATGTGTACTAAGTTTGAAGTTGATTGGACTTCAACTTCATCAAAAACTACCTTGACCAAAAACTTTAACCTGAAACATGCACTTTCATTTTCTATGTTCAGTGGACCGTGAAATTGGGGTCAAAAGTTTAATTTGGCTTCAAAATTAGAAAGATCATATCATAAGGAACATGTGTACTAAGTTTCAAGTTGATTGGACTTCAACTTCATCAAAAACTACCTTGACCAAAAACTTTAACCTGAAGCGGGACAGACGGACGAACGGACGAACGGACGAACGAACGGACGGACGAACGCACAGACCAGAAAACATAATGCCCCTCTACTATCGTAGGTGGGGCATAAAAATAAAATGGTTCCAATATCCACGAAAATTGATAAATTTGTACCCACCAAAAAAATTAATGAATCCACACTGAGTATTAATGAACACACTTTACATTTATCAAAGAACCTATTTAGGTCTTCTTAGATCTTCCAGCAATAGAGATGGCTGGATGTATACATCATACATGTATGATAAATATGAAAATATCACCTTAGAAATTGTATGCGTCTGTTGCATGTAATTTTTTCTGGATTTACCTTCATCAGGAACGCACTTGCATTATCTAATATTGTACCAAAAAACTTTACAGCCAAGAAAGAATATGAATTAAAGAGAAAAGACAAATAAATCTAAGGTCAACACTGCTGGAGGGGAACCATAGTTTCTTAATAATTTCTAAATTCATAAAATAACGATTGAAGAAAGGTATGTTTTTAATCATGTCAATACTTAATATAAGTCCCAAATACAGAGCTGATGAGACCCTCTGGGACTATTAGTCCACCAGCAGGGGTATTGGTCAAGTGCTAAAAAATTAAACTTAGTGCTTAGAAATCTCCTTATCACATAGGCTTCTTCCCTCTAAAGTTTTATTCAGCAAAGAATAACTATATATATGGCCTTAACACTTTCAATACGTTTGACTACACAAAGGACCATGGGAAAGAAAAACGAAATAAATAAATATGCTCGATTAAATACCCATATAAATATTTCTGGTCTCAATGCCAATTCAATCCAATAAAGAAGAAAAGGGAAGACATATTCTTTGACACAACGCTATAATTTGAAATGAATATTTGATGTAAGTCGTAGAAAGCAATTAGTATGACAACCTTTAGCTACACTCCACCATTACATTACAAATAGGAAGAATTATATCGGTATATTTTTATATAAATCATAGTCCATGCTACATACTTTTATTCATACATAATTACAAATAAATATTCCAATAACAATATACATGTAGGTATACATGTACTTCTAGAAACAGAACTTCCTTAATTTATAGAAGATTATTATTCATGTAACATGAAATTCAATAAAGTTGCCCGAAATTTTGAAGATTTTTGTTTGTTGAAATCCATTGTCTATGAAATTAAAAATGTAAAGCTGCAATAGATGTACAAATTATTATATGAAGTAGGGTTTTAACCCTCACCACTATGACTTCTAATTTCCAAAAACTTAAACTAACTGTACTCTGAAAAGAAAGGGCAAGGAGACTTTTTTTAGAACTGTAAACATCATGTGTACACAATATAATATAGATTGAAATTTGACAATATTTGTCAAATAAGGTTTTCATAGAGAGTAAAGATGAAAAGAATACTGATGATAAGATATGCTCCATCTTGATGAATTATTGGCTCTTTATTAATCACAAACAGGAAGTTCCATCAAGCATGTACACGTATGTCATCAGAAGGATAACACAATTAGCAAATGTATTATTATAGGGTAGTCCGTTTGAACATTACCTTTTTCAGTCTTAATTAATATATGGAACTTTCAATGATATCTCATAAACTTTTCTTAACCTTGCTATAAAAGCTTACTTCCCTTCCTTACATCAAAAGAAGAGCAATACCAAATCTGCAACTAGGAACATGTGCAAGTTGGCAAGTATGGCCTAGCATGGTTAACATTTTAGTACTTTTCTAAATTCAATAATTTTTGTTATTAGATGAACTTGAAATTTAAATACACAAATGAGCATAAAATGCAAATTAACAATCAAGAGTGAACCTGTGCAAATTTACTTGACTTAGATCTAACCAATCAAAAAATGTATACCAAGGGAGGTAATTCAAATTCAGCTTGTACAAAAAGTTATCTAAGCATTTAAATTGATCAGTCTTGCAGAAAAAGAGACAATATTCAATCCTAAATTTTGTGGTTCGTGTTTTTTTCAAAGATACATGTATATTATGTACACTAAATATGCTTAACATTTGATTGACAAATTTTAAAACTATAAGCTAGTGCCAGTCCCGATGACGGATGAAAAAATGGCTGTTGCAGTGCCTTTTTTATCAGTAACTAGTCGATTATAAACAAACTTAAACCGAAGTTGCGATCCCCACGAGCCTGCTATATTTGTTCATGTAGCTAGTATATAGCCATTCCAGGCAAACAATCAGCAATTGAACCCTTCTATGGAGATAACATATACTGAGAAAGTAATTCAACCGATGAACGGATAGTGAAGATGACTTTAAATAAGAACAATCAGAAGAACAGAGTTGTTCCTTTATTGTTAATTTGTCCGTGGCTGTGAAAAATAAAACGAATATAATAATAAAGTTATTTTTCGATAAAATATGTTATTATTTTTATTTCAGGATAAAATTGACAAACTTTTCAGGACTGGCGAAAATTTTGTAGGACTGACAAATAATCTTGCTTTGATGGTCCCATGACTGACGGGTCAAAAACCGTTTTCGCAAACTCTGGGAAGGTAGTTTACCTAACCAAATAATGACTTTCCGGTTCAGCTAGCAAGCAAGCTCGCCAAAGATATTACCTTTACCTACACACTCGATGCATTCTGCTGTAAGACATCCCTACATGTACCACTTGGCTAGTTACCTATTGTCTTTAGAATCAGTGAAGGGTACGTATACAGACCCATGTATCTAGAATTACCTGTGGCTACTTTAAAGGTACAGAAAAAAAAAATTATAAATAAACACATGTACAATAAATACCTGTATCTTTGGGATAGTTGCTAGCTCCCTGTACAACTGGGTTAGCCACCTTCCTTCCTTTAAACATTCTTTGCTGTTTTCATGGACATCTACAAAATATAATTTGTTATAAGAAATATCTAGGTCTTTTTTTACTGTATTAGATATAGCAAGATCAGATATAGGATTATAAATCTATTAATGGTTTCTTGAAAGATCTTTCTCATGGGACTTATATAGTACATTTATTTCAAAAGCAGTTGTTAACCTATTCATACGAGACATGTAAACAAATTAAATGTACAGCCATTGAGGTCATGAACTCTGATTTTATAGGATTCTGTACATATTCTACATGTATAAGCATAAACTAAATGATCGTGATAATCTTCAAACAAAAACATCAACAATCATTTAAAAAGAGCAAGCTGGACCATATTTTTTAAAGAAAATGATAAATCTAACAAACAAAGAATTTTTGTAGATTATCCTGGATTTCCAACGTTTTTATGCTCCAAGACATAAAATTTCGGAAGACTTGGTTAGATTGATTGATTGATAGTTGGTGTTTTAACGCCACTTTGGGCTATTTTGTGATGGTCAGTTTTTATTAGTGGAGGAAGCAGGAGTGCCCAGAGAAAACCACTGACATCAACAGGAAAACTGACAATCCTAGTCAATTTAGATAAGTCAAGTGCACCTGAACAGGTGGGGTTAACTCAACCATTGGAATCCACAACCTCAGTGTTGACTAACTAGTGATTACAGAACTACTTAGACCACATGGCCACTGAGGCCATCACTTGGTTAGATGAACATTGGCCAAAATAACAAATGAACATAAAAACTCTCATAAGACACATGCATGATTCATCCCTCAATGTGCACAAATGTCCCTTTATAGCATGGGCAGTATAAAAGATGATAAAAAATCAAAGAATACAAATGTACATGTATGCAAGTCCAAAACAGCAAGAAATTCATTTCTGTGTTTATTTATTTTTTCAAACACAAATCTACATGTAAAAGCTAATATCATTTCTTAATTTACTATGAAGTCATTTATTTTAGTTGGTTTAAGATATTTGTCGATTGCTGATGAAAAGATTTTTGAATATTTGAGTTTGATGTTTGAAAATTACACAATATGAAGTTAACCTTTACCCATGTCTTTGAAATGTTATTATAGGAAGCCATGAGACTTCAACGATGAGCAAAACCCATAGCATATGGTAAGCTTTAATAGGCCCAGACATTACAAAAAGGAAACGATTCAAACAATAACCAAGTCTATAGCTAGCTAATTATTTATCACATAACGATTGAGAAAACTCAAATAAGACTGACAGCAACATACAACAACTGAATAACAGACCTGGAATAAAATCAAATTTAATAACATATAACTATTGTTCATGTTCATAATAACTCATGTTGATTGATTGCTTTTTAGTGGTGGCCAGCTTTTATTTGTGGAGGCAGTCAGGTTGCCCTGGGAAAACAACTGACCTTTGATAGGAAAACTGACAATCCTAGCCAATTAAGATTTGATTCCAGTGTGGGTATTCCAGTGCACCCACACTGGCAGGGCTTGACCTCACAACCTCAGTGTTGGCTGTGTTGCACTGGTGTTGAACATGAAGAATGCCAGTGGTTGTAGTTGGTAACATTCAAAAATTTTTAAAGTGATTTAAAACTCAATCATATTGCGTGTATAGAATATGATTTCCTACAATGAGTTAAAAAATTAGTTTGTATTTATTATTAAAATACCTCTGTGTATTGCCTATTGTAGGAATTTTTATGATTGACATGTGTGTTTGATCTACATCTTGATAAGAATTAAATCAATTAAGGTTTATCAAAACATATTATTTGTATACTATGAAAGGGGAAATTATGTTTTTGTCCTTGAACCAGCTATTAAAAATGTACTCATTCTATAAACTCTTTTAAAAGATTGGTCTTTATTATGATTCCAAATATTTTATTTACCAATCTTTCTTTGAACCAAATGTATTCTCAAAGTGATTTTCATATAAATTACCAATTATGTTGTCTAAAGTTCGACTAGGGGTAACAATTTGTTAAAAATTTCAGCAAGTACATTTTTATTTATACATTTGTATTCAATTTAAACATTTACAATCAGTGTTCTCCCCATGGCCTTTTAGCATCATGGTAATGTGATGCTATATTTCTGAATGTGATGCTATCTGAATTCATTTTCTTATAGATTGTGTTATGGATGTGATGCTATAATTTTTAGAAATTAAATGCTATTTCAAATTTCCTTTTTTACCAGGATGCTATATGAATATCGCAATATCTGGGGAGAACACTGACAATCATTTATGCCCAAGCTTACCTCAGTAGAAGTGACAGAGAAAAGCATTTTTCATTAATCTGGTCATCATTATTCCTTACATGTTCATAATATTAATTCTTGGTATTTCAATATACATCTTTTCTTATTTTTGCAGAAAAATAGTTTTTCAGGGAAAAAGTCAAGACTATTTTAAATACTAATACAATTTTTACATTTATCTAAGAACTCTGAAAGGTATAAACTGTATATCAAATACAATGTATAGCTATAGTTTTTCTGAAATAAGCCTTTTAATAATTTTTGAAATTTCAAATCATTTACTATTGACACAGACTGTAAGGTAATTAACTAAAATGTATTTTGATAAAATGATGATGGAAGTTTTTAACATCCTTGACTGGCTATACAGCCCTCACACTGTGGCTTGAGCCTTTTTTGGTTAATTAATAATTTAATTTTTAACACAAAACAATACAACTGTTTGAATTTATTTAAAGTCAAATTATTCAATGGACCATAGCTCAGAGGCAGGGTCAAATAATTTCAAAGGAAATGAGATTTGCCAATGCTATTGCACAGGCATACCAAATATTATTGACTTACCATAAGTGGTTATCCATAAGCATTAGCTGACCTTATCACAAACTTTAACAACTGTTGGTGCTAGCTGACACCAGAAACTTCAAGTCCAAAAAAAACATTTCAAGAATCAATAACCAGATGCTCTGCAGGGCGCAGCTTTATACCGCTGCAGAGGTCGAACCCTGAACAGTTGGGGCAAGTATGGACACAACAATTAAGCTTGATACAGCTCTGAATTTGGATTGTGATTAAATAGTTGACAGAACATAGGTTTCTGACACAGAATGAATGTGGTCTAAGAACTTAAACTTAACAAGAGATCGAGGCTGTCACAATGACAGCAAACCGGATTTATTAACATTTATTTGTGTCCTGGTAATATCACAAGAACCATAACTGATGAACAGTGAAAGTGAAAATCGTCAATATCAAATTTGACCTCCATTTTGTCATCAGTATCAACATATTAAAATTTGAAAGAGCTTAGGTCGAATGGTTCATGAGTAAATGCAACAACATGAATGGAAACACCATTTTTTTTATCTTTCAAGAACCATTACTCCTGAATGGTAAAAGTCAAAATCGACATTATTGAGCTTGACCTCCATTTTGTCATCAGTAACAACATATCAAAATTTGAAAAGCTTTGGTTGAACAGTTCACGAGTAAATGCAGGGACACGACTGGAAACGCCATTTTTCAATCTTTCAAGAACCATAACTCCTGAACGGTAAAAGTCAAAAATCATCATTCTTGAACTTGACCTCCATTTTGTCATCAGTAACAACATATTAAAATTTGGGAAGCTTTGGTTGAACAGTTCATGCGTAAATGCACGGACACGACTGGAAACGCCATTTTTCAATCTTTCAAGAACCATAACTCCTGAACGGTAAAAGTCAAAATCGTCATTCTTGAACTTGACCTCCATTTTGTCATCAGTAACAACATATTAAAATTTGGGAAGCTTTGGTTGCACAGTTCATGAGTAAATGCACGGACACGACTGGAAATGCCATTTTTCAATCTTTCAAGAACCATAACTCCTGAACGGTAAAAGTTAAAATCGTCATTCTTGAACTTGACCTTCATTTTGTTGTCAGTAACAACATTTTAAAATTTTAAAAGCTTGGGATGAACGGTTCATGAGTAAATGAACGGACAACATTTGGTTGCCGCCTGCCCCACCGACCGCCGTACATCCCCAAATCAATAACCGACATTTTTGTAACAAAAATCCGGTTTAAACTTAAAAATTTTAAATTGGACATTTACCTATTATGGTCAAATATCCAAAATCTAAATACATGGTTAGATTCAGCATATCATAGAACCCAAAGAATTCAATTTTAGATGAAATCAAATAATGTTCAATTTTAGACCCTTTAAACCTCAATGTGGACCAATTTGATAGCCGTGCCCAACTATTAAAAATCTAAATACATGGTTAGATTCAGCATATTGAAGAACCCCATATTCAATTGATGTTGAAATCAAACAAAGTGGACCCCGATTTGGACCAACTTGGAAACTGGGCCCATAATCAAAAATCTAAGTCTTGTTTAGATTCAGCATACCAAAGAACCCCAAGAATTCAATTTTTGTTAAAATCAAACTAAGTTTAATTTTGGACCCTTTGGACTTTAATGTAGACCAATTTGAAAAGGGGATCAAAAATTAAGAATCTACATACACAGTTAGATTTGGCATATCAAAGAACCCCAATTATTCAATTTTTGATGAAATCAAACAAAGATTAATTTTGGACCCTTTGGACCCCTTATTCCTAAACTGTTGGGACCAAAACTCCAAAAATCAATCCCAACCTTCCTTTTATGGTCATAAACCTTGTGTTTAAATTTCATAGATTTCTATTTACTGATACTAAAGTTATGGTGCAAAAACCAAGAAAAATGCTTATTTGGGCCCCTTTTTGGCCCCTAATTCCTAAACTGTTGGGAACTCAACTCTCAAAATCAATCCCAACCTTCCTTTTGTGGTCATAAACCTTGTGTTTAAATTTCATTGATTTCTATTTACTTATACTAAAGTTATTGTGCGAAAACCAAGAATAATACTTATTTGGGCCCTTCTTGGCCCCTAATTCCTAAACTGTTGGGACCAGAACTCCCAAAATCAATCCAAACCTTCCTTTTGTGGTCATAAACCTTATGTTAAAATTTCATAGATTTCTATTTACTTATACTATGGTTGAACCAGATGCTCCGCAGGGCGTAGCTTTATACGACCGCAGAGGTTGAACCCTGAACGGTTAGGGCAAGTATGGACACAACATTCAAGCTGGATTCAGCTCTAAATTTGGATTGTGATTAAATAGTTGACACAGCATAGGTTTCTGACACAGAATGAATGTGTTCTAATGAACTTAAAATTTTTGTTTCTCTTAGAGCAATTCACTATGCTGTTGAATATTAATCCTCTCAAAAAAATGTTTGAAGAAATTTTCTTTTTTATTTATGAAATTTCAAATGAGAAAAATTGAACCCAATTTTTTTAATCACATCCCCCTTTCCCTTATTCCAAAACTAATCTCAATTAAAATTTCTAATGGAGTTTGCAACAATAACTACTCATTTAAATACATCATAAAATATTAAGATGTAAAAAAACTGCTTGTTATCACTGAATGGTAAAGATTATTTTAATTTATCAGTTGGTAGTAAAAAGTGAATATACATTGTATATTGTATATAACAAAGATTTAAGTTGATTCTGGACAAAGAAAGATAACTCTAATTAAAAAAAAATTTGATATTTCACAATATTGTGCAATTAGATATTTCTTGCCATTGCGCAATACTGTGCAATTGAAAAGACTTGCTATTGCACAATACTTAATATAATAATTTTAGATCCTGATTTGGACCAACTTGAAAACTGGGCCCATAATAAAAAATCTAAGTACATTTTTGGATTCAGCATATCAAAGAACTTCAAGATTTCAATTTTTGTTAAAATCAGACTAAGTTTAATTTTGGACCCTTTGGACTTTAGTGTAGACCAATTTGAAAACAGGACCAAAAATGAAGAATCTACATACACAGTTAGATTTGGTATATCAAAGAACCCCATTTATTCAATTTTTGATGAAATCAAACAAAGTTTAATTTTGGACCCCGATTTGGACCAACTTGAAAACTGGGCCAATAATCAAGAATCTAAGTACATTTTTAGATTCAGCATATCAAAGAACCTAACTGATTCATTTTTTGTCAAAATCAAACTAAGTTTAATTTTGGACCCTTTGGACCTTAATGTAGACCAATTTGAAAACGGGACCAAAAGTTAAGAATCTACATACACAGTCATGACAGTTAGATTCAGCATATCAAAGAACCCCAATTATTCAATTTTGATGAAATCAAACAAAAGTTTAATTTTGGACCCTTTGGGCCCCTTATTATGTTGGGACCAAAACTCCCAAAATCAAACCCAACCTTTCTTTTATGGTCATAAACCTTGTGTTTAAATTTCATAGATTTCTATTTACTTATACTAACGTTATGGTGCGAAAACCAAGAAAAATGCTTATTTGGGTCCCTTTTTGGCCCCTAATTCCTAAACTGTTGGGACTTAAACTCCCAAAATCAATACCAACCTTCCTTTTGTAGTCATTAACATTGTGTTTAAATTTCATTGATTTCTATTTACTTAAACTAATGTTATTGTGCGAAAACCAAGAATAATGCTTATTTGGGCCCTTTTTTGGCCCCTAATTCCTAAACTGTTGAGACCAAAACTCCCAAAATCAATCCCAACCGTTCTTTTGTGGTCATAAACCTTGTGTCAAAATTTCATAGATTTCTATTAACTTAAACTAAAGTTATAGTGCGAAAACCAAGAAAATGCTTATTTGGGCCCTTTTTGGCCCCTAATTCCTAAAATGTTGGGACCAAAACTCCCAAAATCAATACCAACCTTCCTTTTGTGGTCATAAACCTTGTGTTAAAATTTCATAGATTTCCATTCACTTTTTCTAAAGTTAGAGTGCGAAAACTAAAAGTATTCGGACGCCGGACGACGACGACGACGACGACGACGACGCAGACGCCAACGTGATAGCAATATACGACGAAAATTTTTTCAAAATTTGCGGTCGTATAAAAACTGACCATAAAGGCTTTATTTAACCGATATTTTCAAGGTCAATTTTGCACATATATCTTTGAGCAATTAAAGTTAAAATACTTCTGTAAAGATCTACAACGTTAAATAGCAATTAAAGTTCTTTGAAAATTACTTTAAACTGCAAAGATACAATGAAAATAACAAATAAGTACCAGTAATACATTTTAAAGTAAATCACTCCCAAGAGGCCCAACTTCACAATCATCAATTTAATATTTACAACTGTCATTGACTGTAGCAATAATATGTATATAATTATGGATCATTTGGACCCTGTTTTCTATGTATTTTTCAAGCGTTTTTAAATATAAATCTTGTTAAATTTTTTTAACAAAAGACCAAACATTGACTCAAACTGTATAAATTTCAATTCATGTTAGGAATTCATTTATCTACTTCAAATATACAAATGCACATGTACAACTAGCTATATATAAAGGCTCCCAGATTGTGCCCTGGTTTATGCATTAATTTAAATGTGGCATACCAACAACTGACATCATGTTCAACACAACAATACACATGATCTACTGATTTTCTTTTTGTAAATTTGTACATGCCAGAGCTGACCTTGATTGAGCATTTTACAAGGTTGTATACAAACATGTACATGTGTAATGCCTGGTATTCTCAGTTCTATGATATTCTAATATCAGTATGTTTTTAAAAATGCATAATGTAAGTGAACTCATACACGTATATATTACCATTCTTGAAAAAAGATACTGGGGTATCTCTAAAAAAATATTTTGAAAATATTTTTACTACTGTCCACAATTGTTGCCTTACACTGAAGGTCATGTTGGTCCAGACCACAAAAAATAAACTACATATAGGTCTCTTAAATTGGATTTTATTGTTGGTCCTGAAAACCATCTAAAAGTTTGCATTGGTTATTCTTTTTTCAGTCATGTGGAACCATATATACATTTTTTTTGTATATCATTCATTATTGTGCTGACTGGCTTTTTCTAAGGGGTCCTCACAATTCAGAATGTCAGGGAGAAGTGAAACTCAACAGGGAGACTTCAGGGAGAAATAAAGGATCATTTTAATGCTTTGTATAAATGATGTTCTCATGCATGTATGCTGTCTTGACTGTTATTTTCTGGGCCTTTGCATGACAATATGATGAAGGAATTGAAAAATAATAAATTGATAAATTTTGTCTGTATCTCAAATCCTTTATCAAACCAACTTGGATTTGCTTACATCTGTGCTTAAAAACATATTATAGCAAGAAACTAGGACTCTTCCCATCTTAAAAAAAATAATTTGAAAATTAATAAGAAAAATTACAGAAATTTTATTAAAAAATTGCATGCATTGAAGGAGATAATCTGTACAAAGAGGGATAACTCCAATTGTTTAATTCAACTTTTATCACTTTTTCCTGTCTTAAAGGGAAACTTCGCAAAAAAATCAAAAATTGATATGATGTCCATTCTGTATAAAAATGCTCAAATTTATAGATATTAAAGTTTTATTCCGCTAAATAAGAGATCACCATCGATTTTAAATTTTTATTATCAGTTCTCTGAGCTCCGCCATCTTGTCACCTTCTCCGATGAAAAATCCCGATATGTCTATAAACCACAAAGGAACAAAACTACAGTAAACGATGTAGTCGTAATTGCGTGTCGATATCTTGTCAATCGTACGGTTGTTTTATCTGACTGACTAACTTGATACGGAAAATGGTCTTATTTTTTAAATTACCATATAGTCTGTTATTTTTAAACTGATAATATTGTAATTAGTTAAAAAGTCAAAGTTCAAATCATAAATAAGTGTTCCGTGGAAATTGTTTTCGAAAATCTAATTCGTTCATAATTCTTTAAAGTAATAAACTTTATTTAAATAAATTCGGATCTTCCCTCATCTGATCACCAGCATGGCTAAAGGTATTACTCCCAAAGGTATTGGAAGGGGTGTAAGGTGACACGTGCAGGTATTCAATCGATTTCCTGTCCGGCGGGCTTGCAAGTTCATGCATCGTTTCACTTCTGTAGGTAGTGATCAGTGTACACGACCGTAACTTATAACTTGCCATTTTAAACTATGAGGTGCATGTATAATACACATTTTTGTCTTGCGTGTCCGAAAGTGATATAATATACTAGTCATTGCTGAACTCATACGCTAGTTTATAAATAACATTTCTGGTGTAAAGAATATTATTTATAAAAAAAAAATAATACAAATTTATTTTTTTGAAGAAATACAAATCTATTTACATATTTTTCCAAGGATTAATTTGGGAAAATGTAATATATACTCGTTGTCAATAGTTTAGGACAGATTGGAACATACCAGAATTATTGATTTAAAAAATGTGCGCACTTGTCGACGATTCGTGTATACACACGCCTGGGTAGAAAGTTACGGAACTATAGTCAGTAGCGCAATTTAAAATATGTATACATTGAACATAAGAAAGAAACATACATTTTGTGTAAATTGTGGTAAAAGTTTTGTAAATAGACTAGTCCACGTATGCCAACAGTATGTAATCAACGAATTCGATAAACTATTGTATACCAAAAGAAGAAGAAGAAAAAAAGAAACAATTTGATTTAAATACAGGTCAATTTATAACTTGCTTTGGTTCATCGAAGTTAAGAACATAGTAAACTCACAGATTTATATATCAATTAGATTGTTCTCGAATAAAGGACGAAATTCGTCATCATCACAATTGTTCCAACAATCATGTAAAATATATGCAACTGGACGTACACTAATAATCCCCAAGGGATGTGAATATTTTCTAGGAAAACTATTGAGTATCAATTTCGGGATTTATTTTCTTTCTTGATATTCAATGACAGCAATTTAAAGAATAAACTGCTTGTCGGATATTTGTCCGCTTTAGGGGTATTCTTCAATCTAATTAAAATTAAATCCTTTAATTGCTCCTGTTCTGATATGTCGCGCATCAAGGATGCGCGACATATCAGAACAGGAGCAATTAAAGGATTTAATTTTAATTAGATTGGGGTATTCTTAAGCTTGCAAGTTGAACAGACTTATAATAACATTCAAAACTAGGGAAAGATAACATTAAATTCGTTGTCTTTTAATTTTAAACATCGTTGGTCAAATAATTATTTAAGTATATATATACGTTGGGAGACGACGATTAATATAGTAGTCTCAGATTTTAATAAGGACGTTCCCGATTATGAATAAATTTGGTTGACGTTTTTCACATTATAGTAGTCTCAGATTTTAATAAGGACGTTCCCGATTATGAATAAATTTGGTTGACGTTTTTCACACTTGAAAAGAATATCTATTCGTAATTTTTCGATTCCATTCCATGAAGATCCTTAAATTTCCTGTCAACTTTTTGAACCTCTTAAGTACAAAAGTAATTTTTCTTTATTCGTACATATCATATTCCGCTTCGGTAGAGTTATCTTCAGATAGTTTCAGATATTAATTAATACATGGCTTTCAAAAGTCTAAATGTAAGTGTTCTCGTACATGATTTTTTCGCCTAATAAAGACAAATAAAAATGATTTAGTAAAGCTATTTCTAATTTCTAAGTCCCCCTTTTTATGAGACATAAATCAAGGACAAGGCTTGTATATCATTTCATTCTGACATATGAATAAAGTTTCCCGTCTTTAACCGAAAATTGTGTATTTCTAAGTAAATTAACTTATTTGAATTCAAATAAATAATAGCACCAGATATAATTAAATAATTCCACGGCGACCATTTTTTATTTGTCACCAACTTGAATATGTATTTTTAATGTGTGTATTAAATGCTCCCACTGATCCGAATAGACAGTCACACCTGGCAAGGTGTGCCCTAGAGGCGTGGTTAAATACCGAAGTGCAAATAACAATTTACCTTTCAACAAGCCATCTACGAGTATTGCCACAAAACCGTGGATACACACATCGTATAAACCTAGTCATAGCAGAGATAGTAAAAGGGCAATAAGAGTACACCAACATATTGTCTTTACAGATTATTGTACTTTAATTTGTTCACCTTATCAGTCCGAAAATGCATTTATTAAAAATAAATTTATAACTTTTTGTGTTGTCTACAAAAATAATTCGAATATATACGATTAACATAGATAATTTATCTCACGAATGAGTACAATTGAACGTCTGTGCGTTTTATCTTCTTATTATCGGATGGTTATTAGATAAAGCATAAGTCATCGGCGCGCTTACGATTACGTTAAAATATGATTAAAAACCAAGACTTTTAATGATTGTATTTTAAATCCCGGCATGCAAAAATCAGGAGAAAACGTCACGACCTACAGGAAGTAGTTGATATTTTTTCATTAATTATTGAATTTCTCCTTTATTACTGCACATATAGCGATAAAACTTTGTGAATATATATATTATGTCATAATGAACATATTTAAACCATAAGTAAAAAATCGTGAATTTTCCCTTTAAAAAATCATTTAGGGTCAAGATAAAAAATCAATGTATACTGCAGTCTTTAACCCTTAACCACAAGTCCTACAGTATTGGCTTTTAAAATTGCTTTTGGACTTGTAAAATTCTTCTCTACAAGCCAACAGAATCCAAAATTTTCAAAAAAAATGAGCTCGGGGCTTGTGAACTCAAAAGTTAAGCATGAAAGCTGTAATACTGATATCAAATCTAAATCTTCTTGTGTATCTTGATAAAGACAGAAAGAACTCTTAAATAAACTTTTTTTTAAGGAAGCTGGCTTGTCATGTTTTGGATATATTGTCAGATTTTCGGAATCCTCTGGTTTTATCCATTTGAATGCCTTGAAAAAACTTGCCCGGTAACCCCTATTTTTCTTTTTGTAAATCGTTTACATGTATAATGATAAGCCTTCTTTAAAAGTCTTATAAAATTTTAATTACTTTTTAATAGTTTTTGAGAACTTAAACTTGTCAATGATAAAGCTATGAAAAGTCAAGAGAGAATAGTTTCCCGCCAAAATTTCAATGGCTAATATTTCGAAAACAAGCACGGTCCTATATATTTTTTTTGCTCTTTGTATTCCTTTATTAATCCCCTATCAATATAAACTAGTGTTTTGAAAAGTTAATTTAAAAATTGAGAAGCGAACTCCCTTAAGGTCTATGCATGACAAGATGTAGATATTATCAAAACTCAACAAGGAAATTCTCATATTTTCCCGCCTAAATAATAAGATATAAATTTAGTTTGACCCTTTGACAAACATATAAATTTTCAATATTTAAAACACATGAACACTGCACTTTATTGAAAAATTTCATTGGATATATGAACCGGTATATATAGAACGCATAGGAACTCCTTTTACGGCTAAAACTGTACCACTTTTACTAGGCCAGGGTTTTTTAATTTGTTGGTTTACGGATTTTAACCATGAAAAAGTTGGGTTTGTCGGTCGGGGAAAAAAAAGAAAAAAAAATATCTTTCAAGACAGAAAAATATGCAAAATAAATATATATATTTTACCTTTCTAACAATATGTTTGTTATGCTATTTTGTCATCATTTCTTAAGATTTTAGTTCGATGAAATCAGCTGTCATAAACATTGCATAACATTCTAATAATTTCTTGTAAATAAAAGGGGGGAATGCACGGACAAAGACGAAATTAAATCATCATTTCACAAACATGAAAAACAGATTCGCGTAGCTCTTAATCAATTCCAGAAAACTTGGTGAATTATGATCTTCAAGCACGAAAACTGATAAAGAAAAAAAATGTAAAAATGCCGTACGAAAATAAGTTTCAACAAACGTGTCAACAAACGTAATAGACTCGTCCACTGGAAAAACGAGAATATCGGGTTAATCTGTTGTCATGCATTCCTATGTTTTATCCAAATGGACGATATTTTTTTATTATCTATGAAACTAGAAAATTCCAAATGATTATTTAATATTCAGTACTTTAACTTGACTTCTTCCACCTGTCCACATTTAGACAAGTCTATTTCTATCAGATGATGCATCTTAGGGACTGATGACAAATACGGGAAACGAACTTATTGTGTAATTGGTTTTAAACACAGGTTTCGTTTTGCAAAATTATTTGCGCAAACGACATTTCAAGGTCAGTTATAATTGATTTGTCTATTTTTAGAAACGTAAACTGGAAGTTTTATTTTTTCATTACAGAAAGTGTTATCAATTTTGATAGTGAATGATAATTGCATTTCATTTCATACAAAAAAGAATATTTTAATTATTTTTCAGGGATATTGCATTTGTTAGGGTCGGCGGGAATGAAAAAATATGAAAAGTGAATTTTATTTTTATTCTGGAAATCGGCAAAATCGGGATGGCGGATCTGTAAACCAACAAATTAAAAAATTTTAGCCCTATGAAATTTAAAAAAAAATCTTATCCTAGAATTGAAAGTTCATATGGACCACAATTTTTTTCAGAGGTCAAAATATAGGGCTGTGCGGCGTATTTTCAACGTTTATATGCCCTGAAATTCTCAGAGTTTAAACTAACACTAATTTTCTTAACTATCCCTACCTCGAATGAAAGGTTACCACAGATTTCAATGTAATCAATATGCACATGTAAATTTACTGGTAACATTCCAAAGTGATGTCTCTGTGAGATGAAACACTTCAGGGAGAAATAAAGGATCATTTTAGTGCTTTGTATAAATGATATTCTCATGCATTTATACTGTCTTGTTATTTCCTGAGCCTCTTGAATGACAAATTGAAAAATAATACATTGATAAATTGTGTCTGTATCAAACCAAAGTTTGTTTAGATTTGCCTACTGTACAATTGTGCTACACAACACTATATACATTTGTAGTGCCTATATCATAATAAAACAATTGGAGTTATCCCTCCATGGGGTTTTCTCATTGTTGGAGGCTGTACATGTAAATGTATGGTTCCCTTTATAATTGCTCACATCCACTTCATTTGAACTGGGGTGGATAGTCGTCTCCACATACGGTCATACCACTTATCCTGATTTAGAGTAATTTCTCGCAATTTCATTAGTTGACATTGTCCTAATAAATTTCAGTACAATTTTTTACTGCGTTAATTGGAATTATCTCCCATATACCATTGACCAAATAAAAAATTATTTTTCATTTTTCAGAGTTTTAAATTAAATATATATCTAAATATATTTGGTTGATATTGTCCTAAAATATGAATTTGAATTTAATAATATGTAATATATAATAACAAAATCAAGATAAATATGTAACACAGTGTGCAATCGTCCTAATACAGAATTTGTCGGGTCATTAAAATGCATATATATATATATATATAAGGTTTGGCTTCCCTCACCCGATTTTGACCCAATAAATTCTCGTATTAGGACAATTGCACACTGTACATGTGTAACTAATAATCTCCTTATTTCTATATTATAACCTTCCAATAAAAAAGTTCTGTGTGGCCATGAATGCATGATAATATGAAATGAAAGTCACATTTTTCATTTTTCAGTTTTAAATCAAATATCTAAATATATTTGGTTGATATTGTCCTAAAATATGAATTTGAATTTAATAATATGTAATATAACAAAATCAAGATAAATATGTAATACAGTGCGCAATCGTCTGAATACAGAATTTATCAGGTCAATAAAAGGCATACAATGTATAAGGTTTAGCTTCGCCTCACCCGAT
This sequence comes from Mytilus galloprovincialis, assembly GCF_965363235.1. NCBI lineage: Eukaryota > Metazoa > Mollusca > Bivalvia > Mytilida > Mytilidae > Mytilus > Mytilus galloprovincialis. The sequence goes on along the minus strand of NC_134839.1, from coordinate 1,572,775 downwards.
ATCAATTTTATTGACCTGATAAATTCTCGTATAAGAACAATTGCACACTGTGTTACTAATAATCTCCTTATTTCTATATTATAACCTTCCAATAAAAAAGTTCTGTGTGGCCATAAATGCATGATATGAAATGAAACTCGCACTCCACAGCAACACATGCCACACATGCGGTGAGAACAATGACGAAATCTACCATTGAATATCATTAAGGATAATGTGAAGGTCAGGATTATTCAATGCTGTCACAATAAAATGTAGGACAGTAGTGGGTTTTTTGGAATGTTTAAGGTTTGGCTAAAATGGCTGAGAAAAAAAATTTGTCTCGAAGCGGAACACAAATTTTGAAACATTAAATTTTTCGACCAAAAAAACACTGATGTTATATTTTTTATGACAGCAATTTCACACATAAGCTCAGTCCCAGACATATCTCAATTACAAAACTTCTGTACCATAAGTTCAAAATAGCCGTACCAAACAGTGTCTTTTATAGAATTTGCGAAAAGTGGCTGTCCTCAGGTCAGGATTTTACCACCAAAATTTATAATACATGTACTTTAGTTTTTAATTCTCTGATTTTAGTTGCAATACACATTTTTTTATTTTTTGAGGCATAAACACAACTAATAATTGTCTTATAGAACAGAACGTGGATCAGAGCAGTGTCAATTTTGTTGTCCCCATTTCTAGCTTCAGCAAGTTTAAGGGGGTTTACCAAAATTATATATGAATAATTTAATTTTGGATGCAACGCGTCTTCTGATTGGCCGACGTTATTTTGTTATTAGCCCATAGACATAATTTAGTCATGTGACCGTGACGTCATCAACATTTTTTCATGGTTTTCTACGGTTTAAAATGGATTTAGAATTAAATTATAAGAAATGACTGTAATATTTTTTCTGTCTATTCAAAATAACATAAAAAATGTGGTGCACACTGTTAAATAATCCGCTACACGCGTTATTCAGTGTGCACCAAATTTTTTATGTTATTTCTTCACAGAGTCTTTAGTCTTTAGTATGCGTCATCTTGACACTGATTTTCTCATATGTACTTTGGTCACTTGCGCGTTTGTATACATTAATCACGTTTGTATTTTCTCTTTGTACTTTCACTTTAATTTTGGTAGACGCTGTTGATACTGATTTATAAAAACAAATGATCAAATCTTTGAGTATCGTCTATAAACTCGGAAACTGCATATTGTATGTCTGCACTGGCTTCTGTGTTAAGTAATTCTTCTAGATCTAGATTAAGTGTTCCTGTTTTGAAATATATTGACTGGCGGAGTTTTTCTCTATCCAAACTGTAATTGTCACAAGATAATAAAAAATGTTCTACAGATTCTATTTCTCCGCAAGTACATATGTTGTCTTCTACATGTCTGTTAATGAAATGTTGATACCCCTTTAGTTTGGAGTATCCTGATCTGAGACTGTTTAGTATATTGAAGTGTTTTTTTGATGGGAAGTCGAGTTTGATTTTTTTTGATGCATCTGGGTGATGATTAAAAAATCTTCTCCCAACCTCACTAGATTCCCATTGTGTCTTCCATTTTTTAATGACTGATGTTCTCGCCGCTTGTTTGATGTCTTGTTTTGTCGTGATTGAAGACATTTCCTCCCTATTATCTGCCTCTTTTGCCGCTGCTTTTGCCAGACGGTCAGCCTGTTCATTTCCCTCTATATCAGAGTGCCCCGGTGTCCAAATGATGTTGATAATAAAACCTTTTTGTTCCAATTTTTTTTTCCTGTTTTTGATTTCTTGTATGGTTTTGTGATAATTTTCTGCTTTCCAATTTAAGGTTATAATGCCTATGGCGGATTGACTGTCAGAGTATAGGTTAAGTTGTTTAACATTGCGGTAATTATAATTGTCTATTTTTTCCAGCACAAGTTTAATGGCTACTAGTTCTGCTAGTAGTATTGATCCTCTGTTTGATACAGGGTACTGTATTGTTTCCTCCTCTTCATTATTGTATATAATGGCTCCTGCACCACAGGGCCCAGGATTTCCCATGCATGAGCCATCTGTGAATGCCACTGTTGTATTTGGAGGAAGTTCTTCTAATTGTTGTTTTATAAGTCTTTGTCCTTCAATGGCTTGTTCACTGGTTCTTGTTTTGGAACTTCCCAATGTAGTCCAGTACTCCGGTGCCCTTCTTATTGCACACATGCCACGACATTCATATTGCTGTTCAATATTATTTACTTCAATTGATGTTTCCTTTTTCATATCATCTGCCTGTAGTATCATTTTTCCAATTGGAGAGATGTAAGTTTCCGGATTAGATTCTGTTTTCCAGTTTTCTAGCTTTTTTTTAATTGGGACTGTTGTAAAAGATGAGGTAATTTTTGCCAATTCTCTAATTGCTATTTCTTCTCTTCTCAGTTCTAAAGGTAAGACTCCACCAATTATCTGAAGAACTTCAAGGCTAGAAGTTGAAGGCATATTAAGGCATAAGGCAAGGCCATGTCTTTGAACCTCATCTAACTTGTGTAGGTTTGTTGAATTTCCAATCTGCCAAACACAGCTTGCATATGTGATGGTTGAACAAACAAGACTTTGGTAAATTTCTATTAGTCTTTTTGTTGGAATATTAGCAATACCCTTAATTTCTCTAATTATACCTAATGATCTTTTTGCTGTTTTCAGTACATTATCTATATGAGTATTGAAAGTCAGTTTTTGGTCAAGTGTAACTCCAAGAATTTTAGGATTGTTGTTGTGTTTTAAAGTTCCATTACCAAGCTTAAGTAGAACGGATGTAGTATTTTGTATACTTTTACTTCACAGACAGAAAAAATATTACAGTCATTCCTTAAATATCAAAGCAACACAATACTCAATAGTCAATATTATTATTATCTTAGTAGACTTACAACTGCATTTAAGACTTAGTGATACATAAAAGCTGTGTTTTCCGTTATTTACCGGTCAAGATTATCTGTAAAACCATTTCAAACATAACGTAGGCACGTAAGCTAAATGCAAAACATCTCATAATATTTTTGTTGGGCCTTCGTTACACAGTAAACTGCAAATGTTTCTGTTATATGTACACTTACTTATGAAAGTTATAATATGAAAATATTAGCAATTATTGTGTTGTCTATAATAAATGTCTATTCTTTCTGATTGCATGATTTTCTGTCATCCCTTCGCAATGTAGACACTGGCTAAGCAAACATGCCTCGACGAACTCCAAAATTCGCCGCCATTTTGTAACATATATTGGATGACGGGTAAACTGGTACCTACTGGTTTCCACAATAATTCTCCGTTTATTCGATCGGCTCAAGACAGCTAATTTTATCAAAGCTAACACATTGTGCCTTGACGTGCCCGGTTACAATATTTTAAAAGCTTTTCTTAAAACTATCATAACTTTCATCGTTGGTAACATAGACATATGCATTTAGTTATATATCTTTTTTGATAAATGTCAGATTGAGAAAATCGATGATAATTCGAGTTCACCGTTTTCTAGTCTGTTTTCCGGCCGTTATTGAAATTCTTGACATTCTTAATATTTGTATATTCCGAAGGCATACTCAGGGGCGGATCCAGCCATTTTAAAAGGGGGGTTCCCAACCCAGGATAAAAGGGGGGGTTCCAGCTATGAGTCCCCATTCAAATCATCGGCATTGATCGGCCAAAAAAGGGGGGTTCCATCCCCCGGGAACTCCCCCTGGATCCGCCCATGATATTACTGAATGTTTTACGGAGGAGACCAACCTAACCGTTTTCATTTTTTTTACTGCTTCAGAAACTGGAATAAGCAGCTACAATCACATAACTTCGGCTTGAAAACCCAGTGATCACGAATCCTATCTACTTGTTGGCCGCAGGGACTCGCGGCTGGTTGAAATAGCAATTTCAAATTTTGTAAAATTATCGTCAATGTTTTTCAAGTCTTTTTTTTCGTACTTCCTGTCTATTAATAATACATTATCAACGCTTTCCACGGGCATCGATATACTTTTTTTTTAACTATCCATATTCGCAAGATTTTTCAGTATTCAAAATCATTTAGATTTGCCAACCAGGGGCGTAGCTGCCGTTAGGCACTTTAGGCACGTGCCTACACATATTTTTTTTACAAATAGTTTTTTTTTTGTTAAAAAAAATAATGAACAACTTTATCTGTAGATGAAAGCCGGTGAAGTTGTCAAAACTCTTTAATTATCGAATGTCATGTGTACACTAGTCTCTCGTCCTTAGTGAATTGAATATTGGATAGAATTGAATGTTATTACGATTTTACCTTATATTGAAACTATAAACTAGAACTTTGGTTCAGATCATTTCACTTCTACCAAGAAAAACTTGAATGAACCTAAACTTAGACACATGAGTTTTTAATTAGTTGTTGTTAGTTTTCAACTATCTTTCCACTTTGTCTTCACCCGACTTGCAAATATTGGTCGTCCGTTTGGCTGTGCAGGATGTATAAATACGCAGTCACGTCTGGTCAGAATGGGGACTAAATCCGATGCTTAGTTGTAGAGAGAATGCAACTCTTTGATGAGTTCGTAGTTGGTCTACTGAAAGGCAAATTTTCTGCTCCTATCCAATAATCCCTCATTTTCCAATGCATGGCATTTTTAAATTTCCAGACCTTCGTCCTGGACGACACCTATTATAGGACCTAGCTCCAAATTGTATTTATTGGCAAAAAAAATTCAACGGTCCTGAACTTGCATATATATTTGACACTGGTTGTAAAAAAATCAATCAATCAACTGGCTTCCAGTAATTTTGAGGACTCTCAAATCTGCGTTTAATGGTCACAATCAGTGGCGGATCCAGAATTTTTTATAAGTGGGGGCCCACTGACTGACCTGAGAGGGGGCCTGCTCCAGTCACGCTTCAGTGATTCCCTATATAAGTAACCAAATTTTTTCCCAAAAAGGGGGGGGGGGCGGGCCCCCTGCGCCCCCCCCTAAATCCGCCTCTGACAATTATTCAAAATTCCTAAGCAGGTAGGGATTTTACAGTAGAGGATATAAAGAAATACGAATTTCTTGAATTTTGTTAGGCATCGACTATGGCTGTATGTATTTGTGTGGCTAGGATGAAGGTTAAAGATTCAAAAGATTGATGATTGATGTCTAGCCAAAAGGATAGTTCTATTATACAGTAGTATCATTGTTCACGTGCCTATTATTTTTTTAAAGAAGGATCATCAATATTTACTACTAGTATTAAATAAGTTAAACGTATATATCAATCAGAACGGAATAGATATGATAATAGCAAACAGAGTGCACTGCTTAGTTAAAGGGACATGCTGATCTACGCTGGGCAATCAGGGGCGGATCCAGCCAATTTAAAAAGGGAGGTTCCCAACCCAGGACAAAAGGGGGGGGTTCCAACTATATGTCCCCATTCAAATGCATTGATCGGCCAAAAAAATGGGGGTTCCAACCCCCGGACCCCCCCCCCCTGGATCCGCCAATGGCAATGCATATTGTATATTTTTTATATATATATATATATATATATATATATATTACGGATTGTACTGCGTTATTCAATTCACCAGTCAGATGAACATGGTACATTATTCATAATTCTTCGAGCTTTTCATCATGTATATTATAATTATTATGATTAAATAACCAGTAAATTTAATATTTTTGTACATAAAATTTTGCAGCTAAAACGCTGAAAACCGTTTTCCGTCGAGGGCTTCGACCCCTGAACCCCTTCAAGGGCTCTGTCCTGGACCTGGTGGGGGCCTTAATCGGCCCCAAGACCCCCAGCCGATTGGTGCCTACAGTTGACTGAATACCTAGCTACGCCCCTGCCAACCGAGTCCATGTGGGCACAGACACTTCAGATTCTTGTGTCTATCCATGGATAGGCCAACGGTACATATGGATAGTAGACCTTCCCAAAAAGATATATGGATAATCGATCTCAGTTCCCGTGGATAGAAACAAGTGCATATGTCCTAGCCATAGGTGCTTGACGGGAGTCGACAGGGCAATCTTTTTGCTTTCTCTCTTTTTTCCAAAATCCGTTGTTGTTTTTTTTGCTTTTTCTTACTTTCAATTATTTACGCGTTTGTCTATATTTCTATAAGTACATACATATTCTTAAAATAACATGTACTTGCTATTAACAGACCTACTGGAGATAATAGAAAAGGATATAACTGATAGTTATGGGTCTATGGGGGACATCCTGTTAGTAGGGGATCTTAATGCCAGAACTGGGTCAGAAAAAGACTATATTGATGGTGACAGCACCTCCCATGTTCCTTTATTTGATGAAAATTATGATGTAGACTGTTTCACAGAGGAAAGGGTCAGTAAAGATTTAATAACTGATTCCAGAGGGAAAAACTTGCTAGAATTTTGTATAGGTAATCAGTTACGTATCTTGAATGGGCGTATGTGTGGTGATAGCACGGGTAAATTTACATGTTTCAAACCTAATGGATGCAGTGTAGTTGATTATGCTTTAGTTTCTCAAAGCCTACTCCAGCAAATTTTATATTTTAATGTATCAGATTTTAAGGCAAATGTTTCTGATTGCCATTGCAAAATCACTTTTAAGATTTTAGCATCTTTCCAATTGGAGAAAAATAAAAGTCATATGAAAGACTTTCCTTTGAGGTATAAATGGGACACAGAAAGTATTCAAAATTTCCAGGAATCATTTACACATCCTGTCATACAAAATGAGCTAAAATATTTTTTAAATAACAAAATTATCTTAGACAAAAAGAATGTGAATGATGCCACATATAGTATTCATTCAATATACGAAAAAGTGTGCAAAGTATCACTAAAAAAGAAGAAGAAAAGGGTAAAAACATGTAATCATAAAAAATGGTTTGACCAAGATTTAAAGAGTTTGAAAAAACATGTTAATGATAAAGCTATATTAATGTCAAAATTTCCGAAAGATCCGATAGTGCGTGGCTCTTTTTTTAAACTTAATAAACAATTTGCCAAACTAAGGAGGAAAAAGAAAAGAGAATTTAGAGAAAATATTTTGGACCGTTTAAGCAATCTAGAATCAGAAAATCCAAAGGATTATTGGAACCTTGTCAATCAACTCCGTCTTGAAAATAATTCAGAAACTAAAAACAACATAGATGGTGACATTTGGTATAAATATTTCTCTGACTTGTCATCCATTCCTGAAAATGAACACATAAAGTCCAAGATAAAAGAGATAAAGAGTAAACTTGAACTATTAGAAAAGAAAAACTTTGGATTCAGTGAGATTGACTTTAAAATCACCCCTGGTGAACTCCAAAAAGCCCTGATGCAATTAAAATCTGGGAAAAGTCCAGGTCTAGACACTATTACAAATGAAATGTTAAAAGTTTCACAGAGTTATATGCAAGATTGCTTACTAAAACTTTTTAATGCCATTCTTCTATCTGGCATTTATCCCAGTAATTGGTCTGAGAGCTACATTACTCCTATATTCAAATCTGATAACCCGCAGAACCCTGAAAATTACAGAGGTATTGCCATCAATAATAGTCTTGGCAAACTTTTCAATACCATTCTGTATAACAGACTTGATAAATTTTTATCTGATAATAATATCATAAACAAAACTCAAATTGGTTTTTCTAAGAAAGCTCGCACTTCGGATCACATTTTTGTACTAAAATGTCTCATAGAAAAATATGTTAAAAGAGGCAAAGGTAAATTGTATGTATGTTTTGTAGATTTTCGCAAGGCCTTTGACAAGGTTATTCATATTGGTATATTATACAAATTATTACAGCATACAAATAATGGTATTTTTTATAACATTTTGAAATCTATGTATAGTAACGACAAAGTGTGTGTTAAAGTAGAAGACAAAATAACTGATTTTTTTAGATATAATGTTGGTGTACGACAAGGTGACGTTTTGAGTCCCACATTGTTTAAACTGTTTATTAATGATTTGCCAGATATATTATCTAACAATTATGATGATGTCAATTTAAATGATGAAAAGATACCATGTCTACTTTATGCTGATGATCTTGTATTAATATCTGACTCAAAAGAAGGGCTTCAGAAGAGACTTGATACTTTGTGCACATTCTGCAAAGATTGGTGTATGGAAATAAATGTGAAGAAAACCAAGATTATAATATTCAATAGGAGTGGTAGACTCCTTAATGAAAATTTTAATGTAGGAAATAATTCTATTGAATGTGTTAAACAATACAAATATCTTGGCATAGTCATCCAAAATACTGGAAACTTTAATGAAGCCAGGAAACAATTATTCCAAAAAGGTCAAAAGGCCAGTTTTAAACTTTATAAAGATTTGAAATCATCTAATCCTCCTATTAAAACTCTTTTGCATTTATTTGATCACTGTATACAGCCAATTGTAACTTATGGTTGTGAAAATTGGGGTGTTATTAACATTACTTCTAAAAGGAAAAATTTGTCCCTTTATGACATATTTAAAGATTGGGAGTTTGAGAAGCTAAATTTAAAATTTTGTAAGTATATTATTGGTGTTACAAAGATGTGCACAAATGTAGCAGTCCTGTCTGAATTGGGTAGATATCCTCTTTATATAAATTTGCTAACACATATGTTTATGTATTGGCATAGACTAGAGAATTCTCCATCTGATTTATTGAAAAATGCTTATGCTGAGTTAAAAATGATAGAAAGTAAAGGTCAAACCAGTTCCAATAATTCATGGCTCTCTAATATCATTTTCTACAGTGAAAAATTGGGTATTGACCTAAATATATGTAAAAATCTAGGAAAAAATAAATTTAAAAACTTATTGAAAAAACAGCTCAAATCAAATTTTCAAAATGATTGGGAGAAAATGCGAGATTTTTATTTACAGAATCAAGGCAAATTGGACACTTATTTTTCATTCAAAAAGTCATTTGACTATGAAAATTATTTAGATTTAAAGCACCCACAAAAACATTTATTAACAAAATACAGACTTAGCAATCACTGTTTAAGAATAGAAACTGGCAGACATGAACGAATTACCAATGTATGTGGTAAATATGAAATATTACCTCGACATGAGAGGATATGTTTATATTGTAATACAAATTGTATTGAAAATGAAAAGCACTTTCTTCTGGAATGCCCTATTTACAATAACCTCAGAAGAGATATCACTGATTATATAAAAAAATACCCCAGTTTAGATAGTTTAAATATAAATGATCTTTTTTCATGGATCATGATTAATGAAGATAGCAGATTTCTATCTATTTTATGTGCATACCTGGATAAAGGCCTGCAACTAAGAAAATCAGAAAATTAGTTAGATACTCTAAAATATATCAAAATTATCTCCCCTTGACCACTGATCCTTTCTTCATGCATTTGAATTTCAATTATTATTTTATGTTTCTTTAATCACTCTGTAATGTTTATGTCATGTTGTAATTAATGTTATGCTCTTAATGGGCCCTTTAATTTGGAAAATAAAAATATTGTATTGTATTGTATTGTATTGTATTGTATTGTATTTACTACAAACAATGCAAACTATATTGATAGTAAATAGCAACTACCGACTACTAGTTATTTGTATTATATTTAAGATACAGAAAAAACGCGAAAATAATTGAAATTAATAGAAAACGAATAAAATAACTGTTTTTGGAAAGTAAGGGGAGGGCAAAAAAAAATTGTCCTGTCCCCAAGTTGTTCACGCGCAGGTCACTTTGAAAATCAGCAGAGCTCTTTGGACGCAACTTTATTTATAACTTGAATGTTATTTATATATAATCATTTTCATTCAAAAATAAATTATCGAGTTACCTCCCGTATACCGACAAGCACTTTCACGACTTAAAAGCACGCAGTATAAAAAAAAAAGTTGTGGTATGATGACAAATTAGACAACTTTCCACATGAGACCAAAATGATACAGAAATTAACAACTATAGGTTACTGTACGGCCTTCAACATGGAGCAAAGCATATACCACATATAATCATTGATAGTCAGCTATTAGTTTTATGAATGAAAAGCTTGAGCTTACCCCAGAAAACATAGATTTATACACCAGTAAAGTCCACACGATTTTTGATACAGTATGTAAAGTATCCTTGAGAAAGAAAAAAAAAGAAAATTCGCCGAAAATAATAAAAAATGGTTTGATCAAGATTTGGAACAACTTAAAAAAATTGTCAAAGAAAAGGGCAATTTAATGTCAAAATTTCCAAAAGACCCAATCGTACGGGGCTCTTTTTTTTAAGACAAATAAACAATACTCAAAACTGAGGCGAAAAAAAGAAAAAAGAATTCAAACAGCTTATCTTAGATCGCTTGGACAATTTGGAAACCGAAAACCCAAAAGAATACTGGTCTCTGGTAAACTCCTTAAGAGATGAACAAAAAAATAATAACACAAACAATATAGATGGAGAGAATTGGTTCAAATATTTTTCTAATTTGGCATCTGTTTCTCCAAATCTGTCAAACAAAGTAAATGAAATTACAGAAAAACTAAAGAAATTGGAAAAAAATGTTGGAAGCTTTATTCCACTTGATTTTGAAATTTCTTTGTCTGAATTACAAAAGGCTCTGAAAAAGCTCAAATCCGGAAAGAGTCCTGGATTGGACAACATAAGTAATGAAATGTTGAAAGTGTCACAATCTCACATGGTCCCATGTTTTCTAAAACTAGTCAATGCAATATTTAGATGTGGTCACTATCCGAAGTCTTGGTCTCAAAGTTTCATATGCCCTTTGTACAAATCTGAAGATCCCAATAAACCTGAAAATTATAGAGGCATAGCAATTAATAATAGTATTGGCAAACTGTTTAACATTATTCTAAACACCAGACTAGATAATTTTCTGTCTGAAAACAGGATTATACATCAAACTCAAATTGGGTTTTCTAAGAAATCCAGGACTTCAGATCATGTCTTCGTTCTAAAATGCATTATTGATAAATATTTAAATTGTGGTAGCAAAAAACTATATACATGTTTTGTGGACTTTCGTAAAGCCTTTGATAAAGTGCTTCACGTTGGTATCATGTTGAAATTGTTGGAGGGAAATATTGATGGTTTTTTCTATAGAATTCTAAATAGTATGTATAACAATGACAGACTCTGTGTGAGGGTAGATAATAAAATAACTGATTTTTTTAGTTCAAAAGTTGGAGTCCGACAAGGGGATGTTTTAAGTCCTAACCTGTTTAAATTTTTCATAAACGATTTGCCCAAAGCTTTAGAGGACAACTGTGACTGTTTACAATTAAATAATAAATGTGTACCTTGCCTTCTCTATGCGGATGACTTGGTGTTATTTTCAGATAATAAAAAGGGGTTACAAACCCAACTTAATATTTTATACCAATATTGTAATGACTGGTGTCTTGAAATAAACACAAAGAAAACACAAATTATAATCTTTAATAAAAATGGGAGACTACTGTCAGATGAATTTAATATAGGTGCAAACAGAATAGAGTGTGTGAAATTCTATAAATACTTAGGATTAGTTCTTACTAATACTGGAAAATTTAATGCAGCTAGAAAAAACCTATATGATAAAGGACTAAAGGCTTCTTTTAAATTTTACAAAAACATTAAGTCATGTTCTCCATCTATTAAGACTTTACTTCATATATTTGATCACACCATCAAACCAATAGCTTTATATGGCTGTGAAATATGGGGTATGTTAAATTTGACTCCAAAAAGAAGAGCCATGCATCTTTTTGAAATCTTCAAAGATTGGGAACCTGATAAATTAAATCTTAAATTTTGCAAATATGTACTTGGTGTCTCCAAAAATTGCACAAATATTGGAGTTATATCAGAGCTAGGTAGATTTCCTTTATATATTAACATAGTAATTCAAATGTTTATGTATTGGCACCGCCTTGAAAACTCGCCCACTGATCTCTTAAGTGATGCTTATATTGAAAGCTCCTCTGATAAAGCTGTGGCTAATCAATCGTGGTATGCAAACATAAAGTTTTTTAGTGAAAAACTTGGTTTAAATTTAGCACTTTGTAAAAAACTCAGTAAAAATAAATTCAAAATTTTACTTAGAAAATGTATCAAAACTGATTTTTTAACATATTGGAGCCATCAAAAAGACTTAGAATGAAATTCAAAACAGTGTGGCTGTGGCCATTGATGGACACATTAAATTCATCCATTGACTGGGACAATTTAGGTGAACGTTTGTATGTAACGACAACTGCTCACTATGTACTTTTTAAAGACACTGAAACTATGGGGTCACCAAAGGTTCTCAACACCTTAATAAAGTAATTCGAAAAAACTAATCAGATATAACACGATGTTTTGATTTATATCAATTATATAAATCAAAACATAAAGGTTATTCCTGATTAATTTTTCGAATTATTTTATAATTAAAGGTGTTAAGAAACCTTTGTTGACCCCACAGTTTAAATGTCTATCGTAGGTACGTCGTTAACAGTGGTCGTTACAGACAAACGTTCACGTAAATTGTCCCAGTCAATGGATGAATTTAATGTATCAATCAATGGCCACAGCCACACTGTTTTGAATTTCATTCTAATTAAAAAAGATGATCACAGTAAATTGAGCAACTACTTTAAATTTAAACATAATTTCACTTTTGAAGATTACTTCAATATTAAGAACAGAGATAAGAGAGTTATACTAACTAGATTTAGAATAAGTAATCATTGTCTCCGCATAGAGAGAGGCCGTTACGAACGAAAAATTGATGACCATGGAAAAAATATTACACTGCCAAGATCAGAGAGAACATGCCAGTTTTGTTCAATGAACTCGGTTGAAGACGAAGAACATTTTTTATTTAAATGTACCCTTTATAATAAGGAAAGAAAAACCTTTCTGGATGAACTCTTTGCAAAATACCCATATTTATCCCAAATATCCGATAGTAATCTGCTTATTTGGTTTATGTCAAACGATAGCCTTCATTTTAACTCTAAATTATGTGAATTGCTATCCTCATTTTACACATTGAGAAACTAAATATTTGCTTAACTGAAACTTATAAAACTTATTTATAGTCTTCACCAGTTCATTGTAACATTATATACTTGAATTGTTCTTTTCTGGGCAGTAAGAGTTATCTTTCTTTCCATATATACAATGTAGGCAACTGACTCTCCTCATAAAAAAATACATTTGTATTGGTATTTTTATCTGTATTTTTTTTTTTTTTTTCATTTACATGTTGTACTGTAAAATCAATCATCCTTAATCAGAACGATAGTTGTATGTGTGAGTGTATGCGAGTGGGAGAGAAAGGCTTTTTATTTTTACTTTATGTGATTACATGCTTGTTATGAGCCCTATGATTAGGAAATAAAATATCTTTATCTTATCTTATCTTATCTATTAAGGACCCGAAATGACAATTGTAAAACAATTCAATCGAGAAAACTAACGGCTAATTAATCATTTAATGTACAAAAAATGACGAAAAACAAATAAGTAACATATTTAAAGACATATTTAAATACAGGCTCCTGACTTGGGACAGGCACATATTTATAGAATGTGGTGGGGATAAACATGTTAGCGGGATCCCAATGACTCCACTAAGCTGGGGGAAAATGTGGATGTAACAGTACGACATAAGAACAAACTATAAAAATCAGTGGGAATAGAAATACATATTAAAAAAAACAAGAGTGGACGTGGCGTGATACTTGTATATCCCAACAACAAAACTACACTAAGTAATGATCTGAGAGTACTCTCAGTTATTGACAGCTAATGATCTGAGAGTATTCGCAGTTACTGACAGCTAATGATCTGCGAGTATTCGCAGTTACTGACAGCTAATGATCTGAGAGTACTCTCAGTTACTGACAGCTAATGATCTGAGAGTACTCTCAGTTACTGACAGCTAATGATCTGAGAGTACTCTCAGTTACTGACAGCTAATGATCTGAGAGTATTCTCAGTTACTGACAGCTAATGATCTGAGAGTTCTCTCAGTTACTGACAGCTAGTGCAAAGTCATTAACAACTAATAAAAAAAAATCCTGCATCTAATGAAAGTGGAAAGGTCGGGACCGGAGGCTCTCAAAGATGATGAAACGATGAAGGCCAATATTTCGGTAGACATGTTTGGATTATATAAATGCCTTGGATTCTTCTTTCGAATTACGTTATATATATAGAATGGTAGAGTTACCTCCCGTGTACGGTATGGGGTTTTCTAATTGTTGAAGGCCGTACGGTTGCCTATAATTGCTTAAGGCTACTCCATTTGAACTTTGGGAGTAATTTTTCTCATTGGCAATCATGCCACTTCTTATCTCCTTATTTTTATAATAACAATATCACCGTGTAGAACGCCACATGCGGCTATGTTTGACATGGGGTGGCAATTTTGAAGCAACGAAAAAGTAACAAGGTAAGTTCAAGCATCAAAATTTCTTATTTTTAGAACTCTCATTACCATATAATGTATTGCACGGAAGGAACCGCAACCTAATCTATTTCCTGAAAGCAGAAGCAGTTGTTTTCAGTGCTCATTTTTGTCAAACACCTCGCCCTAGTTTTCCGTGTTGCAGATTTTGAGGCTTTATATGCAAATTTCGATATAAAAAACTACTTTAAACAGCTACCCTCCGTATCATTTATATAGAATTGTATTCCTCTCATTGACTTATACCAAATACCAATTTCTTAAGTAAAATTCATTGGTTTTAAAACTGTTATTCATCAAAATATAAAGTGTCGCTCGGGGTGTCCGATTTTGCGTCGCAAGGGGTAGAGGCTTGTCATAAAAAAATACATATTTGCATGTAAATTAGTCTACATATGATACATTTTATTTCAAACACATCTACTTTACCATGACAAAACAAGGATTTTTCATTTTGCCTGTTTTTGGTCTTATAAAATATATACAGGAATATTACATAACATTTAGTGCTTCTTGTACCCTTTTACAAAGATAAAGTTCCAAAACTTGTCTGTACCCAATAATTGTTTCATTCAAAATATTTATCTGGTCTTCTAGAAGTGTTTTTCATTCCTTAAATGTAATCCTATCTTCAAACCCGAACATATCTACATCTCCACCTTTTTCCATCTACCCCTGCTGTTACCTTTTTTTTCGTCAGCACATAACAAAAAATCATGATTTTGTTGGTTAAGTAACATTTTCAATACCGGATAAAGAATGCCTGGAGAGTTGTCTTTGGAATATCAAGGTCCATGGCGATGAAATCTGATAGTATCTTCTGGCTTGGAACGGCAAAATTGATTTTTGCGTCTTGGGGATCGGCCATTCCGCGCTCAGACAAATTTTCTGTTATTTGTTCAATACTTTTTGGTCCACCCATGAAATATAAAAATTTACCATGAAAAAGTCTGTAGCCTGTTTTCCAAAACCTCTTTGTTGTTTCTCGATACGACATTTCTGATGTAATTCTATTTGACATGAATCTGACAGTCTCCAGGAAAAGAAGAAGCGAAATATTGTCTAAAGGAAATATATTTTCTTTTACCATTTGGATAAAGGATAGAAATTCAGTAGCCAAATTATCTTTTTTTTTAAATTTTGAGTCGCTGTTTTGAATTCATTTACAATTGTAGTATCATCGTTTTCAGGATTACTTGAAGTTGTGTTGTCATTCGCTGAAAAAGATGCCGGTGAGTGTTTCATTGGAGAGAGTGTTCTAATTCTTTTAGGAGTGATGGATTTTTGCGGCGTGCACGAGCGCATTTAGATGAACCTGGTGATGAACTATGATGCATTTTGGCTGGTGGATGCTTCGGGCATATCTAATATTGAGGACTTTTTTGTGATTTTCCACCATATTTTGGTTTATTGAGCCATAGCCTTGACTTTTTTTAGAATGAAATTCAAAACAGTGTGGCTGTGGCCATTGATTAACACATTAAATTCATTCATTGACTGGGACAATTTACATGAAAATTTGTCTGTAACGACCACTGTTCACGACGTACCTACGATAGACATTTAAACTGTGGGGTCACCAAAGGTTTCTTAACGCCTTTAATTATAAAATAATTCAAAAAATTAATCAGGAATAACCTTTATGTTTTGATTTATATAATTGATATAAATCAAAACATCGTGTTATTTCTGATTAGTTTTTCGAATTACTTTATTAAGGTGTTGAGAACCTTTGGTGACCCCATAGTTTAAGTGTCTTTAAAAAGTACATAGTGAGCAGTTGTCGTTACATACAAACGTTCACCTAAATTGTCCCAGTCAATGGATGAATTTAATGTGTCAATCAATGGCCACAGCCACACTGTTTTGAATTCCATTCTACCATGATAGTGACTGATCGAAAAGGAAAAGAAATCGTTTAACAGCTTGAAAACTAAATATATTGAGTCATTTTTCACTATGAATGAAATCAAAAGCACATGTTTTATAAGACCAAAAACAGGCAAAATGAAAAACCATTATTTTGTCATGGTAAAGTAGATGTGTTTGAAATAAAATGTATCATATGAAGACTAATTTACATGCAAATATGTATTTTTTATGACAAGCCTCTACCCCTTGCGACGCAAAATCTGATCTACCATGATAGTGACTGATCGAAAAGGAAAAGAAATCGTTTAACAGCTTGAAAACTAAATATATTGAGTCATTTTTTACTATGAATGAAATCAAAAGCACATGTTTTATAAGACCAAAAACAGGCAAAATGAAAAACCATTATTTTGTCATGGTAAAGTAGATGTGTTTGAAATAAAATGTATCATATGAAGACTAATTTACATGCAAATATGTATTTTTATGACAAGCCTCTACCCCTTGCGACGCAAAATCTGATCTACCATGATAGTGACTGATCGAAAAGGAAAAGAAATCGTTTAACAGCTTGAAAACTAAATATATTGAGTCATTTTTTACTATGAATGAAATCAAAAGCACATGTTTTATAAGACCAAAAACAGGCAAAATGAAAAACCATTATTTTGTCATGGTAAAGTAGATGTGTTTGAAATAAAATGTATCATATGAAGACTAATTTACATGCAAATATGTATTTTTTATGACAAGCCTCTACCCCTTGCGACGCAAAATCTGACACCCCGAGCGACACTTTATATTTTGATGAATAACAGTTTTAAAACCAATGAATTTTACTTAAGAAACTGGTATTTGGTATAAGTCAATGAGAGGAATACAATTCTATATAAATGATACGGAGGGTAGCTATGTAAAGTAGTTTTTTATATCGAAATTTGCATATAAAGCCTCAAAAACGGCAACACGGAAAACTAGGGCGAGGTGTTTGAGAAAACTGAGCACTGAATACGACTGCTTCTGCTTTCAGGAAATAGATTAGGTTGCTGTTCCTTCCGTGCAATACATTATATGGTACTGAGAGTTCTAAAAATACTTGAAGAAATTTTGATGCTTGAACTTACCTTGTTACTTTTTCGTCGCTTCAAAATTGCCACCCCATGTCAAACATAGCCGACACCCCACATGTGGCGTTCTACACGGTGAATATAGTATCATGCTTAATCTTATTACTAAATATAGAGGATGAATTCTGGTAAATATACAAGCGACGAAATGTTACTAGAATATTGACATTTTTCACCTATAGTCAATTCAAATAGTTATGTAAAAAAAAAACCTTCAAGGAAACCGGCAGTACGCGTTTATATGCAATTAATGTTCAGCACACTCTGAGTATAGAAATATCCTGCGTTTTATCATCCTCCATAATAAGGAGAAAAATACCTAGTATAAATATCAAAATAGGCGACTATAGACTTAATTCCGTCATCCAACAGTTCTTCTATTTTGAAATCACTGGACACGAAGGAACCATTTATGGGGTAGAGGCTCGTCTGTAGGGAGTCTCATTGGGGGTTCTGATCCCGGATCCCGCTTACTGTTTTGTCAGATTCCCGTATCTCGCTTACACTTTATATACGTAAGCAATTCTCTTTTTTTTTTTGTAATAATCGTGTCCCGCTAGACTTCATTTCCTGTTTTCACGGCACAATAATTTGACTTTCACGTGTCACGCTTACAAAAAGTCGGCAATCCCGCATCACGCTTAGACCCCAATGAGACCCACTCTATATAAGCACATGAGTTCATCTTCAGTTCTCAGTGAGGCTTGTGTCGTTCAATCTTAAGTTTTCTATATAGTGTAGTGTTCTGTTGACTTCATTTTGCCTTTTCATTGTTTCTATTTTGATAAATGTGTTGTATTTTTTCCCAGAATTATGAGGGTCATTTATGGTTTTAAAAGCCCCTTTGACCTACTCCTTTTTCGCTCGCTTGCAGGTTTTTTTCGACGTCCAAGACATAGTTGAGTTATACTAATTATATATATATAAAATCATGAATAGGACTAAAAAAAACATGAAAATCCATCTCAACCGATTAAAGAATTGCTAGACAGGACCTGATAATTTTTATTTAAAGGAAACGGAAAACTCAACTCCTGATATTTCAACAGATTTACAACGCATTTTTGTTCTTTTACGTAGATTATTGGATTCTACTCAATTCAAGTTAAGAATAAAATCGGTGGGTTTCTTTCCTTACCGTGAGCTAAAATCTTCCGTTAGTTAACTAATGAATTTAAGTGGCTTCGTTACAACAAAAACACGATTTTCATCCATGATTTACTGACTGTTTGGAGATTGAGTTTCTTTAAAGAACGGAATAGCTCTGTGAGATGGTTTAGGTAACCGGAAAGACGTGTACGCTAGATTATTGTATTGTTATAGAAGCACACGGGGAAACGACGTCCGGACCGCGATCATTAATTAATAGAGAAATTCTTGAAAACATAATGGATTTGATATGTACTGGACAAAAACTATAAAAATAAAAAAAAAAGTATCTTAGATATGACAATAGACGGTTTTATGAGCTCATTAATTTGTGCATGATTGCTTACTATATTCAAGGTACAACCTACATTGTCGCTTCTACACATTCTACATAACTAATTTTCTTAGAGGAAAAAAACTGCAATGATAGAACAAAAGTGCTGTTTCTAAGTCTCAGGGCACATTGCTGCTGACGCTAAATTTGAACTTGTAATACATGTGTCTCAAATGACATTTTCGTTTAAACGGTTTCATATATCGTTTATATAAATACTATTTTAAAATATTCACCTTCAAAATAAAGGAGGCTAAAATTTTAACATATTTAGCATCGGTAAAATCGATTACACTTATAAAACAAGTTTTATTATTGCTATATTATGCCTCATGCACGATAGGAAAGAAGCCATTTCTACTGAAATCTACAGAGGAGAAAGGGTCCGCAGCCTTATTTTCTAGTGTCGTTATTCCTGCCCTTCATCTTGACCGGTCGAACAAAATAATGAAATTTTACTTTGTTCTTCTCTTGAATATGTATGAAATATTTGCCACTTCATATGAATCAAATTGCAAGCAATCAATATGCTATGCAATTGCTTTTTACCACTTTTAATGAATTTGAAATGATTTTTACTAAATATGCCACAAACAACTCTGTTTAAACTGAATTAGCCGGTATTGTTATATTTATGAGTTTAACGCCATTATTTGAAATATTTGCAACTGGACATTGAGCAACCCACAATCTATCATTCATCTTCAATGATAATGGATGTTTTTTATGCCCCACCTACGATAGTAGAGGGGCATTATGTTTTCTGGTCTGTGCGTCCGTTCGTCCGTTCGTTCGTCCGTTCGTTCGTCCGTTCGTCCGTCTGTCCCGCTTCAGGTTAAAGTTTTTGGTCGAGGTAGTTTTTGATGAAGTTGAAGTCCAATCGACTTCAAACTTGGTACACATGTTCCCTATGATATGATCTTTCTAATTTTAATGCCAAATTAGAGATTTTACCCCAATTTTACGGTTCACTGATAGAAAATGATAGTGCAAATTTCAGGTTAAAGTTTTTGGCTTCAGGTTAAAGTTTTTGGTCAAGGTAGTTTTTGATGAAGTTGAAGTCCAATCAACTTGAAACTTAGTATACATGTGCCCTATGATATGATCTTTCTAATTTAAATGCCAAATTAGAGTTTTGACCCCAATTTTACGGTTCACTGAACATAGAAAATGATAGTGCAAATTTCAGGTTAAAGTTTTTGGCTTCAGGTTAAAGTTTTTGGTCAAGGTAGTTTTTGATGAAGTTGAAGTCCAATCAACTTGAAACTTAGTATACATGTGCCCTATGATATGATCTTTCTAATTTAAATGCCAAATTAGAGTTTTGACCCCAATTTTACGGTTCACTGAACATAGAAAATGATAGTGCAAATTTCAGGTTAAAGTTTTTGGCTTCAGGTTAAAGTTTTTGGTCAAGGTAGTTTTTGATGAAGTTGAAGTCCAATCAACTTGAAACTTAGTATACATGTGCCCTATGATATGATCTTTCTGATTTAAATGCCAAATTAGAGTTTTGACCCCAATTTTACGGTTCACTGAACATAGAAAATGATAGTGCAAATTTCAGGTTAAAGTTTTTGGCTTCAGGTTAAAGTTTTTGGTCAAGGTAGTTTTTGATGAAGTTTAAGTCCAATCAACTTGAAACTTAGTATACATGTGCCCTATGATATGATCTTTCTAATTTAAATGCCAAATTAGAGTTTTGACCCCAATTTTACGGTTCACTGAACATAGAAAATGATAGTGCAAATTTCAGGTTAAAGTTTTTGGTCAAGGTAGTTTTTGATAAAGTAGAAGTCCAATCAACTTGAAACTTAGTATACATGTTCCCTTTGATAAGATCATTCTAATTTTAATGCCAAATTAGAGAATTTATTCCAATTTCACAGTCCTTTAAACATAGAAAATGATAGTGTGAGTGGGGCATCCGTGTACTGTGGACACATTCTTGTTTTTTCATAGATTCTTTTAACCACGATTTGTAAATACACAAGAAGCCAACAATTTAATTGCAGACTAGTCGTGCTATTATAGACACTTTTTTTTAAAAGCTGTTTACAATAAAGTAGCTTTAATGCCAATAATGGTATATCCTTTTTAGTGTGTGTTGTATTTGCAATATTTCTGATCAGTATATTTACATAACATATACGCAAAATACATTGTATTTCAAAAATGCATATATCTTGCAGTATTTGAAGGGGTATTTCCAAAAACTAAGTTTTAGACTCACTTAAAGAATACATATTATTTAAAAAACAAAACAAATATAAATTACATGGAAAACAAAACAAAAAGATTTATAAATATTTAATTGTCTCATTTCTATCACAGCTACATGCATGATAATATGGACAGGGTCTGTGTTTGTAGTCGGAATTCAGTAAAGTACTTGAACAACCTTGACCCATAATTGAAACGAAACCGGACTAAGTACTTGGACCACCTAGCATTAGAACGTCGAGTGCAGGTCGAAACTAACATATATTAAAAGTACTGGCTACGATTACACTTAAAAAGTAACTTCGAGACTATTTGCTAAAAGGTATTTCTTGCCAGGACCCGATGTCATATACGGAAATTGCGAGTAACAATTATAATATAGATTTTATTTTTACCCGCAAAACATATTCTGACAATTGCTCCGAAACTTGACATTAATCTCAACCTGACCAAAATTTGTTTTTCCGATAAGTCTG
This sequence comes from Mytilus galloprovincialis, assembly GCF_965363235.1. Classification (NCBI taxonomy): domain Eukaryota; kingdom Metazoa; phylum Mollusca; class Bivalvia; order Mytilida; family Mytilidae; genus Mytilus; species Mytilus galloprovincialis. Next base: position 1,551,204 of record NC_134839.1, on the reverse strand, counting down.
GGGAAAAGTTTTTAAAAAATCTATTTTCTATCAATATAAATTTGTTCAAATATGTAAAACAACGTATACTGGACAATAACACGAAGCGTACAATGTATCCCAAATGTTGCAAACAACATAAAATGCAAACGTATAATTTTGCAGGTAGCACTAAAAAATTATACCAACTAGTCTCGAGAGTACTGTAGCAATGAAGATTATTCATACTGACTATATTGTTACTTTTTGCGGGTAATCGTAACCATTGCCTAAATTAAATGAACTCTGAAATGCCATATCGAAACACAGAACCTGTCCGTTAGTTTTTGCCTGATTTACATCTTATATTCCATACTGAGTTTTAATTTCTTGCTCCCTTTGGCCTTCTCTTATCTTTTTGGGTTGACGAATCATGTAAAAGTTTCCTATTTGAACCTTTGTGTGCTTTTCCAACATCCATTCGCTATATTTGGTTCTATTTAATGAAAATCTGGAGTGCGAACAAAATGTCAGTAATCCTTTTACGAGTTGTTTCAGCTCAAATGTTAATGACAAGACACGCGTTTCTGGGAACTCTATTTCTTTGGACGCACGGTTCAAAAACTCGGATTTGATTAAACCTAATGGATACCTCCCTGTGCACATTAAATATAGAATGCACCCTAATGACCATACATCTGACACTTTGGGATCGTATGGATGATCCATCAGTATTTCTGGAGCTTGAAATCCAGTAGTTCCACAATTGTCAGTCCTCAGTGGATCTCCAGAAAAATAAACTATAGCATGGCCAAAGTCTGATATCTTTAAAGAATTGCGTGAAGTTACTAGAATATTTTCTGTGCACAAATCTCTGTGTGCGATTCCTTGGAGATGCAAATATTCGATTCCTGAAAATATCTGATTGAAGTACTTGTGTGTAACGGATTCGGTCAAAAATCTTGCATCATGAACTTTTAGAAGTTGTTCTAGAGTACCATTTTCACAAAATTCTAAAACAACACCATACCGACCTTCGTAACAAATACTGTTTAACCAAGTCAAAACATGTGGATGGTGCAATTGTTTTAGATGGTTCAATTCAAATGTCATATCGGTTTTCCAAGAGTAACGAGATCGGCTCCGGGACTTTGCTGTGTTTAGCTTTAAAGCAACAGGACAAAATTCGCTCTCCTCAAAGTTTTGTTTTTTGTGCAGATCTTGTGCCAAAATTATCGTTCCAGACCTACCCTTTGCGATCACTTGTAACGGTCTGTATCCCAAAAGTTCAAGGTCCGGTATCATGGCATCATAATGAATATTTCCAGTTTTAATTTGTCTATTCGGATATTTACTGAGAGGAATTGGATATTTGTATTCCCATTCATCGCCAAGATCACACTTCTGTCTAAAGAAAACTAGATTGTCCTTGTCTTCGGGTTTGCCACTACTGGATGTTGCAACCGATACAAAATGGTGCCCTGTCACGACATCGTTGAAATCTCCACTTGCCGAGCTAGATGGTAGATTATGAAACGATTTCGAAGGTGACTGTTCTTGAATCTGGCAACTATCCCCGCCTATATGAGGCTCCATTTTTCTCTTTTTCCTCTCCGGCTCCTCTGAATTCATGTCGGGAAACTTTCCATTCGTAAAATGTTTGATAGTGTGTACTTTTGCAATGTGTTGATATTCACGACGATTGTTATGCTAGTTGTATAGATATCTTTATGACGTCAACACAGACCAACATTTATTCGGACCAAAATTTCCGTGTTTTTGTATGTGCATGTCCGTCGTCTGTCGACGGCGACGTAAGTATCGTCGTTTGCCATTTTGAGAAAACAATTTCAATAGGTCACTAACTGTTTCTTACATTTTGAATTCTAAGCAGTAAATTCCAGAAAATTACTTAATATTCTATAGATTTGTGTACAAGTTTATGTGGTCAGTAAATTCTTTCTCTGCATTGAATAAGTTTAAGATACTCATATAGATAAAAAGACAATATTTTGTTACATGTAGGCTTTTAACATTTTTATAGAGATTATACCGCAATGATTTTTTAAAATCCCGCCGTAATCACATATTTCAATTTTTACATAAAGAAAGGGTTATCAAAACCAAGCGGTCTCTTTAGGAATACTATTTTTGACGCAATGGTAACCTTCCAACTCCAAAACGAGTTGCTTAGTTAAAGTTGCGATTTCTTATATATTTACAGACCCATTTCATAAGGTGATATATGATCTGCTAACCATACAAAGAAGGAAAGGAATCAACAAGTTACTAATGTTTTCACGATCTTTTTCTTTTTCATCATCATACAAATTTTAGGATCAAACTCACTGTATAAGTCTAGCTTGTTTGGCTTAGTGATAGAATGGCAGAATTTCATTTCTACTAAGATCAGACCGGTCATATTCGATACATGTAACAATACCAAATCCGCCGATTTTTATGTAGGGTAAAGGAATTTTCTACCTTGTTTTTGCCATATATATCGTCCACGTCCCATGTTAGTTGTTTTTTTTTATTATTGGGGGGGGGTATATGATAGAAATTCACTAGGATTTTCAGATTTGATTTAGACAATTGAATAAACGATGCTTAACCACAAAAAAAATATTGATAGTATCTGATTTAGCACTAGATTATCATGAAACTAATTAAAAGACAGCTGAACTATAGTAACTGGAGTTATTAAAATTAACAAAGGAGAAGAATAGAACTGTGTCTGATGCCGTTTGTTTTTGCTTACAATAAATGCATTCATAACTAAATATTTATTTTTCCATGTATTATTGGGTGTGAGGATCTATATCACACCGCCTCAGATATCCGTTAATACGCTTTGTGTCTGCATATTCCTTAATTGGTTAACGAGGTAATGTGCGACAGGGCGACAATAACCGCCATTTTTATGAGCTGATCGGCTCGTAAATAGACAATTGGAAAATGAAACTGACAACACAATGATGTAAGACTGTTCATTAAAGATCTCACGACCTTTTCATCACCTATTTGTTCGGAATGATAAAAGTGTGAGCCTATCAGAGAATGGTTATAATATTAAACGAAAACGCAGTTTACAGTTAGAACCATTCAATTTACTAAGCATTTATACCACACCAAATATATTTTTACCATCATGCAACTAAACTGAATTTAGTCAAGAACAAAAACAGGAGGAAGATACCAAGGGACATTCTTAACTTCCAAGAAGAAGAAAAACTGACATCTCCATCGCAAATGACGAAAATTGACCCCCCAAAAAAAAGAACGAACAATCTATAAAACACTAAACAATAGAAAACTATTACAAGATTGATCAGGACGATTAATTATTTTCTTTTACATGTGTACATTTTTGTTCGAGGCTTACATCGTAATATCATGTATATAGTGACATTTTGTTCAAGCATATTGTTGAATTTCTGAAATTTATTATCTCAACCCTTTTTATTGATCAAATGTATTCGTTCAGTGTATATTGACTTGTTTGTTTTCAGATGTCTTTTGATTGAGTTAAGCCATTTCAATTGATATTTTAAAGTTTGCATGTCCTTCTATGTTGTGATGTTTTTTATGTTACACTATCGTTTCAGGTAACTTCATAAATGTTTTTCATATTGATTATATCGTCCTGAACATGCACGAAATATTTGCCACTGGATGTTAAGCAAGCAACAATCAATCAATATATAGATTTGATTGTTTTACATTAGTCATTTTTGGGGCCCTTTATAGCTTGCTGTTCGGTGTGATCCAATGCTCCGTGTTAAAGTACGTATTTGACCTACACTTGTTTACTTTTACAAATTATGACTTGGATGGAGAGTTGTTTCATTGGCACTAATACCACATATTCTTATATGTATGCACAATCTTATATATACTAGTAGGCTAAATGTCTAAATGTATTAATTTAAAAGACAACATATTGATGAATTCATTTGAAATAGGTTAATATTGTCATTCATTTTATACGACCAATTTTGTATTCTTTAGGTTTAGGCGAAGTATTCTAAATCAAAAACATTTTCCAACTTTAAGATTGCTTTTAACCTCGAATTACCAGACTATGTAATTGTGCTATACATCGTCCGCTAATACAAAAGTAGAAGTCCTGCAGATTAAGAATGAATGTGCTTATCATAAAAAAAGAAGACATCAAGGGTACAATCAAAATAAATAAACCAAATTTAAAAAAAGACGAAAAGAGCCCACAGCTTCAAGAATCCAATCCAAAATGAGTTCAACAAAAGACTACATATATTTCCTAAAAAAAAATGCTAATAAAGTCTTTCTAAAGTTTAATGATTATGTAAATAAGATTTAAAACACGATTTATAACAGTTTAAAAAAAAGACTCGAAAATTAACGAAACGAATAAAAATGCATCAGGATAAGATGCGTCCCATTTAGATTTCCAGGAACCTGAGATTTGATATCAACATTGCATGTTGTAACAAAAAAAGTAGTATTTACCCCAACAAAGTGAGAACAAGAATTTGGCCAAAATTAAATAATTAGAATTTCAAAATGTACAGAAAATCTCATCCTCTATACACGAAAAACTAAATTGTAGAACACGAACTCGACCATAAATTGACGGAACGTATGTACCCTAAACGGATATGCAGCTCTTGCTTCACTTGCGCCACCCGTCATATAATCAGTCTGGAAATCTTTATTACTTCTTTGAAAAGGTGGCAACAATTGGGGTACAAACAGATATAGCTAATTTGATTTTTGTATATCAAACTAAAGAAAAATAAATCTTATAGCTCTCTCTTATATGAAAACTCGAGAAATGCTTATTGCATCAGGTATATTATTTTATTAGTTTTGCATGGTTCTCATCCATATGTTCTCTTCAGCATATATCAAGAGAGCTTCACAGTACAAGATTTAAGGATTCTTTATCTATTTTTATTACCACCGGTGGGTGTGGTTAAGTCAAGTTTTGAATGATTTACATGTGAGATCAAAAGACAAACGAGTCGTGATGAACAATTCATAATTCTTTTATTTCACTTCAGTATAGAGAAGACTATAGTTTTATGTTCCCAATGGAATAACCTTTATTCGAATCAGCTGTAGGAAAGTTGTAGGTTCAGGCGACGTGTGTGTATGGTAAACCCGAAAACGAATAAAAATTTTACGACTTTTAAAATTGAGTGAATAAATCGACATGGGATATTTCTTATCCCTGGGCATATTTTCCATATTTATAAAAAAAACCTTGGAATACAAGAAGTTCAACATGAAACGTTCGGAACATTAACTCCGTGACCCGGATGTTCCACGGCAGTTTTGCGACACTAATTACCACCCTTTCTTTTGCAGCTGAGCCTCGTAATGAAAATGAGAAGCTGTCTCGTGTGAGCGGATGAATGGGACTTAGGGAATCTCTTAACATCGATAAATCTACACTAAGACAAGCACAAAATAGTTCCCAGAGGCAAAATGAAAAAGAAATAAACATCTTAAATATCAATTGAAATTGGAGATAAACAGATAAAATTGTCAAGTGATTTGTTCAGTTTGTTTCAAAGACAATGGCTTTGATAACATAGAACCAACTAAACTGACGCCTAACATGCAAGATAAAAATGTCTTTTTCAACAGGAGCAATTGGAAATGAACTAGAATTCCATAACTTAAGATATTAACTGCATGCTAAAAATGTTGTCTTAATTGCCATTTACAAATGTTCATGAAATTAGGTCGCCTTCCAACGAAAGGCCTAGGGTTTGAATGCAAAGCAATTTCTTTTTAGTCTCATTTCTAAACAAGCCACTCTGCATTTTCCGCTCAGAGAACCCAAATAAAGGAGTAGGGGCAATAAGGCCCTTACTTGGCCCAAAAATTATTGCAAATTTATAAGTTATCATACATATTCTTAAATAACTGAAAACTTGACTTAGGTATCAGGAACTAAGAAACACAAAAAAAAATTGACATCGAACAAGTTACCATGGCAACAAATCATGACTTAATTTGACTATTATGTTAAATTTCGTGATTTTCCTTGTTTTTTTCATCAAATTTTAAGTTTATTTTAGATTGGCAAAGAATGTGAGCACCCAAGAAACAACTTTATATTTGGTGAGATTATGGCAATAGTTATAGTAAAGAGTCTCTCTAATTATGTTGTTGTTTCTTGGCTGTGCGGGATTTTTCCACAACGGAAATAAAGATAGAAAACTGCATAAATTCTGTATTTTTTTTATCGTTTATGTGAAAACAGTACATATAATGACGTAATTGTGACGTCATCAGATAAAAATCTTCATGTTTTTCATTTATATTTCTTGACTCGATGCATTTCTAAACATTATGTGCCAATTTGAAATGGTTTTCAAACATTTTATTTTCTAGGCCCTAATGCCCCTACTCCTTTGCAATTTGAAAATTACATGCAAAGCCAATTCGCTCAAAGTAGAACAGGAGACTATATGTGTATACTGTGTACTAGTTACTAGTAGTTGGCGAGGGGTGGTGTTAACTACCTTGAGATTACCCATGAGGGTCTTGCATACCCGTAGTCAGGGGGGTTCGGAAGAACTCCCCCTTGAAATCAAATTGTGACTGTTAAAGTCAATGTTTTGTTCAAATTGTGACTGTTAAAGTCGAGTTCATGAGTCCAACGACCTCCCCCCCCTGGAAATTCCTGGCTACGGGCCTGTCTTGCAAGGTCGGTTCTCGTATTTTATTTACAAAGACAATAACACAACTGATTGAATATTTGACAATTCTTATTAGATTTGCATATTTCAAAATACTTGTATGTGATAAGTGTGTTAGAACTCTTGAATTTCCCTTGGTTTATACTTTTATTAGACCATGTTAATTACCAAAACTGTTCAGAATCTGTTCAGAACCAAAAGGTTTTTGGGTGTTATTGGAGTATAATTACATCACATGTATGTAGTATTGGAATGTATAATTCTAATTTTAGACAACAATCAGTCTCGAGACACTCAAAATTCATAGTTTTATTTCCATATGCAATACAACAGCTATGACGGCACGTGCTTTTTCAGTGACAAGATAAAACAATACACAGAAAAGCAATGGGAAAAAAGTAAAATCACAAAAATACTGAACTTAGAGGAAAATCAATTCGGAAAGTCCATAATCACATGGCAAAATCAAATAACAAAACGCATCAGAAACGAATGGACAAAAACTGTCATCATGTATTCCTGACTTGATACAGGCATTTTCAAATGTAGAAAATGGTGGATTAAACCTGGTTTTATAGCGCTAACCCTCTCACTTTGATGACAGTCTCATCAAATTACGTTATATTTACATTGAAGGTTAACTAAACAGACACAATAAATGAAATAGTCAAAATATTGGTACATCAGTCATCATCGTAAAACAGTTTCAAAAAGGAACAACTTAACAGAACACACAAACATCTATCTACAAACACATTCATTGATTTGTGTATCTGACGTCAGAAAATTTTATACGTCACATAGATTTGTCGTTCAATGTGCATACAAACATTTTTAAAATTTACATAGGCAATGTTAGCATATAGGGTTAAAAATCAAAAGTATGTAAGAATCAATTTCAGAAATAGACCGAGATTGAAAATAGTCCAAAAGTTATATATAGAATTTATAAGAATCCACAAATAGTTAATTCCACTACGCGATTGAATGATTTTGGCGTTTATGGTTCAACGTATTTTGTAATTCATAATAGAAACATATCATAATGACATAAAATAGAACAATATCATACTGACGGGATCTTTTAAAGTACAGAGTCACGTTATAAGAACCAAAGAAATACAAAAAGTCGCATATACAAAACACGCCACCAAAAAATGAAAGACAATACAAACACATTGACTAGATGTATAAGTACCGAGCCACGTCAAACGGATATCACATAAAACCATTCAACAGTAAAAGTAATATTAATAATAAAACAAAGACAAATGAAAGAACTATAAAACACGTTGTTAAGATGATAAACAACACTAGTACGCAGAATCTATACATCAAGACCATCGTGTACTATTTGTGAAGTTGATACGGAATATTTATCAACAAGGTCTTGGTACCTTCCGATGAACTTTTTTAGAAAAAAGGAAGAGACGTTCTTTGACATACCCCTGGTCATCAACTTTCTACCCAGACACTGATGACGTTTTACAAAGTCTGAGTAGGAGCTGCAAGCTCTTGAATATCGAATAAGCTGGGAAATATGCAGGTGAAGTTGGTTATTGCTACTAAGGTGGGGGAAATTTATAATTTCAAAATTAAAACCGTCTCGTTTGTCATAGATTCTGGTACTAAGATGACTGTGTAAGTCAAATTCGAGATATAAGTCTAAAAATGAGGCGGAGGAAGCCGTGTCTGTTGTTTCTTTAATCTCTAGTTCTGGCGGATATATTAATGGAACCTAATCAGAAAAGTTCGGATCGTTTACGGAAAGAACATCATCAATATATCTGAAAGTGAAATTAAATAATCTGGCTTCTTTGAAAAGCTTGGTATACCTGTTAATTTTATGGTTCTTGCATAAAAATGTAATTATAAGAATTGAATGCTTCTTTTAGTTATTTTATAGGGTTGTAAAAGTGTTGATCCTGCGCACATGTTTTTGCTGTAGAAAGCGCTTTGTTCAAAATGTGCTTCGGTCAACGCTTTCACACACCAATAAAATCATTGATAAAAAGCAATCAATTCTTATAAGTTAATTTTTCCGTTTACATAACATTACATTGTCATTTCTGGGCCTTGTATATCTGACTATGCGGTGACCTATAATTGTGAATTTCTGTGTCATTTCGGTCTCTTGTGGCCGTACGGTGACCTATAGTTGTTAATTTCTGTGTCATTTTGGTCTTTTGTAGAGAGTTTTCTCATTAACAATCATACCACATCTTCTTTTTTATATTAACTTTAAATGAAGTTGTTTCTTGCTTCAATTCAGGTAGTGAGTTGATCACCAAACAAATAAAATGTGCTGATCTTATTATATTAGTACAATAGTGATTGATGAGTAAATACTAGGTGCAATGATTTAATGTTTTTGAATACTTGTCATTAAATTTTAGAGATATCTTTCATTGATAAAATTTCATGTTCTTCTTGCCGAAATTCGGAATTAAAAAATAAATAAATTCTAGATGTTTCGTGATCATATCAAGAGTAATCCTTTATTTCTTCAATCGGTATAAAATAACAGTCATTGTGAACCAGTATATTGACTCAATATTTCATTAATCATGGTTTTCTGACAGAACCAACAATTTTCAACTTTATTAAGCTCGGTACCTGCTTTCAGTTTGTCATCGGAATATCTCTATACTGTCATATAAGACCCTTACAGCTGACAAATCGAACGTCATTTGGTATCGCTAGTGACGCGAAGTGATGTCTGTACTCTTGTCAATTGCTACATTGAAGATGTGAAATGTCTCTTGGTGTGTAATTAATTACACCATTAGTTCGGAAATAATCCATTACCAATTCCGACAAGCCAAACAAATTGTTATCAAATAAGTAACTTATCTTAACTCGATACAATTCTTCATCAATTTCACGGCGTTGATAAGGCACATGTTATCGCATCTGAAGACATGGATAGTCTCAATCTATTGCAAGTTCCCATGTAGAAAGATCCGTCCTTTGTTTGCGGGGCAAGAGATGTAACCAAAAAAATCATACAACAAACTAATTTCTTATACTTTGTAATTTGTTGTTTAAAAAATATTTATGGAAACTGATCGAGTTCTGATTGGACTTTCTACTTTTTTTATGTATCAAAATAGTTCTATTAATTAAGCGTATCACTATTTTAATAATGCAGACATTCAATATTATTTTTTACAGATTTTTGAAATTGCATATATATATAAACTCATCATGTTTGTATATAAGTTTTTGATTTTCAAATATATTGGCTTCTTGCATCACTGAAGTTATATTTACTGTCAAAGTGCGCATCTGATGCAGAACAGTTGGCTGCTGTTATATTATTGCACGAAACTTCTAGATTAATATTTTGTTATATGCATTGTCTATAAATCAACATTATGTTTCAAATCACATTGAGTTTTAGATTGGTCTACAGTTATAAATATTCCCAACGCTATTGTAATTTTAAAGGGACACAAGCTGTCAAATTCGTAAGAACTGATTTGACTCAAATTCTCATAATTGATTTATAGCCATGTAAAACAATCATACTAATTATAAACAAGTCTAAAAACATTTTACAGGACATGGGCTCGATAATATGTACCTTCGATTCGAGTGTATTGTTGTCTTGATTCCAACTAATTAACTATCGAGTTGATCTCCGAAGACCTCCGAGGGTCACATAAGCAATATAAACATAAAAATAGATAAAAATAGGAAGTGAACTCTCGTGCAATTGGATTTTCTAGGTTTGTTTAATTTCATATTATAGATTAAAAACATTTGTTAATCATTGTTTTTACCTGTATAAGTATTTTTCGTGAATCGGATCAGTCAATCAAATGATATACCTTTGTTTCGAATTTATCTTCCATTATGTATAAATTAATGCTCAAATTACATTTTCAAAACCCCACAAAATTTAAATGGATTACGTACGTTAAATCCATATTTGACGAAAATGGAATTAGTTTTATTTGGCAAAATCAACTTCCATTGGATAAACTGGGTTTAAAGAACATTATTTCACAAAAACTGAATGACCAATTCATCCAACATTGGTTTTCACAAATGAATAACTCTTCAAGAGGTGCATTTTATTCATTTTATAAAGAGGAATTTCGTTTGGAAACCTATTTCATAAAGTTGAAGCTGTGTGACAGGATTTATATGGCAAAACTCAGATGTTCAAATTTAAAATTTCCTGTAGAAACGGGAAGATGGTCCGGAATTCAAAAAAATGCACGAATTTGTCATCTCTGTGAAAATGGAATAGGAGATGAATTTCATTATCTATTTAAATGTCAAAAACAGGAAATAAAACTGCTTAGAAATAAGTATATACCACAATATTATACTGCAAATCCAACGGAGTACAAATTTAAACAGCTTTTAAAATTTTGTCATGTAGAACTTGACAAAAATTTAGCAATGTTTTTAAAAATTCTTACACGATACTTGTGATTTATGTAGTCTTTTTTGAGTTGAATGTTATGGTAGTTTGTAACTTGACATTTTGCTATATTTTACCATGTTTGTAGCATTATTATGTTTAGTGTAAATATATTGAGTATAATCATGTGCATACGTGTATATATGATGTCCTCTTGTACACCTATGTGTCTGAGGTTTATTAATAAAGTATTGTCTATTGTCTATTGAATTCATTTTCAATGTTGACATTCTTTTCCTTTAAATAACCGAACCGCACAATGCATGCGTTATCCATCTCTAGCTAAGGGGTTAAATTGAAGTTCACCTGAATACGGATTCAATGAGGTCGAATTATTCCCTTGCAAGTAAATAATTCATCATCAATGTTTCTCAGCTTAATTTGAAAAAAATGAACTATACTCGCTGCTAAATGTGAATTATTATTTCGCTATTTCACTTTCGTTAAATTTTAATGATTGAACAAAAAAAAAAACATACTTTAGATTTTTTTATATCTCGTAGCCGGTATGTCTATTAAACCATAATTATATAATTAAGTTTTTTTTCTCGATATATTTCCCTCATTCTACGTTCTTGTGTCTTAAATGAACTACTTTTCCGTGTGCGTTCAGGTGTCAGACCACCAATTAAAAGTCCCTATCTGTTCAACCAAATTTTGCAATTTTCATAGCTTTCTAAATTTTTTATCTTAAGTTTAACCTCTTACAAACCAGGTATGTCCTGAATCGTACAGGTATCACCTTTCTTCATGCCAATTTTCGACATACCTTTAAAGCGATATAAGAAAGGAGACACCTTCCGAACTTAAAAGTTTTGAAGGATTTTTTATAGTGACAAGTGCCAAAGATAACTTTGATCAAAACGTTTGACGGACTTACAGTTTCATCCTTTTTTCCTTGAATCTTTGATAGACTTTGACAGGAATAAGTTAATCATAATGCGGTTTAGAAATGATGTAATATTTAGTTTATAAAACAAAAGCAGTATAGCAATATTGGTGTTAAAAAGAAAATTACCAGCTGCGGAGAAAGAAATGAAAGATGAATTTATTGAATTTGTTTCGATGAGAGGTTCAACTTCATCAATTGAGGACTTAATGTCGTTTTGTCAATTCTTAAATAATTCATGAATTTTGCAGCGGGGTCCTCCCTGTGAAGTTCTTGAAGGAGATTGTTGAGGGTATTTCTTTGTATTCGTCAAAAAAAGCCAGTTTCCTGTCCTATTTTCGTCGTTCTTTTAAAATTACCAATGCACCTTCTCAAACTGGTAATAAACAGTGAAAGTGCAATGCTGGTATTCCTTGAGAAGTTAATTGGAGCTATTTTTCTCTTTTGTAAACATTTGTTCTGCTCTTTGGCCAGGTTGTTGTCTCTTTGACGCATTCACCGTTACCCTTATTTATTATATTTGTGCTTGATGTGGGAATATATCTAATTTTAACACATTTAAGTCTTTGTCACATTTGAAAGAATTTTTATCTACCCATGATATAAATTCTCCTATATATTCATGTTAGAGCATTGAGTGTATATGATTGAACCGTCCTCAGATAGACGTCTGAGATAAAAAAATACAAAAAAAAAAATAAAAAAAAAAAAAAAACAATAACAAAAAAAACCCAACAAGTCCACTCAACACTTTTACAGAACATTAGAGCATCTACAGGAATGAACAGTAAAAAGCATAGCTGTATGTGCAGCAGGAACTATTTATCGTCCAAGTTAATAGTACGTTAAGTGTCTTGGTTTTTTTTTTGTATTTTTTTTTCTCGATATCTCAGTTTCTTTCTGACGTGGTCTACTGTTTGTCCGTGTCTCTTTTTTGCAATGGCGATATATGTCTCTTACGAATTACGGTTTATTATGTGGAAATATCAACATGAATGTATCAATTCAGGACACAAAATCCCTAAACGAACAAATCCTAAATGCAAAAGAACAACACACACAAGAACCGAAAGATCACTTCTCTTTGAAAATTCAAGGATGAACCAATTCAGGATTCTGGGCGCCATGACAGGCGTTGTCGTTGGTTATCGTCTAACATAATTGCTGTTCATTTATTGTTTTAGCATGAATCATGCCGTAAGTTTTGTCTTGTGAATTGTTTCACGTTTATTCTTTCTGGTGCCGTTTATAACTTACTCGACGTGTGATTTTAAACGACCCCATTGTATCTTTTTTACTATACGATGTCCTATAGTTGATAGTATTATTGTTATTTGATACATTGTGGGTAGTTGTATCAGTGGCAATCATTGAAAATATCTTATTTTTATAGAGTGTAAACAAAAGACTCATCAGTGACGATTGAATCAGAAAAGTAAACAAGGTTTATAAACGAAATTCATGAGCATCGATGACTCAAAACTCCGAAGGATTTTGCTAGATATAGCTCAGGCGATCTATTCCTGTGGTAGAAATTCCTAAAGTAAGTCGATAAATTCCAAATTTCGATATATTAAAACTGAAGCACGCCTCAGGGTGCGGGAGTTTCACGCTGCATTGACGACCCATCGGTGGCCTTCGGCTGTTGTCTGCTCTTTGGTCGGGTTGTTGTCTCTTTGACACATTCCCTATTTCCATTCTCAATTATATTTCTTATTCATTGAATGAGTATAGGAGTTGTAAAAATAAGATTTTTTTTTTTCATTTATTTATAAAATTCAACAAAATATACGATACATCTAAGTTCCATTTTAAACGTACCTTTGTCCTGATGACAAACGAACATTATCAAACATAAATATATATAAACACAAATACACTATCATCCTCTTTTGATTCTAAATATTTCATGATTGTCATACTAAATTTTTGCAAAAAAATAATTTAAATGATAATTAAAAAAAATACTTGTGTTCCCGACAATGCGATGATAAAATAAGGGTAGATAGATAGATAAATGATTGTTTTATAAAAGGGTTTTGATGGGTTGTACATGGGAAACAGTCTTCCGACTATGATAGAGTATGTTTAAAAAAATAACAAAATAATCTCGAGTGTAGATACAAAGTGAGTGGAAACATAAGTTTTTTTTGTTAGGCCTTAAAAGCATAATTCATGATTATACATATTTAGCAAGTCAAATAGCCTTCTCTATTATCCTATTGTAGGTAAAAGGGTTGGATGTCGTGTTGGGTTTGCATAGGTTAGGTAAATGGGTAGAATATAGACGCGGCAAATTTACAATCAAATGAGTTGCAATCAAACTGATGTATTGTAAGTTTAATCTATATTTTGGTTTCGTTGTTATCATTTCACAACTTTAAAAAAAAATTATGAATGTGTTATTTTATAATTCCAAAACCACAAAAACAACTGATAATTCTCGTACGGGAAAAAAATCTCGAAAGATACTGAATTTTAAATAAATCAAGACATTCTCCTTGCCAAAATCGTCGCAATATACAAGAAATAGGTCGTGTACAATGCCAAAAATAAATATAAAGTCGACAGTTGGGACGCATAATGCTTGAATACGACATCAGAAAGAGGGTGCTAAATGTTTTGAGAAAACTTCAAATAACTAGTGGATATTCCAGTCCATTTTAACACACTATTTATCAGTTCACTAGCATTTTCGATTGCCCAATTTAGCGAGAAAAGCCCTCACTATAACACCGCTAACAATAATTTTGGATGGTTTGATTAAAAAGTTAACTGTTTGCATTTACAGTTTGATTAAAAATGGAACGAACTATGCGGTTTGAAACCAAAGAGAGGAGAGTAAAGTGAATAATGTGACGTATGCTGTAATGGGATGGGATCGATAAAGGTATCGGAAACGTCAAGAATTAGCACGGACATGCTCGGTAAATATTATGAACTGCACAGAAATCATTTTCATGGATAAAATAGTTCGATTTTTTTAAGTAGTCTGTATTATAGTATTATTATCTTTATTCTAGAGTAGAATGAGTGAACTAGGAACAGTCGAGTTTCAAGTTATCTAGACTTGAACGAATAGACTTGTAGCAATTGAGTTCACAAAAATAACTTAGTTACGAGTGTTTGTTTTCCGTACTTTAGTATTTCTTTCAGGACACGCCAATTTTTGTAATGATTGCTAAATCTACTTTTTTAGTAGTAAAGAAGGAGAAGCGTGGATCTATTGCTAGAACTGTCATTGATAATTGTACTTTTCACTAAAAAAATAGACTTAAAAATGGTGCATAAATTGGTTTTACTATGTATGGCGCTTAATCCTTTCCTTCTAAATTGTTCTATGACGAAAAATGAGATGGTCCTTCTACTGTCTTACCATAACTAGTTCCTTACATGAGATGTCATTCACACTTTAGGGAGCTACCATTTGATTTTTATGGGGGGGGGGGGGGGGGGGGGGCTAGGATGAAATTTGAAAAAAAGGCAGGATGAGTAACTTGGCAAAAAAAAAGGCAGGATGACAAATTGTTGTAAAAAAGTCAGGATAAGCTAAGAAAAAAAAGGCAGGACCGAATAGACTGAAAAATAAAAAGGCAGGACAGAGATTACACATAAAAAAAAGGCAGGACAAAATTTTTCATCCTAGCCTCCCCATAAAAATCAAATGGTAGCTCCCCTACGTCAAACAATGTTTAAAACATTCATAAAAAAAATTAAGAAAATTAAAAAGAAAGAACCACTTACAAAAAAATATCTACTGCACGTAAAATAAGTGTACTCTTCTTAATTTTGGTTTTGGTTAAATGAAATATGGGATCTTAATATTATGTATAAACATATTAGTACATAACAGACAAAAATAAAACATTTAAACAGAGGTAAAAATAGCACTAAAAACACAAATTCACAGAAATGTTGTCATGACAAATATCAATTGATTGAGTTAATTGAATTTGTAAATAAGTCTGATAAACTACTTGTAGAGTGGTCGGATTCGACATGAACACTTTGTAATTCCGACAAAGACGGTGAATCACTTATATCCGACATCATAGGAGATTGACTGTCGGTAATTTCCGACATTGACATTGAGTCTTTAATTTTGTCGTCATCCATTGTTCCCGACTCCGATTGATCGTCGGCCTTTTCTGGTTTATCTCCATCCGATTTCATTTGATTTCTTCGGTGTTTAGCTCGAGCATTTTGAAACCATACCTGAAAATGAGATTAATATTGATTGAATTATATGCATATAATTTGTTAAGTTTGTAACAGAAATTATGTTTACAAGGCCAAAGGATCAATTCATGGGGAAAGACAAACTGTTACAATATAGTCAACAAAAACTAAACGGAAACAGTAAACAGTTAGCGACACAACTTCCGTGCACTAAAACTAGAATGAGTTAGCCATTCCTGTTCTACTGCATAAACAATATACACATACTACTAACCATGCCTCTATGTACCAACCTAGGCTATAAGTTTCGAATTTCAGATCAAGGGTTTATATTTATTTTTCGTCATATTCCCAGAAATGGAAATAATTAAAATGTAATAAATGCTAATATTTAAAATAAAAAGTTCTATAGTATAGAAGTGAGTCTTTCTATCTGGTTTTTATTTTAGCAAATAAATTATTATTATTCTAAATAGACTGATGTTTCGCGTATATATGTACCCCTTGAGTCGCAAACTGAAGGATGAAGCCTACAAGTTTTGGTATGTACATAATATTTTCATGTTTTCCATCATTTGTAGAATCCTAAAGACTAATCTATGTATGATATAGTCTGTTCGATTCATTAACAATTTAAGTGTATAACAAAGGTTGATTTTGAGCTTGACATATCTTACAGCTATAAAGAAGAAGACTGTGAAATGACATCTATAGTTATCTATGGTTCGCGAGGTTTCTGTTTTATTAAACGTCCGGTACGTTTATCCAGCAGTCTCTTTTGATTCACATTGCTATACTTAATTTCATGCATGAAACTTATGATCAATTTTTTTTTAATTGTTTTAAGTTGTTTTGTTCCATTTGGGTTTAAAGCTCTAAAGCTCTGAATCGTTTTAAATCTTTATAGAACCACGTGTCGTCATAAAATTAGTATATATGCATACCCTTTTTGTTATATGTATTGAAAACTGCTATATATAAAAAAAAATCATTACCTGTAGTACACGTTTTGATAATCCAGTCTTTTGAGAAAGTTGTTTCAAATCTTTAGCATCAGGATTGTGGTTCAGGTTAAAGTAGGATTTCATTGTTCGTAATTGGTGATGTTTAAATGAAGTTCGGACTCTTTTTTGTCGCGGAGGTTGCTGACTACAGTAGCCATCCTGTCTCATCATGTCGCCTCCTCTATCTGAACCATCACCAGGGACTAAACCTGCAAAATATAACATAAGTTAGACATATATATAGTGTTAACAATAGTCGATATTAAAAGTATATTGAAACATCTGGGGTTAGAAGCTTTTTTAAATGCCGTGATTCAGTGTTCAAAAGCCCGTTGCTGACGTAAACGTCAATAAGACAGAAACTCAACGATACCAAAATACATGCAAGTATATATACACAATGTGTTCATTGTGTCTTTTGTTTTGTTTCACGGTCTTGTGCATGTAGTTTTTTTTATAGCCCACAACAATCTATACACATATATATGTTATAAAGTATGCAAGGACGTTCATCCCAACAAACCCAAATATAGCTAACAGGGGCAGTGGCGGATCCAGAAATTTTCATAAGTGGGGGCCCACTGACTGACCTAAGAGGGGGCCCGCTCCAGTCACGCTTCAGTGATTCCCTATATAAGCAACCAAATTTTTTTTTCCCCAAAAGGGGGGGGCCCGGGCCCCCTGCCCCCCCCTAAATCCGCCTCTGAGGGGTTCCATTTGAAGACGGATTAGTCTGCATAGATTAACGTTTTAAAAAGCCGCTTACGTATTTCTAGTGCATATTCTATAATCACTTATATCTATGCTTCTTTGAATTATGACTATATCCTACATATTTTTTTAAAACTCGAATCAATCATTGCAAGATTTTCTCTGGTCTTTAAATCAACTCAAAGCGTATATACATACTAAATTATCATCTTAAAAAAACCTTTTAATTCATGGCATCCAACGCTTAAAATACTATTATCAAATGTAAAAATCTATTGTATATATCATCTCTTTTCGGCACATTTTAGCTCAGGCTTTCAAATCTTTAATTTTCAAACAAAATGCATAAAAACAGTAGCAATAAATCATGCCAATTGATGAAATACATATGGATATGCAAAAACGTAGATTTGCAGACGACAGTGCATCTAAATGTGTGGTATTCTGGATTGACGGATGTTATCGTATGGTTGGGTAAACGTGTCATGGATGGTTGCAAGATCCATTTTCACCGCTTCTGCAGTCAGAGTGGGAATATGATGTCACTACAGACGCGAAAATATCATCTATAGCTACCGATAGATTTTGACAGTTTTTCTGTTTGTAGATATTTTCATTTACGACAGACCACCATGTTTCCCGCGCCTTGTCCGTCAATACGAAGTGTTCCTAATGCATTTTTGACGAGAAAACCGGTTGCGTGAACGTCATGAATATGATGACGCCTAAATCAGACTGAATTCCCTGCATTGCTGATCCATATTAAACAAACAACTATGCTCACGTTATGTAACTATTAGCTTTTCATCCACGATTTACCACAGAAAGTTGTATACAAACGACCAAGGTCATGCTTGACAATGTTTTAGCTACTGTTTTACAGTATCACTATTATATGTGTGTCAACCTTTCTTTTAGCAAATATTGTGTGTATATCATGTAAGTTTAGTGAAATTCAATTATATATATATATATATTTATTGGGCACTAAAGTTTACAGCCACTCTCAGCACTTGCAAATTTATGTGAAAGCAGTTTTAATCAACATTTACACTATTTTCAATGTAGTTTAACCAGCATAAGATCGATAAGTGCAATTTCTTTTCGGTTTTGTAGAAGAAAAAATTTCGTATATATACCGTACGTATTTATATTATTGGGTAAATTTTAAATCATTACTTTTTCAGACTATTTTACATGTTCTCCACACCTTTTCAACAAATATTTACATGAATTTGACTTAAAAGTTTTTTTTAATATGATTTATTGTCAAATTCCAATAAATTTAACTTAGAGCATTTGAAATTTATTTTAAATTTATGAGATAAGTATATCTTCCAGTGCACCATGTTCATTATCTTTTCATTTTAAACTTCTGAATTTTCTGATTCAAATATTTTAATCAGTAAACAGTTCTGTCACAGCTAAATTTTAGTTTGGTGCAAATTATTCTGGTTCTTAGAAAATAAGAATATATCATAAAATGAGACAGTATTCCTACAACACAATAATGCAAAAAAAGGACATCAACCAAGGGTCTATTATTATAAATTATATCTTGTGAAAGTATGTATGTCAAGTTTTAAATCAACACATTGAGACAAAATAAATTAAGCAAGTACATGTTTACTTTCTAGGATAAGACCTACACACTTTATACTTGAAAGACACCATAAAACATATGAATTTTGATTTCTACGTTTTAACTGGTCCTATTTTTATCAGAAATGGAGAAAAAAAAATACAATCACATCATGTGTCGATTGCTCATGTGGTTGAAACAATTGATACACAAAAAGTGATAAACCTTGTACTGGTTTTTCTTGATTGATATTCCAAGCAATATTCATACAATTCATTCATCAGACGCTTCAAACATGGTTTCCGCATCAGTTTGACTTCTTTCATGCATTCTCAACAATTTATGTTTTAACAATAAATCACATTAATTCTATAGATTGACTTTGCTGAAGTGTGTTTTACCCCGATCCACTCAATTTGGGCCCCACTGAAAGTTTATTAACATGTTTTGGTAAACCACATAAAGAGAAAGGTTAGTAAGGTCTTTACAATGAATTCTATTAAAGAAAGGTTACACATCCATCATTTTATGATCAAAACTTATACAACTTTTAATCATGGTTTAAGTAATTTTGAAAATCGTCTAGGTTTTAGAAACCGAGCGCTAACATTAATTATATATTGAGATTTTTGGCAACTCAAAAAACCAGGTGAATAAAATTTATTGTTTAGAGCCGCACACATGATTGGTTTATTGTTGTTTACTTCTAAGTTCAGTGGCCAATATTACATACATGCTCAGGACGAGAACAAACCGTCAATTAATACAATAGGTAGGTCATGTTATATCGGATGACCTGGATACAGGGCGAGAAGTTAGGAATGCCACTGGAACATGAGGGTATATTGAAAAGCGATACTTTAGCCTTGTAATAGGCTATCCACTGACCATGGCCCTCAGAGCTGTTACTGTTATAATGCACATATTACATGATATAGGATTTTCTACAATTTGTTCATCCCGTTTAACCAAACAGACGCCCCCTTTTGCCAAGAAGGTTCTTTATGGTCGGAAGAAGATAAAAATACCTGATTCTATTTCCCAAGTCACCTTTAGGGTTGACCCAGTCGAAATAAAACGAAGTTATTTTGTATTTAACAGTTAACTCCGTCAAACACTGTCAATCAAGACTTCCATTTTTGCCAGAGCCATATATAACTGTCTCAGAAAATTATCGCAAGGGAAGACTACATACAGATATAGTGGACATCGTATCTGAATAAATAGAAGTGACTTTATTATGTTGTCATTACATTTCACGTCCTCACACTTATATCACAATATTGTAAATTACTGACTATGGTTACATGAGTTACATTTGAAGCAGAGTATGTTGTCTCTTCCGAAGTAGGCAACAAAGAGAAAACATTTTATTGAGGTTGGTATATGGCTTCATGTTATTTATTTATCATGAAAGACACAATTGAAGCTTTTGATAAAATGCATATCATAATCTCATATTTTAAGATTACATATAAAATATTTCCTCACTCTGTGAACCTTTTTTTTCTTCACTTTTATGATATAATTATTAGGCATAGTAGTTGTTTATTCATCTAAGTGAAATTTACACAACTCCCTTCTCCTAAATAAAAATTCGACCCCGTTTTATGAACTACAAATTATATACAGGATAAACGAAACTGATAGTGAAGATAAAATCGCATGATAAAGTTTATGTTCCTGTCAACATTAATTTTATTTTTCAGGTAGCCACTCATATGCTGTTCGCGAAGAAACATTCATTAGCTTTTCATTGCTAAAATGTGCAAGTTTAGAAAACCATAAACTCCATGACATGAAAAGGCAGTGTGTAAAACATGGTGATAAATATAGTCTCTTTTTCGTCGTAATAATTAAGTCTTTTACTATTCAATAATTAAGCAAAAATAAATTTGCGCAAAGGATATTGACCTTTGCAGATATTTAATTGAAAATTAAAAATGCATAAATAGAGTGTTTTTTTAATGAAAAAAGTTAGTTCGATAACTTGTACAAATTGCATTATTATACCAAAAACATAAAATTAAACGAGTCATTCAAATGCTTCAGAATTATTTAGAATAAGGTTGGGCTGAAGATACGGAAATTAATTATCTTTTTCCACCTTTTGGATTTTCACATATTGTGTTAGGAACTTTTGACATGATATTCAAATGAAATAGTTTAAACATTAAAAACGAAATCAAATCAATATTACGAACAATATTTTACAGCAGATCCTAAAAATGTCTGTGTGACTCGTATGGGATTGACGTTTGATGTCAGTTTGGGGGTAATAATAAATCACTGGCTCGTTATCGGTGATAACTACGTACCGAACTTCCCCGCGGAGAACAGGAGATTTCTGCAATAGTTTTAACACTCTAAATCATCAGCTACAAATTACTGCGCTCCATGGAGGATAATCATCTCCGCAGTAAATAACACGATCGCTATATCACCTGCTTACTCAAGTGATATGCATCAGCTTTTAATAATGGCACTGGTGGTCATGAAAATTGTTTTGGGTACATTGGAAGCTAGTGTTGGGGTAATGAAATAAAGAATACACGGATAAATTCACTGGACGAAAAATCAAGAACTTAAAACTAAGTAAAGTTAATATTTCTTTATTACGGGTAAAACCAACTGAAAACATTCATGTTTGCAACTTTTTGGGTGGGCTGTTTAAAATTCAAATGCTAAAAATGTAAAACAAAGGTTGAACGAAATATATGTGAAGTAAATTCTAAATTACAAGATTGACTGTTGATTGAAATATAATTATTTGTTCCAAAGACAGTTAGCTGCATGAACAGTTCAGTTCTGTCATCAGTAATAAATATTTCAGTTTTACCTTTTCTGATGTCAAAATGAGGACTAAATTAGCTCTGCTGCAAACAGTGTCCGTTAAAATAACTTTCTGACAATCATAGTGTTTATGAAATGTAATAACCTCCTGTCTTGATTGCTTGTGTCGTTTGTTTGCTGTCAGAACGTACATTCACACAGTTTAGCTCTAATAAATACTTCAGAAATACAAATTGAATTTGTTTTTTTTTTATATTCACTGGATTAAGTCTATTAAAATACTATTATGTTTGATACATGTATTGTACAACAAAAAATTGTTGCAAGAAAAATAGTCAGGAAGGCGTCAATCTTTTGTTAAATTCAACAACCATAAATTTATATTGTTTGCTTCGAATTTATACTTAAAAGGGAGCATGTATAACTAAAATATTATATTTAAATCAGGTTCCTTGTGTAAAGAGGCATCTATTTATTTATAGACTAACAAGTGTGGTCAATATTAGAAAAATCAAATATTTGAATTAGTTTCTCTATCCGGCACATACGTCCAAGTCACAGAGATCTAAAAGCTACTGAATACGAGGATTTTAAACATAAAAATGATTTATTGAATAAAAATAACATAATAGGCAAACGTTATTTTAAAACGCAACCGCACTGTTTTTGTTTTCTCTGAATTTTTAAAGTACTAATTCGAGAAATATATATAACGTCTGCATGGCAGAGGTTAACAGAAATCAAAGTAACGCAAAATAGGTGAGTATGTTATATGCAACATAAAATTCAGAATGGAAATGGGGAATGTGTCAAAGAGACAACAAACCGACCATAAAGCAGACAACATACAGCAGAAGGTCACAAACAGGTCTTCAATGCAATTTTATGAAATATTGATGAAGTACAATATGGTTGTCTAGTTGGCAATGATATCACATCTCCTCATTCTTAGGCCAACTAAAATTAATTAGTAGATTTTCATCTAAATTTTTGAAAAAAATGGGGCGGGTGGGAGGATTTTATTTTTTAAATTTTATTTCATATGAAACCTTTTTGTCATGTGTTATTCATATATGCAATTGTAATCGAATAAGCATATATAATACATCCATAAGGTATCGTGTATAAGACAATAACAATCAAAACCAAGGAGTAACCAAAGACTTATAAAACCAAAGACATTTACATCAACGGTTACAAATAAGAAGTACGAAACAACACGAACTCCACTAAAAACCAGGAGTGAAATCAGGTGCTCCAGAAGGGTAAGCATTTCCTGCACCGTATACGGCACCCGTCATGTTATTTCTTTGTTCAGTTCGGTAATGATGAAAGGTTGTTATGACTGAGGAAGAATATCACTGAGATATGATTTCTGACACACTTTTGTCATGATGGCGACCATAAAATTTCTTGAGTGATGACCTTAATTTGATTGATTCATAGCCCTGTCTTAGCAACTTTTGAGAAAGCAGTATTCCTCGTTCAACAAAACCAACGTACTTTGAGCTATCTCTAAAGTAACGTATCAATTGAGACACATATACTCCATATGCTGGTGCCGCTTTTTTCAAATTCATAAATATATATCTCTGATTGGCAACAACTGTGCTACATGTAATTGCCGCTTTAGAAACCTAATTTATAGTAAACAGCAGAAATGTGGAGAAATGCTCTCTTCAGTTGGATTACCTACATCAAATGTATTTTGCTTTCTAAGCAATGTTTTGTTGTTCTTATAAAATGAAGCAAATGCATTGGTATTCAACAAAAGTACGAAAAGTACAGCATAAAATGAAAACTCAAACAGTGTTTAAATAATAGGGTTGGTCCTTAGGCAGCAACCATTTGATTTTCTGGGGGGGGCTATGGTTTTTTTTTCTGTGCAAACTTTTTTTTTCGCCTGTGGCGAAAAACAATCTATTTTTTTCGCAACAAGTCGAAAACAATTTTTTTCTTTCAATTTTAGCATTACATATAGTGACAGCTGAGGGTGAAACAAACAATTTTTTTTTCTCAGAATCAAAAACAAATTATTTTTTTCTCCAAAAACTGGAAACAAACTTTTTTTTCCAAAAAAAACCATAGCCCCCCCCCAGAAAATCAAATGGTTGCTGCCTTAATATCATCAAGATGCAAATACAATTACAATGTAGAACATAAAGTTGTTTAATGACTCTATCGTGGGTATTGGACAGAGGTTGTTTTCTCTATTTCTACAAAAAACGAAATTAAGGCTAAATCTAAATCTAAGACCTTGCTATAATTAATAAATTAAAAATGCGTATGTTTGTCGATTTTTTTTTAACTCAATATATAATTATACGGTCAACAATCTAAAAAGTTCATGCTTGTGTTAATTTCTTTATTCAAGTCAAATGTGTTCCACGATTCTAACGCTTTTGGGTTTCATTCACAGGCCAGATTTCTTGACACAAAGTCATTGCATAAATAAAATAAATCCAAGGTGTTTTACTGATTTGTGTCATTTGTGACCGTACGGCGATCCGGGTCCGTTCGCGCCCATTCACGTTCGCACCCACTCATGTTCGCCCCCTTTCACTTTCGCACCCTACATGTTCGCACCCAAAGTCCGTTCGCACCCTACATGTTCGCGCCCAATTTTAATTGGTTTTGTGTTTAATAACTTTGTAATCAAGTCTTGGCAAGTAGTATTCTTATAAGTATAATTGTCCTCAAAATAAAGTGAATCAGCGTTTTTTTTTTTTTTTTTTTTGTGTTGAATAAATCTTAATCATGTTTTGGATAGTGTATTGTTAAAAGAAAATATTATTCCTTTCTAAATAAATTGGGATTCTGTCAACGTGAATAACTCTTAATCATGTTTTGGTTAGTGTATTGCTATAGTTTATTGTTTCATAGTTTCAGATCAAAGGTACCAAGCTGTTAAAAACAATTAAATTATCTTTTGTGTTTTACAAGTTTAAAATCTTCAATCATTTACTCATACCAAGCTATAAATAAATTGAATTTTCAGTATTTACACGAAAGCAATTAAAAACAACAATCATGATTTTCCAATTATTCAACTGGAATTTGAATTAAAATTGGGCGCGAACGTGTAAAGTGCGAACGGACCTTGGGTGCGAACGTGCGAGGTGCGAACGTGTAGGGTGCGAAAGTATATTGGGCGCGAACGGACCTGATACCCTTGGACACATCGTATTACTTGTAACCCGAATATTTCACGCCCTTCTCGTAATCAATCTCTATTCTCGGGAAATGATGTTGTCATCATAGATCAGCAGAATATATGGACTTAATCATTCAGTAAGAATACGAGAAATACGAAAACCGAAATTTTAGAAAGGAAGTTTTACATGAAACAAAATCATCGACGGTTACCGGTAACGGAAATGAACAAAATCCGGAAATCGTTTTTTTTTTTTTTTCAAAAATAAAAAAAATCGGGGCGGAAAGATTTCAGAGGGGCGGGCGGGGATGAAAATCTATCAATTAATTTTAATTGGCCTTATAAAGTACCAGCTGATTTCCAGTTTGAGCGGCATAGCATGAGAGAAAAATAGAACCAAATATAACGGAAAAATTTATCAATATAAAATTAAGCAAACAAACAGTAATTAGGCCTAAACATAAAAAAATAATTGTTGGTACATTTTTCAATTTTCTAAAATAGGAAAGAAAAGTAAACATCTCTAACTGAATTCAGCAAATTCAACTTTATTCCACTAATGAAAACGATTAAAAAAATAACCCATGAATGTTTCATATTTCTACGAAAGACCTTGTCCTCTGTGACCTTATTTACACTTCAAAAGCAATCAAAAATTTAATCACTTTTTATTAATTATTCAAAGTATAAACAACCTGGTCAACAGTTCTGTAAATACTCAACTAAATATGTGTATTGTTTCTCATTCGGGAATTAAAACTTTAACATAATATCAAAGGAATTGATTTTTGATGTTCCGTGTGAAAACGACATACACTTCAAACTCTTAATATTTAAACTACATCTTCAACATTAGTTTGTATAATATGTCTCTGGTTTTATGAATGAACATTAAAAGGAAGCTAACACCTACTCGTTTACAATACGCCGAGATAATGTTTGAAATGTGCTACACGAATATCTGGCATTTTCGATTTTCAACACAGTGTATGAACTGGTCAACTTTATTTATACAGTGGCTAGCATCCTTTTTATGAAACATAACGAAACATTTCCGATTTCATGAAAGAAGAACATCAGCGATCATCCATGGTAGTTTTGAGAATAATCATTAAAGTACCTTACAATTCCTAAAACTATAGTTAATTCAATTGTATGGACAAGTGGACCGATCTAGAAATTCAACTTCTGCTGAAAATGAGCATAACGACTTTCGTTGAGCATTTCTAGCGGTATGGTTACGATGGTAAATGAAGTCGAGACCAACCAATATTTATAAAAAAGAAGATGTGGTATGATTGTCAATGAGACAACTCTCCACAAGATACTGCTTTTTTCACATAAAAATGTAACTGTTACTTTATCATGTTTATAGTCATGTAATATTCTCGTAAGACTTTTTCAACTGAGTGCACAATGTCAAAACACTAATCCATTCCCACAATGCACCAAACCGTCTGAATTGAGGGGCACCCTCGTCGTCATTGAAAACCTAAATATATTTATATTCAATCCCATACTTGGAAGATTTAGAAAAAAAAGTTATTACATAACATTAAAAGAAATTGATAGTGAAACATGAATGAAAATTTACAGCATTAATTCAATCGGATTTTAAACGTATAAGGAAAATACCACTTGTGTTTTAGTAAGGATATTAATCATTAAGTTTTAAACCACTTCTGGATAAACTCGCTATATACATCCTGTCGGCTACTGTTCATGTATATTGGGTGCTAAGACCGGTCAATTGCCGATTTCTTGTGTCCTAATTCTTACTTCCTTTTCGTCCGGTCTTTCGGAATTCTTTATGGTTCAGTGTGTCAAGTATTGGGATCCGTTCAAGGATTGACTCCATCCGATGTACACGAAAGATACAAGTGTTAATAGGTCAGATGAACAGAAAATAGTATAAAGTTCTATACGAATCAAACAGTGAATTAAAGCATACAAAAAATGCAAAGATTTTTTCGAGATTGCATTATTTTTTATATACTAGTAGATAAATAAAAATGCTAGCCCTTTTTGTTTCAAACCCACAAAAGACTTCCACGAAAATTTGATATATAAAGGTCAAACAATGGCAAGTACTTTACACCATCGAAATAGTCTGTACACCGTCTGTAATCCGTTGCAGCTTTGATATTCAAGTCATCTACTCGAGAGACTAAATGACAACTATACTATATGTATGTGTGTATGTGTGTGTGCTG
Source organism: Mytilus galloprovincialis (assembly GCF_965363235.1). Classification (NCBI taxonomy): domain Eukaryota; kingdom Metazoa; phylum Mollusca; class Bivalvia; order Mytilida; family Mytilidae; genus Mytilus; species Mytilus galloprovincialis. The sequence continues at coordinate 1,523,591 of NC_134839.1, read as the reverse complement.
TAGTTGAAATTTAGCTATATAGAGTGTAGTTACTACTACATCCTTTAGCCATCATAATCTAATTGAAATTTACAGACAAACATAACAAAACTGAAAGAATCGCATAAAATCTAAGTGGAGCGAGACCGAAGAAATCAGTGGATGATCTAGAAATTTTCATAAAAGAGAGGAGAAAAGGGGGTGGGTGGGTGGCACTGACGGCATAAGAGGGGCCTGTTCCAATCATTTTTCCGTGATTCACAAAAAAATCAAAAGAATTCCCACAAATGTGGGGAGGGGCTAGCTATGTATATAATACATTGTATTATAAAATTATTACTGGAAATATTTCATAAAATTAGTTGCTTAATTATAAGTTCATTCAATGTTTTTCTTTTAACAATAACAATAAGAATATGTATTGTTTTAATTAATAAGGACATTTGATGGGCAACATGAAAATCACCTAGACACAAAATGATACACTATCAATTTTACATTGAAATGAAATTTAAACTGTTCATTTAATTATAAATCTACATTTATATTTCTTTATCTCATATCATAATAAGATAATTTTGCTGTCTCAATATTAAGGTCTGACCAAATAGACTGTTTTGGTCTAAAATACACCATGCCAAAAACGTAAAAGTATTTGTGACAAAATATCTCTAAAGGACCAACACTTAACTCAATTAACTGATAAAACCATGTTTTGTCCAAATTATTTTTTAACACCCACACCCTTAAAATAATCGAAATTAAAATCCCATCAGGATGTTTACAGATTGATACATCCGCTACCAGATGTCGGTTGAGTCTGAGATGCAGCCAAAAATCTTTTAATGTCAATTACTATATATGGAAGAGCCTCTTGATATTTTGTCGAGGAAAAACCGTTCGATTTACATTATATGCACCTATAATTTTATCTTTTCAATCTTATTATCTATATTTATAACATTCGTCATGTATAGTTATCTAGATCCCAGTCCGTTGGCGGAGTGAAAAGATTTTTATAAACATAGATTTTAAAGATCTAAATTATTATTTGAATCACAAGATATATTTTCACAAACTATTTATCGGTAAATATAAATTCGGCAAAAGGAAATTTGCATTCTAGATTTATAGTTTCCTATTAAAAAAGCATGAGAATATAAACTAAAAAAATATAAGATCATTTTCTAATTTGCCAAAATGAAGTTTATATTGTGATATGTTCAAAAAAAAATATGTCTCCGCGCCTTGAAAACTAAATGAAAGAATTTTAAAATAAAATACTAGAAGATACCTCTGAGAAAATGCTTCAATAATATCAAACGAGAAAATCTGGTTACCTTATGTTTTTTCCTGCTATATCATAAAAAAAGCTATGTAGATTCCTCTAGAAATTATACTATTTCTGAGTTATCTCCCCTCAAAGTCTTAAATTACAAACTAGAGGCTCTCAAGAGCCTGTGTCGCTCACCTTGGTCTATGTGCATATTAAACAATGGACACAGATAAATTCATAACAAAATTGTGTTTTGATGATGGTGATGTGTTTATAGATCTTACTTTACCGAACATTCTTGTTGCTACAATTATCTCTATCTATAATGAACTTGGCCCTTTAATTACAGTGGAAAATATTTTCTAAAAATCTACAAAAATTTATGAAAAATATAAAAAAATTACTATAAAGGGCAATAACTCCTAATGGGGTCAACTGACCATATCGGTCGTGTTGACTTATTTGTAAATCTTACTTTGCTGAACATTATTGCTGTTCACTGTTTATCTCTATCTATAATATTATTCAAGATTATAACCAAAAACATCAAAATTTCCTTAAAATTACCAATTCAGAGGCAGCAACCCAACAACTGGTTGTTCGATTCATCTCAAATTTTCAGGGCAGATAGATCTTGATCTGATAAACAATTAAACCCCCATTTCAGATTTTCTCTAAATGCTTTAATTTTTTAGTTATAAGTCAAAAACAAAAACTTCAATTTATCCCTATTATCTATTTTTAGCCATGGTGGCCATCTTGGTTGGTTGACCGGGTCACCGGACACAATTTTTAAACTAGATACCCCAATGATGATTGTGGCCAAGTTTGGTTAAATTTGGCCCAGTAGTTTCTGAGGAAAAGATTTTTGTAAAAGATTACTAAGATTTACGAAAAAATGGTTAAAAATTAGCTATAAAGGGCAATAACTCCTACAGGGGTCAACTGACAATTTCAGTCGTGTTGACTTATTTGCAAATCTTACTTAGCTGAACATAATGGCTGTTCACTGTTTATCTCTATCTATAATATTATTCAAAATAATAACCAAAAACAGCAAAATTTCCTTAAAATTACCAATTCAGGGGCAGCAACCCTACAACGGATTGTTCGATTCATCTGAAATTTTCAAGGCAGATAGATCTTGACCTGATAAACAATTTAACTCCATGTCAGATTTGCTCTTAATGCTTTGGTTTTTGAGTTATAAGCCAAAAATTGCATTTTACCCCTATGTTCTATTTTTAGCCATGGCGGCCATCTTTGTTGGTTGACCGGATCACTGGGCATAATTTTTAAACTAGATACCCAAATGATGATTGTGGCCAAGTTTGGTTTAATTTGGCCCAGTAGTTTCAGAGAAGATTTTTGTAAAGGATTACTCAGATTTACAAAAAATGGTTAAAAATTGACTATAAAGGGCAATAACTCCTAAAGGGGTCAACTGACCATTTCGGTAGTAAGACTTATTTGTAAATCTTATTTTGCTGAACATTATTGCTGTTTACAGTTTATCTCTATCTATAATATTATTCAAGATAATAACCAAAAACAGCAAAATTTCCTTAAAATTACCAATTCAGGGACAGCAACCCAACAATGGGTTGACCGATTCATCTGAAATTTTCAAGGCAGATAGATCTTGACCTGACAAACAATTTAACCCCATGTCAGATTTGCTTTAAATGCTTTGGTTTCTGAGTTATAAGCCAAAAACTGCATTTTACCCCTATGTTCTATTTTTAGCCATGGCGGACATCTTGGTTGGTTGACCGGGTCACCGGGCACAATTTTTAAACTAGATACCCCAATGATGATTGTGGCCAAGTTTGGTTTAATTTGGCCCAGCAGTTTCAGAGGAGAAGATTTTTGTAAAAGTTAACGACGGACGACGGACGACGGACGCCGGACGCCAAGTGATGAGAAAAGCTCACTTGGCCCTGTGGGCCAGGTGAGCTAAAAATGAAATCAAGCAACAAAAATCTAACTAAAGAAAAATAATTTGTTAGTGTAAATTTAAATTACAAATAAATGTTAATTTAAAACAAATTTAAATTACTAAATTGCATTTTTGCGTCAAGATTTTGCCGACTTGATTGAAAATCAACAACCATTGTGCTCTGCTATTTCTCCATCTAAGATGACGAAAGATAACAGAATTCTGAAATGCCAAATTGTCAATGCTCAAAGAATGAACCTTTTGATTGAATAAAAATGAAAATAACTAAATTCTTGTTCAATATTTCAATTGTTGCATTTTCTTGTCAAAATCGGTATACTTTTACTAAATTGATTCCATAAGCATGCATGCTTTAATTCACATTTCTCCCACTACATCTTCAAAAGTACTCGATATATCCAACAACAATAGTAAATTAAATGGAATCTATTTTACAATTAATTATTTGCAAAAAACAAACTTAAAAATACTACCCTAAACAAAGACAATTCGGTACGACCAAACCAAAACGGCACGCAACACAACACAATTTCGATTTAAAACTGAGGCAAAAATAAACTTTCAAAATGAACCGAGCTTGTAGGATGGAATTCTATTTGCACTTGATTTTCAGTGAATAAATCAATTTTCAAATGTAGATATATTATCGAGGTGAAATCTTTGAAGTCAAGTCGAATCTCACAGAATTAAATATATATACTAACAGCTTTGGTCTTGATTTGAAACAAATGTTGAGCCCGTGTTTTTATTAAGATTCCCATTGCCTGGATAATAACCGTACAACAATATGTATCAGTTATCATAAACCTATGATAACCTTGTACAATAACAAATTGACGCTAAATTGTTATATTATAGATTGGGCTCATATTTCTTAAAAGATTTCTGTAAAAAGCACGTCGTTATGACGGCAATTTTATCGTATCGTCTTCACAAATGGTATGACATTTCTTTGAAAAAAGCGTCTAAGTGATAACGATTCTGATGATACACTCTCCTATATAAAAAATAGGAAAGAACAATTTTGAATTATGTTGAAGGTAGATAATCTAAGTGATATTGAAAACATCTAAAGTTTGTAACAAAACATCTGTATTTAACGGAAAATAAACTGATAAAATCACATTTATACCAGAAAAACTTCAACAGCTATCTTTACTTTTTATTCTTACGTCGGCCGAAAAAAGTTTTAGTTCGTTTTACTTTAGAAAAAAAAAGGATTTTTATGGTTTTTTACTTGTCACTGAACGCGCTAATAAACCGCTTTCAAACATTATCATTGTATGATTGTAAATTTATAAAACTTTTTTTTAGGTAAGAAAAACAAGAGAAACGTTACATCTGAGAACGTAGAAGGCTTCACACCGAAACCATGTTTCCATATGATATGGAACCTACTTCGAAGTTTTAACAAACATTTGGAAGGTACACACAAACTGATTCAATAATTGGTGGCCTTCGGCTGCTATTTGCTCTTTGGTCGGGTTGTTGTTTATTTGACATATTCACCATTTCCATTCTCAATTTTATTGTTTGCGTTGTTCATGAATAGCACCCAATGTAGTTACTTTATGTTAAAAACTATTTCAAATTTATCAGACTTCAGTTTGTACTTCGAGCTCAGATTCAGTAGGCAGATCAGAAACATCAAACTTTGATTACAACCTAGGTTTTAAAGGTGTTTTTTTTTCTTATTATTCATGTTATATAACTGCAAATACATTTAATTCACTTCATTTCTTCGACATCCGAATTTTCACTGAAATGTTGCTTTGGGGAAAAAGAATCTTCAGACATGTTATGCAAAATAACAAATATGTCAACCTTTCAAGCTGTTTAAATAACGTCCGACCGCCATCTTAGAATCTCACCTTGAAGCCCGAACGAGTACAGTTGTTATAAGTGTACTTGACCAATTGTTAAGCTATTGTATTTATTTTAGAGACGGCGAATGAATGGGAAAATTGTCACAATTTTGTCCAAACCCCTGCTGTAAAATCTGAAAAACAGAAAAGGTATGAAACAATGGCGGATTGAATTACCACTGTCGGGACCATGGCCGCGGGATCGGATTATCTACAGTTCGCGGTCATGGCCGCAGTTGGAATCGTCAGATTATCAATACTTTGTTTAGAGGTTTACTTCAGGTGTGTTAAGTAGAATCAAAATAAAGGATGACATATATTTTCTCACGTTTTGTTAAAAACAACTTCAAATCTCAGCTTACTCGAATTCAGTGAGACAGATTTTTCTTACTTTCGTTTGACAGTAAAAATTGCCGTTTGTGCATTATTTTATGAAATACAAGCTCCCGATTATATTTGCGTCTAATTGGCAATAACTATGAATATTAAGATGACATAATAACAAAAGAATGTATGTTTGATATGCATTTGTTCTTTATGGGGACTCAAAGATACGAACAACATTCAACACGCGTTGTCCCCTTAAAAAATAAACAAAGAGCTCATAGCTAAACATATTTAATAGCACTGAAAGTTAAAACAACGAGAAGAGGAGCTATTTGATTCGAACATATCTTTCGTGTATATTTATAGTATTTGTTTTTATGGACTTCCCTTTTTTGAATTTGCTTTTGGAGTTCAGTATTTTAGTTTTACTTTTTTTACACAAAACCAACATGAAAACATCCGAGGACTCTCTGCTATGTGGTCAGAAAATGTCTGTTATCTTAAAAATCAGTTTTGACAGAATTTATCCGTTGTAGGTGCCACGACCCCGTCCAAGATTACATCTTGAAAATAAAATAGACATAATTTGTCTGTATCAGCTATACCATTAAAGACAATATGGCACGCGCACTGAGATTTAATAAATGTACAACTTTCGATAATTATACAAATTGTTAATTTTATGATGCGCATATCTCTGATTCTTCAAGACATTTGACATTTTGGAATTTAGGTCTCCAGTTTGACTAATGACCGACAAGCGCGCCAGAAAGGACTTTGGAGTTTTATGAGCAACGTTTTGAGTAACGAAATACTGCCTTGTATTTTTTATCATTTCGATCAAAACCTTGAAATAAATAAAATACGTCCTGTGCATTATATAAACCAACAAGTTTAATATATCGTTTTGGAAATAAAATCAAACATTTAAATATCAAATTGCGTCTTGACACATTTTCGCAATACTGTCATTTTCAATTTTCATGAAAATAATTCAACACCATTCGATTATGCATGAAAACAAACAATAATATTCAGAGAGCTATGAATTTCCTATTTGATTTTTCATAATCATATTAACAACAAAAGGCTAGATCGTTTTCAATTACGAGATTCTTAATAAAACTAATCTCTTATTTAAACAAGAGTATAATAAGGTCGGATTTCTCTTCATTGATTCTGATAATGCATATTACATTTAGCTCCTTCCTTTTGATTGTCAATTTCCGTCAATCAATTTTTATTAATTTGTATTGATCTTGGAAGGCGGGATTGCAGTGACAAAAATACACATACTTTTTTTTTTTAGTTTGACGAGTTGTCTAAGACATTTAATATATTAAAAAAAAAATGATATATTTTAAAACTAAATATATGTAAAAACAAGAATATTTTTTTGAAACAGAGAACTGCAAGCGTTTCTTTGTGTTATTTTAAATTCCTTCATTTTTTATTTTAGTGCTCTGATCTGGACTGATTTTGACGGCGCTGTTGATGAATAAAACAAACATTATTTTACATTTTCATTTCAAGGCCTTCCATCGCTCACCATGAGGTACGGGTTTTGCCCATTGTTGAAGGTTTTACGGTGACCAATACTAAAACTAGTGCATTACTTGGTCTCTGATGAGAGTTGCCTCATTTACTGCATTTTTTATTTTTTTTTATAAATTGTAAAGTGGCATCAATGATGAATTTTAAACATACGTGTTTACAAGTTTTTTTTCAAATTTAAAATATTTATAAAAAAAATATCTTGTAAATTTTCTAATGTTATCTTCACAGTTGATTTTATAAGATAGAAAGCGATGACAGGCAATGATGCGTTACTATCATACATTTCGACGTTACGTCTTTGTTACGTTAAATCTGTCATTAGCATTGAGAGATAATGAAATGATGCAGGGTCAACGTCATTAATTTTCAATTTAAAAGAAATTAAGATAAAATTCTTAGTGTGTGAAAGAAAGCAGAAGTCAGTTCCGAATTGACATTTTACTAATGTAGTTTAATTCAAAAATGTATTTTATTTTATTTAGTTTTATTTATTTAAAAAAAATATGTATTAAATAGCACATACAAAAAATCAATACATTTAATCAGAATTTTAGAATTTATCCTACTTCTGAAGCCTACGTTATCTTGATTTGAATCGGAACATAGTATAATTCAATATCTACAATGTTTTTGAGTAAATAAAAGACCAGAGGGAAAAATGTGAAGAAAAAAATATTTGTTATTCTAAAATGTAAAAATATCGTAATATCAGATGAAACTTGGAAATTTGATGAAATTGTTATCAAAATTCTCAGTTTATCCAAAAATCTTTCACTGTTATCAGAAATAAAATACACAACGGATTATGAACAACATGTATTAAATAAACTTATGCAAGACTTAAGACAACATTTTTAGAATGTCATTTTGGTACATTTAAGATATGACTTATGTTGAGGTTATCGCTGGTCGATAAAAAAAATTAAATATCATGCATTCAATAATACGGTACAGTGCAAGAGAGATCTATCCTGACCTCTCAAAAAACTTTGTCAGCAAGATTTTAAATTTATTATATATTTTTTTCATATTGTAATTGAAACTTTTTCATCTACTTTGTAAATGATTATGGAAAGGTTTTCACACGATGCTATATAGCCTTTTTGTGCTTTACACAAAGAAGTTTATAATGCACGTCCATAATATTAATGAGGGTTGGAGATATTTTTTTACTTTGCCAAAATGTTATTTATATCGGGCTAATTTCAAAAAGGTTTTAAAAACTTACAGGTCACTATGTTTCTTTTTTGCAAATTCTGATATTTTTATAGGATTATACACGAAAAAGCACTATTACAAGTGACAGAATAGAAACAGCTTTGATAGAATTTATAAATCTTAAAAAGGGTCTTTGTACTCGTTTTCTTACTTTTGATTAAAATGGGTGTGCATTCATTTATTTCATTATATTTCATTATTTATATTATTTGTTGTCATTCTCCGCCATTGATACAAACTGTTTGTAATTATAAAACATGTATGTAATTATTCACTGATGCTATTATATTTGTATATATAAATTCTATAAGCTGTATTGCTTCTGAATAAAAGACTATTATTATATAGTATTCAAATAATATCTCATTCTAAAAAAAAGTTTTTGGATATTATATCAATCAAAACATTTTCTAAATACTAAAAAAAACTTAGACGTAGATCGTTAGCAATACAAGATGACAGAAGACGAAAACAGCTAGTTGAGAAGTCAAAAAAGCTAACAATAGTATGAAATTCAAATAGTGAAAGCAAACATTTGCAGTAACAAACGCCAAAAAAAAAACCGGGAAGAACATTTGTGCTCCGGAAAACAGTATCACTATAACTTTTGAAAAGATTGAACACAGAAAATATGTTCGCAACTGATTTATGCGCTAAAATATGCAAACTTTATAGATCCATCGTTAAGGGTTACTTTGGCCATCGATTCTGTTCCATAACTGTCCAGCAATGATCCGAAGCTTAGGTTTACCTATGGCATTATATAGGACGGCTAGGCTAATGTCAAATTGCTGTATACAATGCTTTCTTTTATTCATATTATACAAATAACTACCATCTTGATAGCTCAAGACTCATGATTAATGGATTCATTTTCCAACTCTGACACTTCTTGGGAATTCTTAAACCATTGCCGATTTCAGTAGGTTATCATTCGTCACCTTCATCCCTCATCGAAGAATTGAGAGTTCCGAACGTTTATATCTGACACCTCATTACTCCTCAAGACAGACTTAATTTACAGAAACCCAGAAATGCCTCATTTTCCTGTTGTCGTATTCATCAATAAAATAAAACATAATTCTCCGGACCTTGAGAATTCCTTTTATTATTGCCAACAATAATATATACACTGTAAACGCAAATAAAACAATAAAGGACGTTTTAAAAATGTCTTCCGAGAATCCAGTCCGGATTTTTTTATTGTTTACAATCGTCAGACAAAAAAAATATACAAAGTCTCCTTAATCCTTTTCCTTAATCTGATGTGTGATTGTTTAATCTTTTCGCTTTATGGTCATGTAGGTATGAGAAATTTCAAAGGAAGGCAAGCATAAGAAAAAATCAACCTTGTACGCAAGTTTATATACAACAAACCGAAAAAATATAATAAAAGCAACTATCTGAAACCAAGCACATGGTTTATAAAGCACTTATCCATAAGCTGCTTAAGCTAACTCTGGTCTTTACTGAATCTCATTCAAGCTCAGTCTGTCGAGTGGACTAGGGAACTAGTTGGCACACTTTCGGCGGAGTAGCCCAAAGGCTCTAAATTCCGCGAAGGGAATACTAGTACCATCACTTAGCTTTCATATTGTTGTGTGGAAAAACATGTATTTTAAATCTTTTGAAACTGCATCATATTTCATGAACAATTTCCTGTCAAAACTTTTTTAAACCGAAAGAAATAAAAAGGAAATGTCCATTGCACAAGACTCCGTCTCGTATAGATGATTGGATTAAACATATGTATGCATAATCCACTGAGTTACGTCAGATGCATTCTTCTACATGCATAATCTTTTAATAAATGTTCAATTCATGTACTACAGGGGGATCTAAATTTGGTGTTTATTTAATACAGATGTCTGCTTAATACACGTGGTCTCTTAAGCAGGTTTTATTGTAGTTTCTGTCTGATAAACATAAAAGTTATAAAATAAGAGACTCACCCATTCCTGGGGGACATAAGTCATTGTCTTGTAAGTTTTTTCTTTTCCTAGGGCGTCCTTTTTGTACAGTTCCAACACCATTGTAAAAGGGCAAATGTCCATCTGTATGACAAGATAAATCGTCTGTTAAACTTTGAAAATACTCTCCTTGGAATAATAACTCGTAGTCATTTCGACAGTAAATAAGATTTTCCTTCATACCAAATTGGTCTCCGGTTGAAAGTGCTTTGTGACAGGATGAACACGTGAAACAGTTTATGTGATAGACCAAATCCCGCGCTTTCATAACAAGTTCGTTTGCTGCAATCCCCTGATGACATCTCGCACATCTTTTTACTCCAAATCGTCTGGAAAGACAATAAAATCATTTTATAAATTTATATACAAATCCTGCAAGATATAGATGTTCAGAAAATATAACAATAAAAGTGTGTCAACAAAAGAAACAAGGTCAGTACTTAAGCTATGTTTAAAATACGATAGTTCCTGATTATGGATTATTTTAAATCATTTCTACAGAAAAAAAGGAGGAATTAAAAGAAGATTCATATTCTGATTTACGTATGGTTGGCTGTTCTCATTTATTTTAAAAATAAATAGATGTGGTATGATTGCCAATAAGATTGCTACATGTATCTACCAAAGTTCAAATGAAGTGGATGTAAGCATTAATAGGCAACTGTACGATCTTCAACAATTGGAAAAACCTATACCGTATGGTCGGCTTTACCGAAAATGATAAAATATGAAAACTGTTTGTTTTTTTTAATTTAAGTTGTTGTTTTTGTTTTTTTTTGTCCGAGTCAAAAGTTTTGGTCGGGGAAATGGGGGGGGGGGGGGGGGTTATCATCCTCTGCTAACCCCTTCATAAGAAATGAAAGAGAACATTAATGTCCTTATAACACGCCGTCACAGTCTTTAAAACAAAACATCCCTTAAAAATGTATTTACATCATTTTTGAACTGAGTACTAGCTAGTATATACAAGTGCAAGTGCGCCTTAAAGGCTCACCTGTTTTGGTTCGAAATAGCGGAAAAGATATTTCTTTCCTTTGCTATCTCAAAAGATAATCAAAGAATTGTTGGTATACTTAGAACTGGGGTGGGATGCAATTGTATCTTAGTGGATCCGGAAACCAAATAAACGCCCCTGAAAGAAAAGTTCAAATCGCTTTGTCATGATTCATTTTTAAATATCAGACCACCCATAACATGTAAAGAATTCTCATTCAATGAAATCTCTTTTTTTTTTAAAATGCAAAGAAATCATTGGGGATTTAACATAACTTTTTTTAACTTTAAAGTTATATTTTGACAATTATATTTCTTCAACGGATACTTAAAATCTTTTTTCATTATTATTTTGAATTGTATTAATAAATTCTGGTGCTTTAAGAACTTATTTTTTTCTTCTTTTTTTAAGACTTCAGGAATTCGATTCAATGCTGTTTTGTCTCAGGCTGTGTGCATATATTGTTGGTATTACATGTATGTATATTTGTAGAATAACTTTCCTCTATTTTTCGTTACACAGAAATATTCGAGCGATGGCGTTTTAATTATAAAGAATATGTTTGCTTAAATAAATTACGAATTTTACGTTTTAGTTCAAACTAATTTCCTAAGTTTTATGTTTGGTCTTTTTTTCCGAATGATAATTGTCTTCGACCACTTATACACTATCATGTCATAGCGATCATTTGAAATTACCCATAATCCCTTATATTCTGCAACAATGAATTTATCCAAACTACAAGACTTCCAATAACATGAAACACTTAAAAAACTTGTGAAAAATTCAAACGAAAAAAGCATATTCTTACATTTGTATTAGGCATAGTTAAAGGTGCATCATTTTAAAAATCAAAGTTATAATAAAATAATAGCTTGTGATGGATGGTGTACTTGCATATTTTTCTTTATTAAAACACGTATATTTGTTATCACATGCGATACCGGGTGCTTTCAATTAGGTTATAAATATTTTTACACTTATTGCCACGAGGACTACTCGTAAAGGCTTAATTAATAAATTAGTCGAAATGTTCATTCATTTAATGATTATCCGAATATTTTGCGTTGCAACTGACAACCTAAATTTGACCAATGGACGGTTCTCAAGAGTTTATCTGTATTTACTTCGAATGTTTGGCGGTGGGAGTACACTGGGCGGGGAACGCTGCACGTGTTAGCACTTAAACCTAATAAATACTTCAATGTTTACTTTGAATATAGTTTTTGTTGAGATATAAGTAAATTTTATACAGATCGTCCTTTTATTTTTTCAACTTGTACGTTTACATCTGGTAAAAATAATTTCAAACACAACAGTTGGTACAGACCCGTCATCTGTTCCGGGTTTGGCATAACATCTGTATTGTTCTTTCTCAGGTATGCCTTTATATTAATTTGATTAATGTTTAGTTAACTATAAAACTATGCTCATCATATTTCTGCAAATTTTATATTCTTTGATCCTTGACCTCTTCTTACAGGAAGAATTTTGCTGAGTTCCGTTGGTCTTTAAACACCTGCAATTTTTTGACCACCTGTTTTTGCTTAATATTGAAAGCATAACGTAAAGATACTCTCAGATACTTGGCCAGTGTAGAGAAAAATCGTTTGTTTTTTCTGATAAGAAAAGTGAAATAATACTCTGATTATCGAACGTAAAATACAGATTATCGAAGATAAAATACACTCGAAAGTCAATATATTAATTATCGAAGGTAAAAATACACTGATTAGCAAAGGTAAAATACACTCGAAAGTAATACATTGATTATTGAAGCTAAAATACACTGATTTTCGAAAGTAAAAAACACAGATTATAGAGAGTAAAACATACTCGAAAATAATACTTTATAAGGTTATTGATTATCGAAGGTAAAATACACTGATTATCGAATGTAAAATACATGGATCAAAGAATGTAAAATACGCTTTAAAGTAATAAATTGATTATTGAGGTAGAATATACTGATTATCGAAAGTAAAATACACCAATTATCGAATGTAAATATATTGATTATCGAAGGTAAACTTGCACTCTAAAGTAATACATAAAAAAGGGACGAAGGTAAAATACATTGATCATCGAAGATGATACACACGGATTATCGAAGGTTGAATACATTGATTATCGAAGGTAAAATACACTGACAATTGAAAGTCATTTTTAAGTTAATTGGAAAAAGGCACTTAACAAAAAAACACAAATGTAAAAACAAATTGATAATGATTATAAAATTCTGAACTTGGTGTACACGTTATTCTCGGAGGAAGAGAACAGTTGCGTTAATGTGTTGTTAGGTCTCATCGATGATTTCTATGCAAATCTTTATACACTCAAACATGTGATCTTCATCTGCACTACATTTTTTTATGTAAAACAATCGGATCGTCATATTATGTCTATAGTATTTAAGGTTTCAAGTTTTGATGTCTCTTTAAATACAAGTGGAACTCTTGACTGCTTTTTCATGTTTTCGAAAAAAGTATACAACTTGACGTGTTCCTCCTATATCAATATGACTAAGTCTAAAATTTATTATTTTCAATTAAAATAAACTCTTTATTTTCATGTTATTGTTAACTGCTGATTCGTAATACAGCTAAAAACTTAAGAGTTGCAATATTATATATATATATATCCATTTAATCATAGAAGTTGGTTATGCAGTTATGTATATAAGGTATTTCGTAACCAATCGAATATCATTATCTTACGATCGAAGTTCAAGGATCAAAGTTCATTTGGTTCAATTATTTCTGCTCGTTTCAATAAAAACATATCATTACGCCAAAAATTAGAAGCAAATTAATTGAAAATAAACCGAAATATTGATATTTTTCGAAATATGTTTCTCTTTCATTGTATAAAAACATATAAACTTGCGACTGGTATAGTGATATCCGAGTGTTACGCACCGAAGTACCCTCCCGGTCTTATTTCTGGTAAAACAATTTATCCTCCAATCAGTAGTTCAACTTAGTACAGCACTCAGGTACGATTTCTTTACCAACTGACAAAACCAAAGATTTAAATCATGCGAATGAAAAATCAAGTTTCCAATGACATTTTCAAGCTCAGTTTCGCCCCGTGCCATTTTCCCGCCAATGAACTCGAAGTCTCGTCTGTCAATAAAACTCTAGCGATTCCTGCAACAGTGATTGTATTAAATGCATTGATATAATCTGCTTCTAAAATGCTTAAAAAGCAGGAAAACGACGAAATAGATCGTCAAGGTTGGTGGTCCGGAACGACAAATTATAACTAAATATTTTTGTAATAATTTCCGAACTGACAGATTAGCACCTAGCAGTAGTGAATACGTATAGCATTTCATATCTTCGGTGACTTTTTATCAATTCTAGTTAAGTTACGGATCAACAATATTTTCTGAAATTCATAATTGAAAATCTTAAAAGCATGGAATTCTGGTGCCAATTTTTACAGTTGACTGATATTGAGTATTTCTAATTATTGTAATAAAAATATCAATACACAGAAATGTATATTATTTCCAGATAAATGGCCATTTATTTATTTTTTCACACCTTATTTTCAAAGTTTTTATTAAATCATTTGCAATTGGAAGAATGGTTAATCTCTTACGTTCATATTAAATATTGTTTTCTCTTTCAGGAAAAATAAAGAGATCGAATTAAGATTAATAAACATAAAACATATTAAAAGGCATAGACGAAAAGGTTTTTTTTTTTAGGCATAGACGAAAAGGTTTTTTTTTTTAACTGTTTCGGTCAAAGATTTATATATACATGTATGTACTGCATATTTTTTTGATAAAATTAGGAATGTTGTTATTAAAGCCTTTATTTTGGAAAAAAAACCTGACACAATTTCGAATCTATCATGAATTTAGCCTAAATTTTGGAGAAAAAATGACACAATTTCCTTTGTTTAAACCTAGAACTAAAAGTGTGTTGATGCATGAATGCCGTGATGACGTGATTTTGCAGTTTGTCGTCTGCTTGTACGCGAGGTTTCGAAGTTCTGTCGTTGTTTTAGATGAGCAAACCACTCTTTGATCGAAATTCAATAGGAGAATTGAACAAATCAAGGCTGTACTCAAGAGTAGTTTAAATCTCTTTGTAGGTTAACAAATATCGGCACATTTCTAACACAAGAACTCCAAATTTCTGTGTTGTTTGTTTTAGAGATTAAAGACTTTTTATAAATACTCCAACTGAAAGATTTTGTCAGAAATATATTTATCTTCGTCACGTAAAAATATCTTGTTTCTTTATTTTGCTCTTCAAAAAATCAAATTCATAGTTTAAAACCTCACACGCGTTTTGACTGAAAGCTGACTGTGTGTTCTATATACACTGTATATAATAAACGAGAGGCCCTATGTATATGCATAATGATGCTGATTTGATTGCAAATGTATATACAGAAACTTATGTACCTATACTACATATATGTCTCTACGTCGTAGAAAGAAAAAAAACAGCTCCAAAATACCCTTGGCCAATTTTCTTTACAATAAGAACGTTAAGTTATTAGATGAATTAGAAAAAAAAAACTTTGCAACTTATATTCTGCTTAGGTTATAAGCGTTTTTGCAATGTGTTGGATTTCTTTATCGTGACCCGCGCTTATGCGTAGTATGATTCCTTATAAGTGTAGTTTGAAACTACGCATGCTCGGTTTGGTCACAGACATACTTGCCATACGTGAGTCCGATATGCTGTTCAAAATGCACTTTAGGTCCTTACAGTTAAGCAAGATTTTTATGAATTCAATGAAAGAAGTATTCATTCTAACTTTCACAGACATAGGAAGAAGACTGCTTCTATACTCAGACTTATTTATAGACTTTTGATGTCTCCAGTAAGCATTGGGACACATTTAGGTATAATATGTTTGAGAAGTTTCTGAGAAAGTAAGTTGTATATATATTGCATAGCTGTCCTACACTCTAATATCGGCAACTGGACTTCAGAGCGACTTCATAAACAGTGCAGTAATACACTATTGTGTGCAATGCCCAAAGTATACTGATGCAGAATGTAAGTGCAGAAAAAGAAACAAAAACACTTTAATGTTGTTTCACACAATTGTATAGCGAACTGAATTAATCCAAAGATATACCATGAAATACAATATGAGCACAACAAAAGTGTAACTTTTATCAATATGTATATGGAGCCTATAACAGAAGATTTTCAAGCCAGTTCCTTACTTTGTTTGCTTAATGGATAACAAAAATGCAAATGATTATAGTATATCAATGTGGTCGATTGAAAAACGCTATATATATATATATCAATTTTCTATGTAAATTTCATATCGAACTGAGTTTTATCTATATTTATGTTAAAAAGAGAAATCTGTCTCTTATTTCATATACAGAGTTGATCTCCAATTCCGTTTGGAAATTTTAGAAATCACAACCCCTATGCATACAAAAGAACAAACAGGGATAGAACCCATGCGCTAATACCTGGTTCTATAGAAAAAGAAAGTTCCTTTTCATTAACTTATTCTCAATGCTTGGTAGTTATTTACCTTTAAAGTGCACTCTTGTTCCTATAAATATTAAAATATGATACTACATGATGAACTTAATCAAATATTTACACGGATTGAAAAGGGGAAATAAGACCACCAAGATTCGTATAGCAAGGTTAAATAAACGGGAGAGTTGAGAATGACGCTAGAAAATTACTGTATTGTATGGACGATGAATACCAAGCCATGCGGGGCATATAAAATTATTAGGTATGAATACAGATTACCAATGTTACACAAAAGATACCCGCCGACATATGAGTCGCTAAGTAGTGAATAAAAAAGAACATTTTCCGTTACAAATTGATTTGGCTAATCGATATTGTTTCCTTTGACATACCCGCATATTTCAATTTAGTTTTAGGCATGTACACTTAGTACACAAGCTGACACTTCATTTTGGGGGAATATGACTGTGTTTCTTTGTTTACTGGAAAAAAATATTCAACAATAACTTTAATCATTTTATATTTTTTGAAAATAGATTTTTTTGAGTTCAAGATTAAAAATTCTTTATTTCTTAAAAAAAACCGAAGATATTAAAGGTATAAAGAAAGATAATTTTGCATATAATAACATAGTTTCATGTGTGCTTTAATTTACATGCACTATTGAAATTTAAGATTAAAACTTGCTAACAGACGAAGAAAAATACTAGCATTGTTTGTTTCCAAGAAGAGCACTATAATCTTCAAAATTACAACACCAATAATATATGGGAACAAATAATCTACTACTTAAATTTGAAGTACGAACTATAAAAATATAATAGACATACATAGTAATATACAGAATAAGAAGAAAACATGTTAGTACAATTGGTATATTTAAATTTCCAAAGAATCTAACCGTCTGTATGATGAACTCACAATTTTGAAAACTTCAGTTTTACTAAAATTAAAAAGACCGAATTTAAGTCGTCTGACATGATTACTTTTCGACATACAAGATCAGTAAATATTTAAATAATTTATAAAAGCCTTACTTGAAACAAGTAAAATCAAATGTTTCATGTTTATTTTATTAATTCAAGAACACCCTTTGGCATTTTGTAAAATTGAAACAAATATTTAAATAAGTAAATGGAAAAAGAAATCTCGGATGGAACCAAATTTCCGGGTAAATACTCGTATCCTTTCATATACAAGGTTAATGTTCAACCGGAGACTTGATATTTAAAAATTAAGATTTCTAAATAGCTTTATTGAAATCGTAAGATAAAGTGAAAAAACTTTCTATTAACTTAACAAATTATTTATAATCTTTCAATAGATGATAAGTCGTTATATTTTGTGATTCATGGGCATTTGTTTGTAAAACGTGCTTTTTGCAATTTATACAATTGTCAAGTAAATACTCTACAAAATCACATCTTGTGGTAAAATACATAAAATGAGAACATCTTTCACATGTATCAATGAATTTTTAATGTTTTATTTTCTTCTCTTTTTGTCGTATTTAGAAGCATACTTTGAATAGACGAACGACCAACATTGGACCAATACAGTAAAATTTGCCTGATTCTCTCTATAACTTATCTTTTTCTATATTTAGGATAGAACAGCTTGACCTCAACAACCCACGATATGGATATACAGACAAAGTGAAATACACACACACATATATATATATATATATATATTTGACTTATTGAGCCTTAAGTTATAAAAGGTTGGCGCGGATTCGGACTGCATGGGCTCCATCTAAAAAATGTTATTTTTTGGGGGGGGGGGGGGGGGGGGTCAAAATAGGGTCCTCTAACTAACACTTGTGAGGACCCTCTCAACATCCAATCCTAGATCCGTGACCGAAAGGTGCTATCTAGAAAAAACTAATACTAAATGCCCCCTAAATTTTCATCATTTGAATAGTTTACATAACGAGCAAAGTTAAAAGTCAAGATAATACCAACATATCTATATATATATATATGTCAATATAAAAAAGATGTGGTATAATTGCCAATGAGACAACCCTCCACAAGAGACCAAAGGACACAGGAATTAACAACTATAGGTCATCGTACGCCCTTCAATAATGAGCAAAGCCCATACCGCATAGTCAGCTAAAACTTCGTTTTCAAACAGGAAGTAAATTCTCACCTGAAGTAATCATCCTTACAAAATATGTTCCCTCCTCTTGCAAAGCAGGTGAGCTCTGAATCCAGCTGAATTTTACAGTCTGAGCACTTTAAGCATGATACATGCCATTGTTTATCTACAGCTAGTAAGTAGTACCTATCTAGTATACGTATACCACATCCAGCACAAAAACTTTGACTTTCAAACTTATTAAGGACTGGCATAGTCTGCAAAAAAAGAACACATAATAAACACGAATACTATATGGTATTACGAAAGACTGATAAAAGTTAGGAATAAACCATTTTATCTTAATAGAAACATTGATGCAAATAATTTGTACTATAATATTTTAATTACTAGTAATTATAGCTTACTAAATTCATATTCTAATTCGAGTATCTTTGTGTAGCAATGCAATATCAAAAGTGGGCTTGTGTTGTACTGTTATACCACTGTCCCAGGTTAGGGGGAGGTTGGGATCCCGCTAACATGTTTAACCCCGTCACATTATTTATGTATGTGCCTGTCCAAAGTCAGGAGCCTGTAATTCAGTGATTATTGTTTGTTTATGTGTTACATATTTGTTTTTCGTTTATTTTTTTTTACGTAAATAAGGCCTTTAGTTTTCTCGTTTGAATTGTTTTACATTGTCTTATCGGGGCCTTTTATAGCTGACTATGCGGTATGGACTTTGCTCATTGTTGAAGGCCGTACGGTGACCTATAGTTGTTAATGTCTGTTTAAGTTCATTTTGGTCTGTTGTGGATAGTTGTCTCATTGGCAATCATACCACATCTTCTTTTTTATATTATGTTTTTGCTATATACAGTGTATCTATGATTAAATGAAAAATACAACCTTCCCACACGAAATCAATGAGAATACAAATATGTCTAAACAAAAAAATAGTTTCGGAGAAATATCATAATGAATATATTGTTTATTCTAAGTTATTGTTTGTAGTTGTAAAAATGGTCGTTTGTCTGCATAGAGAGACATCATAGAGAAATTTGATAATACTTTGGTAAAAAAGTTTACAGATAATTTATAAATAGAAAAAAACATATACTTTTAAAAATATTGTTCCAGTGAGAAAAACCGATCTTTGGAAAAAATCTGTAACATTCCCTAAAGACATTTTTTTCTGTCAGACGATTTGCTTAATTAAGCTTTCTGACATTTTCAGTACGGGTATCATCGGCGTGACAAATTCTCGAGATTTTCAACTCTATAAAAATCGTTTGTACAATTGGACCAAGATTTATTTTTATTATTTAGAACGTATGCTTAAAGCAATTAACCAAAAGTACTTGGTAATTAAAATAACTGTAGTATGTTATTATAGGCACGTGACCCATCTTTACTTAATTTTCGAGTAAATAATCGGATACTACCGGCATTCTGTCGAATCAAACGCATCTGCTTACTATCAAATTAAAATGTTATTGTAGTCGTATGAATGTGACCAGTGTAATTAAAAAATTGGGTTGAAGACATGCAATCATAAAAATTGAATACATTTTGTTACGCCCATTACGTTGGCTAAAACGCCTGTCTGATTAATGTTTTATTTGTGTCCCATAGTTTCAGGTTAAACTTCCATAGCAGTTTAGTTTAAACATATTTTATTGTCAATAGCATTAGCAATAGGATCAGACACCTCCGTGTATATTTCACAATAAAAAAAAAACTTGTAGGTATCATTGGTATACCTATGGAAGTACTATGTTGTTAATATTGTATTTTCATTTTGTGATAATGTAAATATATAAAAGATATAAGAAGATGTGGTATGAGTACCCATGAGACAACTCATCATCCAAGTCATAATTTGTAAAAGTAAACCATTATATTTTATATTAATATGCAACAAATGAAAAAAATCTGCGCATATATATATTTGCTACACTTGAATTACGTTCAATGACTAGAATTTCTAAAAACATGTCAAATCTTATATAAATAGATTCACAACGATTTGAGAACAACATAAATATTATCTGCAATCTGCTCCCCTTAATTTCAGGCGTCACTTTCGATCGGTTTCTGACACAATCACCAACTTTCGATAAGCATCTTACACGAGTGATAAATGCCGATGTATTTCGATGGTGACACTTTCCTGATAAGCAAAAACACCCAGGATACAGAGAACTATTTTAAATGCAAAATTCTTTCCGTGAAAGCAACATAAAAAATAAGCATGCATAAAACTGTTCTGGGTTTTATCAGGCTACTTAGCCATGGATTTTATGTAAAAGAATGTGTCAGGATTAATTTTTGTTACAGACTCTCCGAACATCTGGTTTTAAAAATGCACATTTAAAGTTTAAAACAAAACAGAATATGATATCTGAAAATTTCAAATAACAAAAAAATCATATTACATAATTATTATCCAATAGCTGGGATTTCTCCGTTTTGTTTCTATAATTGAAAGTTAATTTATACTTGAAATAAATATGTAAGGACAAACCAAAATAATTAGACTGCTGTATGCATAGACAACATTGTTTGATATACGCTTATTTTACTTGCTTAAATTTGAAAAAGTGATAAAACAAGTCTTCTCCGGTAAACAATTCGCAGCAGATAGATATGTATATAGTATGCATGCATGCATATATATACTTGTGACTTGGATGGAGAGTTGTCTCATTGGCACTCATACCACATCGTCTTATTTCGTATATACAATACAACAAAATACAATATATCTGGTATGATCATTTTTTTCTTCAGAAAATATGAAAATATATATTAAATTGACTTAAAATATGTTGTAATTTTGGTGAGTGTTTGTGTTTTTATAGTACATATCTACTGTCTAGATTGTAATGCACATATTATTGTTTATAAGCTGTATGCCGTGTCCTAATTTGGTGAATTAATTTTTTTAATATAATTCATAAAAATTTTTCCAAAACAACAACTGAAACTTATATATTTTGTGATTCTCAAAAAATAAAATAAAAGTGACAGTGGACATAAAAATATATTTGTATATTTTATAAAACAGTCCATCTATCAAACTTAATAAGCACCGAATCGTCTAGATGCTACACAGAAAAACAGCAAACATTATATATATATATATACATGTATTTGCAACGTTTTGGTATTTTAGCCTTATTCTTCTTATTGTCTTTTTCTCAAATTATCACTTTAATATTGAGATAGGGGAAATATTAAATAGATCTCCGCTTTGAAGTTTCTCTTTATTTCATTTTAACAGTTGACAGAAAAGGGTCAGGAAATGTTACAAATTATTAATATAAGGAAATCCACTTTATTATCGGTTAATTTGCGGTTAGATTAATCTCGTTTACACCAATTATTAGCGAGTTTGTACAACACGAAACATGCCGCCAGATTATCACAGTCACACATATTTATTCCTCAATTTTTAGACCATCTTGTAATTCAATTTGTAACATTTCTGTCTACTTTTCGTCTGCAATTTGTATCATTTAATTCTCATAAAACAACTAACAAATTATGGCATTCGTTAATTTCAAAGCAAACTCTTTAAGATTGTAAGAGATAATTTGTCACAAATTTGTTGTTAAGAGTTTATATGACAATGAATATATATAACTGAATTGAATTTTTGAAATAGATATATATTATCCACTGCACGTAAATAGTTGACAACTTTTAATTTAAAACATAGCAATAATTTAAAACGTATATTCCATGAATTTCATATTATAGCATTCAACGAAATATGGTTAACAAGTTTCCTATTCAAATCAATTCTTCAAATATTGGAATTTAAGAAAAACGAAGGATTAAATCTTTAAAAAATATCAACATCATTTTAATATTAATGATACATCTAGGAATAATAATATCAATATCAATATCATACTAAATACCGCCTTTTGTTTTGATGAAATGATGCTTTTGAACAAAACTTTGAAAATTGTAATATGTTATATTTTTTTGAAAAATATTTCAACAAAAATTCTTCGACTCTGCAAATGCAGTCTAGGGCAGTGTTGACGTAATTTCTAATTTTCAAAGTTCATTTCATCATTTTTCTTGTTTGTTACACACGCATTTATTTTCCTACTTTTGCGTATGGTAATAATATTATTAGCAAATAATAAAAATATTGCATTTTGTTCATATTATTAAGAAATGTAAGTTCAAGTCTTTTTTTGGGAATTCCTTATGGTTGTTTTGATATTGTCCTCCTTGACAGACGCTCCTGTATGCCGATAATTTGATACATTTCATGCTTTATTGTCAAAAAAACAAATTGCATTTCAATAAAATAAAATAAAATAATAAGAAAAATAATTATAACTTACCCTGCTTCCAGCATGATGGTCAAAGTGTGAATCAGTGCCATAGTAATGAGAGGTCTCAAATCCCCCCTCTGATAGGGTGAGGTTAGATTTCTCTACCATTCCCTCTTCTTTCATGTATACATTCACTGAAATCGGTCACTTTTCACTGTTCGAATTTAACCTTAAGTGTCCTAGTGCATGTCCACGCGTGAAAATAACATAAATGTCGTCTTTAAAAAAACTTTTCGCTTCTTAAAAGATTTTTTTGTTTTGTAAAAGATTTTTCAAACACCTTTAAATATTAATATTTACTTAAGTTTTTGTTATGACAAAAAATTTAAATCTGCAAAGTAAAACTGTTCTAATGCGATAGTCTAACGTTCTGTTTGTTCTCAGATTGAAGCACTATTACGCCTCAAGCGGAATTTCTCTGATAATAAAATAGGCGGAGCCTGATTGGAGAATGTAGATTTCAACACTTGTAACAGATATTTGGCTGACAGTTTGAGAATAATCCGACTTCATCGAATTTTCATTGGACAAACAATCAATCATTTTTCTAAAACAAGGAGGAGCGTACAATCATAATTATACTTTCGGAATACACATAATGGATGAATGTTAAAATATCCATTATTTTACTACAATTTACGTGTATTTTTCTTTATATTTGATTTAATATCGACAAACTTCATGTAATCCAGATTTGGAAATATTATCTCTTTATGGAAACAGCGGGGATAATACGCTGGTCATTGAATAAATTGTGAGATATTCTCTCTAAACGGCTTGATATTTCTTCTGTCACATAATAGGAAAAGTAAATCTTAAAATCGTCTTTAATTTATGATCTTAAATTTTGTATGTTTTTATTAGCCGATTAATCTATATTCTCCGTTTGTTTCAGGCATAACGCTTTTTCTGAGGTTTTGTCAACAGATAAACTATATATATATATAATGATAAATGTTTTGAAAAGAAAGTTGGCTTTACAATAAAAATTATGGAAACACATCATTGTATGTTTTTTTTTAAAGGTTTTACTGTAGGTCTGCAACACAATCTATAAAAGACGCATAAGAGAGACACAATGTTATATTTATATCGTACTATTATGCTTATTTTGTTATTGTGTAAGTATATACGAAGACCACATGCTACACAATCTTTGTACATGTTTAATATGTGTCCCATGTGTATATACAGAAGCATATTTGTTTGTAAATATTGACAAAATTTACACTGAACGGTACATAATAATCATAAGGTGGAAACTGAAGAGGTGTGATAGCCACTTTTTCTATATACGTAGTCTGACCTCTTGTACACGTTTCAACTTTGTGTATGAGGAATAAAATATTTTGTCTTTTTTTTTTTTGGAGCTGAAGTGCTAAGAATATGCCATAAGGCCATAAGTTATTCAATATGAAAAATGTATATTTCTTATTTTCTGATCATTTGCTTTTATTCCGCGGTCAGGGTCTAGCTTTCTACTGCCAGAAAAAAAGATATTTTATCCTAGGAATACTCACAGTTGCAAACGATAAATCTCGGTTCACAGACCAAATCAAACTTTCCCTTACAAATATACAAAAAAAGTTTGGAAAACAATTTAGCAAAACTATGATTTCTTTTACAAAATATCTTGCAAACAATCGGGCCAAATAACGGTTGTTCATGGTATATAGCACAATTAAAATAGCTTACTTTTGTTTTATTATTGCTATACAAGTATAATTTCGAGCATTGGTGCATGAATGTAGCATTTTAAACTTTTTAGTAAAAGAGAGGCGAACGATACTAAAGGTAGTTATATTCAAACTGGCGAACGATACTAAAGGTAGTTATATTCAAACACATAAGTAGAAAATGAACAAAGCTTTGCATGGCTAAAAAAAAAGAAAAAAAAAAAGACCAACAGACAAACATACAAACAGACAAACATACAAAAACAGTACTAACAACACAACATAGAAAACTACCGACTGCATGGACAACATAAATTAATAGGGGTGATCTGTAGGTGTTGTGGTAGGGTTAGCAGATTCCCCCATCCACAGGCGGCACCAGTCGTGTTGAGTTCCATACGTTTTAGGGAGGCAAATAATTCTGACTAAAACTCTTCGTAATGCCTACTATCGTTAAATTAGTAATTTTTAGTAATTTTTCGAATCTCACCATGATCAAACTTTGATATTGCTTGCACATGGCATTCACGTAAGAAAGTGCATGTTCATTGAAAAAAACGACTGGCTGCATGGTGTTCCGTACAATAAATAACTGCAGTATCTTTATATGCGAACAAAATGTTGAGAGGGACAATAATATCTTTAGTAGCGCAAATATACGGCTCTTAATTCGCAAGGAAACACTACCGAACAAACGAAACTGGAAAGCCTCATGTGTAGACATATAGATTCCACCACTGCATCGAGTGTGTTACGATATTCTCCACTCGGGACAATTAAATTTTAGGTTTTAACTGTTGATATTTATTTCTCTTATGATTTTTAGACGATATCTTAACAACGTTTATCCTTTCTTTAAAAACATTTGCGGAAAGTTGTGTTCTTTGTATGTGATTTCATCAGGCATGTTGACTTTTTTTCATGACGTCATATTGAAATTTAGAAGAAATCAAGAAAATGACGATAATCAGCCTCGATATTAGTATGAAACACTAATCGATCGTGTTCTAGCACACATAAAAATACTCCTTGGCCTATAAAGAATGACACCAACTACTTTTTTTCATCGAGGAAGAAAAGAGAATTGTGCGCGTACAAATACTAGTGTGTGGTCCGTCATTGTTCTATGTCTTGATTGTTTTCTTGGTTTATAAACAAACGTCATGTCTTATGGTTTTGTTTGCTTGTTCTAACGACACCCTTCATTGTACCAAAAGACATATTTTTGTTTTTTTTCAAGAACAGACACACAAAATATTTACACGATCGCAGGAAAAAAATATACTTCTGCTGCATTACATAAATCCTCGTGCGGCACGTGTGAGGTAATTTTTCGTGTTGCTACAAGACTCGCAATATTTAATCAAACTTTTGGATATATTCTCCATGTTTATATATCATTGGCTCTCAACGTAAACAAACATCAATCATGCACTTGTTCACACCATTGTAATACTGTTAGTATTTAGATACATCTGAAGTCAATCACGTGACATGGATACAAATTAGATACAGATATTTGATATGATTGACAGCATCCAAAATGCGTTTCTGATTTAGTCGAGAAACAACTGCTATAGCTACATTGTACTTGCTGTACAACTATCTGACTAGTCATCCAAATACTAGTAAACAAAGTATTAAAAATAATAATAATATATAATAAAAGTAAGTAGCTAGGCAAGAGCCTCCTTGTGGCGTTTTGGTACCATTGACCCATTCTTAAGTACTATGTTGTTTCCGAGAAAAAGTTTATTTTGGTTATTTTGGTAAATCATATTTCAAGTGTTTTGATCGGTGAAACATGCGTGATCTTTCAATATAAAACTCAACAAAACAAAAATTGGACATGCACTGGGTTTACAGAATAGAAAGAAAGTAAAAGAGCCAATAGATAAATAAAAAATTTATACAATTATCAATGAATATTTCGTAAACAATAGCCTATTTAGCAAAAACAAAATAAATCAATTTAAAGTACCACGCAATATAAATATGGCTACCAAATGTTAGAAATCCTAAATATCATCATCGATCTTCGTATTTCTGTAATCCTGAAAGTCATACTACATTAAAACATTAAAATGTAGGCAAATATCTTCACTCATTGACCACTGAAGTTGCAATTCATGACAGGTCACAGTTAGATTGACTTCACACTTACTATAGTATTACTTTCAACCGTGTCTATAGATCTATATGAAAAGTACGTTACTGTTTTCATTTGTCCGTTTCTATTGTGAGTTTTTTGTGCAAAAATATGCGAATAATATCTGAATTACTCCATGTTCATAACGGCTTTGGCGTTTTTTAAAACTTTTTCATTTTTTTTCTTCAATCAGTTTACAATTTTTGTATGTTATATATATGCAGGTATAACTCTGATTTTATTCTACTATAGAATAATCTTGAATGATAATTTCTACTACTTACCTTGGCACTTTTCACCTGTTATTTTTTAATCTACACTGATCAAAGATAAGAATATTATTTTAAAAGAATATCCAATATTTTTATAAAATGCATTTGGAAGCTATAATTTCTACAGCGTTCTCAATTTACACCCAAAATACATAGGTTGACCTTAGAATACACAGAACACTTGCAATAACAAAAGAACTTGTTAGTAATATTTTCACGCATGTGTTTGTATTTTGAAGCCTGTAATTTATTAAAGACACTAAAATTAAACATTAGGAAAGTAACAGTTATTTACACGCGTATGCACAATGCAGAAACTGCAGTCAGAATTTACACGGAGTGAACAGTTCAGATATACGGGTACAATTAATGTATTTTTTTTAAAGTAGCATCAGAGTGATATATTGTATATGTCGTATAAACTTTACTCGAAAATCATGAATTTTCTTTACACAAACATAAATGGAAAAATAGATAAAAAAAAAAAAAAATATGACTGATTTAAAATCTGTGACAAAATTGACGTCACAAACAAAATTATAAATTCATGATTTTTTTTTATTTTCTCAAAATCTATGGCAGATTTTGAGATTGCATATTTTAACTGTAACGTAACAACTAAATACCGTCTTAAAATGCTGGGCTGTCGCTAACACTGGCGGAACACATACGTATGTTCAAATACCGTTCAAAATGACGAAGGAAATCGCATGCTAACTGTTTAATTAATTTCATACATACTGTATTTTGATTTGTTAAGAGACTTATAGATTGTAAACATAGATGTACAGTTTATATACAACTTTACAGTTGTATAGTTTATACACAGCTTTACAGATGTACAGATTATACACAGCTTTACATATACAGGGCGGATCCAGCCATTTTTTAGGGGGGGGGGGGGGGGGCAACAACCCAGGACAAAGGGTGGGGGATCCAACTTTTTGTCCCTATTCAAATTCACTGATCGGCTAAAAAAAATGAGGGTTCCAACCCCCGGACCCCCTCCCTGGATCCGCCAATGATATATAAACTTTAAAGATGCACAGTTTATACACAGCTTAACAGATGTATAGTTTAAACACAGCTTTACAAATGTACCGTTTATACACAGCTTTACAGATGTATAGATTATACACAGCTTTACAGGTGTACAGTCTATACACAGCTTTGCAGATGTACACTTTATATACAGTTTTACAGATGTACATATTATATGCAGCTTTACAGATGTACAGATTATACACAGCTTAACAGATATACAGATTATACACAGCTTAAAGGATGCACAGTTTTTACACAGCTTAAAAGATGTATAATTTAAACACGGTTTTACAGATGTACAGTTTATACACAGCTTTACAGATGAACAGATTATACACAGCTTTAAAGATGTACAGATTATACACAGCTTAACGATGCACAGTTTAAACACGGCTTTACAGATGTACAGTTTATACACAGCTTTACAGATGAACAGATTATACACAGCTTTAAAGATGTACAGATTATACACAACTTTACAGATGAACGTATTAAACACAGCTTAACGGATTCGCAGTTAATACACAGCTAAACAGATGTATAGTTTAAACACAGTTTTACAAATCAGGGCCGTAAATTACCTGCCCTGTAAGGGGAGGCAGTTTATTATCGCAGACCGGAGCGAGGCAAAAAATATTTGGACCCATTCCCTGCAGAAAAGGATATTTTTTCAGGCCTTTTCCTTGTATACAATGTTCCTCCCAAGAATACAAGACTTGTTAATTTATTGTTACATTTCAATAAATATGCGCCTGGAATATATTAAAAATAGTTCTAAACCAGAGTTAGATTACGTGTCCCGGTAGAGTAAGATTTGTTTTCGCTATATCCTGCTTTATGACTCTTTACAAGATATTTTTATTTAAGTTTTAAGACTTAAAATGAAAGCCCCTGAAGTTGGTAATTTTTTGTGGTTCATTCGGCTTATTTGGTTGTCCAAATCGAAGTACTTTTGACTTCGTTTCAAAGACACAATTTTCAAACCTTAAAATTAAAATGCATACTCAATAACTCATAATTTTATCTATCAAGTTCAAATTATTAAAACGTAACATTGTTTGTATACACCAAAAAAATTTATTCTGGCTTTGTCAAATGCTAAGGTGATTTGTTCTGACTGCACAAATCCCATCTTTTTAGCACTATGCATTTAATATTGCCAACATTGTCACTTCTATGTATGCAGATGCAATAGTTTTTGGTGGGAAAATGTTATGTATGCAAAGGAGTTGAGTTGGGTACCGACCGTTCAGATCCAAATATTGAACACACCTGCATGAAATTATGATTAATCACCTTGTTGTTTTAACTATAACCAGTGCTATAAAAATTATGCATGATCTTAACCATTTTTTTTCTTTTCAGTGTTTTTTTTTCTCCATTTATTATTTTTTTTGTCAGTGAGCCCACAATAGGAGGCAACTGCCTACATGCCTCTATGTAATTTACGGCCCTGCAAATGTACCGTTTATACACAGCTTAACTGATTATACACAGCTTTACAGATGTATAGATTATACACAGCTTTACAGATGTATAGATTATACACAGCTTTACAGATTACAGTCTATACACAGCTTTGCAGATATACACTTTATATACAGGTCTACAGATGTACATATTATATACAGCTTTACAGATGTACATATTATATCAAGCTTTACAGATATACAGATTATACACAGCTTAACGGATGCACAGTTTATACACAGCTTAAAACATGTATAGTTTAAACACGGTTTTAAAGATGTACAGATTATACACAGCTTTACATATGTACAGTTTATACACAGCTTTACACAGCTGGACAGTTTATACACAGATTTACTGTCTATAAACAGCTTTACAGATGTACAGATTGTACACAGCTTAACATATATACAGATTATACCTAGCTTCACAGATGTTATTGTACACAGCTTTACAGATGTACAGTTTATACACACCTTTACAGATGTACAAATTGTTCACAGCTTTACATATATACAGATTATACACAGCTTCACAGATGTAGTTTATACACAGCTTTACAGATGTAGTTTATACACAGTTTTAAAGATGTACAGATTATACACAGCTTTACTGATGTAGTTTATACACAGCTTTACACAACTGGACAGTTTATACACAAGTCTACAGCTGTACTGTCTATATAAACAGCTTTACAGATGTACAGATTGTACACAGCTTTACATACATACAGATTATACACAGCTTCACAGATGTAGTTTATCCACAGCTTTACAGATGTAGAGTTTATACACAGCTTTACAGATATACAGATTATACACAGCTTCACAGATGTAGTTTATCCACAGCTTTACATATGACCAGTTTATACACAGCTCTACAGATGTACAGATACACAGCTTTACAGATATACAGATTATACACAGCTTCAAATATGTTGTTTATACACAGCTTTACAGCTGTACTGTTTATACACAGATTTACAGATGTACAGTCTATATACAAATTTACAAATGTACAGATTGTACACAGCTTTACAAAAAGACAGATTATACACAGCTTCACAGATGTACAGTTTATACACAGCTTTACAGCTGTACAGTTTGTACACAGCTTTACAGATGTACATAGTATATACAGCTTTACAGATTATACACAGCTTTACCGGTGTACAGTTTATACACAGCTTTACATATGTACAGATTATACACAGCTTCACAAATGTGCAGTTTATACACAGCTTTACAGCTGTACTGTTACTACACAGCAGCTGTACAGTTTATATACAGCTTTACAGATGAACAGATTATACACAGCTTTAAAGATGTAAAGATTATACACATCTTTAAAAATGTTCAGTTTATACACAGCTTTACTGTCTATAAACAGCTTTATAGATGTACAAAGCTTAACATATATACAGATTATACCTAGCTTCACAGATGTAATTGCACACAGCTTTACAGATGTACAGTTTATACACACCTTTACAGATGTACAGATTGTTCACAGCTTTACAGATATACAGATTATTCACAGTTAACAGATGTAATTTATACACAGCTTAACAGATGTAGTTTATACACAGCTTTACAGCTGTACAGTTTATACACAACTTTACAGATGTACATATTATATGCAGCTTTACAGATGTACAGTTTATACACACCTTTACAGATGTACAGATTGTTCACAGCTTTACAGATATACAGATTATTCACTATGCTGAGCCGGACTCAACTAGTTTAACCAGGTGACTGCAATCGCAATCTCGATGAATATATAACGAACACAACTTGTTTTGATAAATTGTAATTAATATATTCCACCAGAAAGGTTACAAGTAGTCAGTAGATTGGTAAACTGAAAGAAATAAAAATACAATATTTTACAATGTGTACGAATTAAATATGAAAGTTAAATACAAGATTATTAAACGTGTCAAAAACGAAAGTAGAATTTACAGTTCATTTCTCGGAAATAAATAACTTACAGTTCGTATGTATTTATAAATCACTTATCTAAAAATATCGGAGTTAAACAGAATAATTTATCATAGTTTATGAATGAATCAAACGTACTTGACAGTGGTATGTCTCGATTTCCTCAGAAAGTAGAAAAGTCGTCCATTTTCCATGCGTTGAAATATTGATGCGGACGGTGTCACATAAATTAAAGGTGGTCGATAAATGCGGTGATTTAAGGAAACGGTCCAGTTCAATTTGTTCCGGATAAAAATGAAAACATGTAATACACATTAAATGTGGAACAGAATATTCACAGTTAACAGATGTAGTTGATCCACAGCTTTATAGATGTAGTTTATACACAGCTTTACAGCTGTACAGTTTATACACAACTTTACAGATGTACATATTATATGCAGCTTTACAGATTATACAAAGCTTAACATATGTACAGATTATACACAGCTTTTCAAATGTACAGTTTATACACAGCTTCACAGATGTGCAGTTTATACACAGCTTTACAGCTGTACTGTTTATACACAGATTTACAGACGTACAGTCTATACACAGCTTTACAGATTGTACACAGATTTACAGATAGACAGATTATACACAGCTTTACAGATGTACATAGTATATACAGCTTTACCGGTGTAGTTTATACACAGCTTTACATATGTACAGATTATACACAGCTTTTCAGATGTAGTTTATATACAGCTTCACAAATGTGCAGTTTATACACAGCTTTACACATGCACAGTTTATACACAGCTTTACAGATGTACATTTGAGATGCAACTTTAGACATGTACAAAAAGATTGCTTAAAATAAAGTAGCTGTACCTCATGACTAGTTGATTAAATAACAAGGTTATTAACAAGGTTCCATGCATAGAATAGGAAATGCTTATTTTCCCTGGGCACATCATTTCACTCATAAAGTGTGTAGCAGTGTGTATCACTTCCTCACGTAGAAAATGTTATGGTCGCCATCTATAAATTTGGTTAACCACTACGGAAAGTTCACTTCACCAATGGTTATGGATATTCTTTCGTGGTTGAACACCTATTATGTTTTCTTAGACTGTCTTTTACATACTACCGGTAGTTTCGTTACCTTATGAAAGAGTGACGTGTGCAACATGAGGAGCAGGAAATGCCATTTTTTTTTAGCTTAAGATACTCTTAAAATTTAATCTACAGCATTTTCAGCTATATTATGGACTATCCATCCATTCTATTAGATCAAATAATCCTTCGCAATTTTAGCTTTGTTTATGCTGAATATCTGTACTTCTGTTAAAAGTTTTGTCAGATATGAATTAACTTGACTTGTGCTCCATTTGCAGAAAATCTGCCATATATTTGGAAATAACATAAATCCGTCATAGATAGGAAAACAATTTGTCATAGATTAGTATTCTAAAATATCTGCCATAGATTTGGGCTGGCATGACGTCATATTTACCATAGATCTGGACCCCATAATGATATGAGTCCTTCATATATATAAATCATAAAACAAAAGTTAATGTAAAATATTCATGCATTTTCAAGGACATACTGCCCTCCGACTTTTTCAATTAAATTGTTATGCCTTCTGAATTAGTTCAGGATTTAGACTTTTTAATAAATGTATTTAACAGATGATGTTGTTATAATTAAAGAGTCGAAAGATAACAATTAAAAAAGAGGGACGAAAGATACTAGAGGATATTCAAACTCATAAACTCATAGATAGAAAATAAACTGACAACGTCATGGCTAAATATAAAAAAGACAAACAGACAAATAATAGTACAGAAGACACAACATAGAAAACTAAAGACTTAGCAACACGAACCCAACTAAAAACTGGGGGTGATTTCAGGTGGTCTGGAAGGGTAAGCAGATCCTGCTTCATATGTGGCATCCGTCGTGTTGCTTATGTTATTACAAATCCGATTGTCTAATTCGGTAGATCACATTCGTGAAGGGAAGGGTATTGTAGTTACGACCTAAGGAACATATCCGATATCATGTGTGAAACGGTTATTCGATAATGGTCAACCAACTCGTGATGGCGTCCGTAAAATTTACAAAGGGATGATTTCAACTTTAATATTTTAAACTCTTTGTTTAATAGCTTCCTTGTGAGGAGCAATCCTCTATCAAGGAAATCATGATAGGAAATACAAGCCCGGGCATATCGTATCGGGAGGTGCTGCTGGAATGTTGCTACATAGATGCACTAAAAACTCAAAAATAAACTGACAATCCCATGGTAAACAAGTAATTGTAACAGGATGCTGTTACGAAGTCTCCCAAAACAAAGCTCCCATAACTCGCCATTTATATGGTCCCATGTTCATTTGATTTGATTTTTTGTCCAATACAAGAATATAATATGGCTTACGGGTGGGGATCTCCACCATTTACAAGTATTCAAACAGGAGGGGTGGTGGTGACCCCCAGGGACTTTACCTACATTTCATTTGATTTGTTTTATTGTCCCATACAAGAATATATGTGGTTTAGGGGTGGGAATGTTGACCGTTTACAAGTTTTCAAACAAGAGGGAGTGGGGTGACCCCCTCGGGACTTCCTTTTTATTTCATTTCATTTGTTTTATTGTCCCCTACAAGAATAAATATGGTTTATGGGTGGGGATCTGGACTTTTTACAAGATAATAGCACATTCTCAAATTAAACGGGGTGGGGGCAACCCCCAGGAACTTCCCTTTAATTTCATTTAATTAGCTTTAGTGTCCCATACAAGAATATATGTGGTTTAGGGGTGGGAATGTTGACCGTTTACAAGTTTTCAAACAAGAGGGAGTGGGGTGACCCCCTCGGGACTTCCTTTTTATTTCATTTCATTTGTTTTATTGTCCCCTACAAGAATAAATATGGTTTATGGGTGGGGATCTGGACTTTTTACAAGATAATAGCACATTCTCAAATTGAACGGGGTGGGGGCAACCCCCAGGAACTTCCCTTTAATTTCATTTAATTAGCTTTAGTGTCCCATACAAGAATATATGTGGTTTAGGGGTGGGGATGTTGAACGTTTACAAGTTTTCAAACAAGAGGGGGTGGGGTGACTCCCTCGGGACTTCCCTTTTATTTCATTTCATTTGTTTTATTGTCCCCTACAAGAATATATATGGTTTAGGGGTGGGGATCTGGACCGTTTACAAGATAATAGCACATTCTCAAATTGAACGGGGTGGGGATGACCCCAGGAGACTTCCCATTAATTTCATTTGATTTCTTTTATCGTCCAATTCAAGAATATATATGGTTTAAGGGTGGGGATCTGGACCGTTTACAAGATAATAGTACATTCTCAAATTGAACGGGGTGGGGGTGACCCCCAGGAACTTCCATTTAATTTCATTTGATTAGTTTTATTGTCCCATACAAGAATAGATATGGTTTAGGGGTGGGGATGTTGACCGTTTACAAGTTTTCAAACGAGAGGGGGTGGGGTGAACCCCTAAGGACATCACTTTTATTTCATTTCATTTGTTTTATTATCCCCTACAAGTATATATATGGTTTAGGGGTGGGGATCTGGACCATTTACAAGATAATAGCACATTCTCAAATTGATCGGGGTGGGGATGACTCTTGGGGACTTCCCTTTAATTTTATTTGATTTGTTTTATCGTCCCATTCAAGAATATATATGGTTTAGGGGTGGGGATCTGGACCGTTTACAAGATAAAAGCATTTTCTCAAATTGAAGGGGGTGGGGATGACCCCCAGGGACTCCCCCTATATTTGATTTTAAAAACCCAATTTTACTATCCATACTAGAGAAAAAACCCAATTTTACTATCCATACTAGTATGGATAGTAAAATTGGTTTTTTTTCTCTGGGTCGTTTAAATCACTCGAAACTAGGTGAGACATGCACAGAAGTGATAGATATGTATTATAAATATAAAAAATTGAATATTTTAATGAAAAAAAAAAAAAAATAAAAAAAATCTGTATCATAGACCCAAGCGCCTGTGCTTCCAGTGTAACGTGAACGCTGTCATTTTGTTTATTTACGTCTATGACGTCATTTTCATGGGAGATAACTCAAGTACAAATCAACAAACTCAAAAGGTTATTCGCCGCTGGTGGAAATTTTTAGGGTTATTCATCCTTCCTTGCAATTAAATGAAAAACAACTGAATTATTCCATGTCACGTGAAAACGTTTCACCCAATAGAATTGTTTAAAATATATGAAAGGTATAATAAAATTAAATGTTTTTCGTATCATGACCTTTTCACGGGACAATATCTTCAGACAACACCAATACAACGCAGGGTAATATCCACACAACACATGACAACACGGGACATTGGTCCACAAAAAGGTAACCATAAGGTCATATGTAATTATGTATATTTCAGAGAATCGTTTCAATATAATCAATTTTAAAATAACCGAATTTGTTTCCAAATTTTGGATTTTTGGAAAAAGAGAAAAATATGGTTGAGGCAAACTAAAACTGTCTCTACACAAATTAAGTGGAATATAAAGGCATACCATTGGTAAAGTGTGCAGAGTTGAAAAACAATTTTTCACTAAGAGCAATATACACATACATGCAATTGTAAAAAATGGGATTGCACAATATGTATAGTTGTTTTCACTGACCCCCCTTTCTTAATTTTATTTGGGAACAATTGATTGACCAATATAGATATATGTAATATCGATTTTGGATTAACAAAACTTGCAGCAATGTTACCACCCCCCCCCCCTTTAACCCCAAACTATTTAATTTAAGTTTTTTTTTTATCCTACATCGTCCCTAACTAAAATATTAAATAAATAATTTTGAAGTGAAATTAATCCGAAGGAACAAAATTGCCCATAGCTGATGACCAGAAGATAGTCCAGCCCGTGCGACTGCATGCAGTGTGTGCATGTTGGTTTAGGTAATCGTCTTCAGATTATTTCGATTTTTTAACCCTTAGTGCACGGTGCATTAGATACAAATGTCTGATCGTAGACATAAAGTCAACTTTGAAAGGAACTGATATGGGAATTTCTCACAACTGACTTCCTGCAAGCTTCCTTCTAGTTTCTATACAATGTCAGTTGCTTGTTGTGTCATATAGGAGTAGAAAACAGTATTTTAACTGACAAAAGATCTCCTGAAGCGTATTTAATTTAACAACCTTAAGGTTTCCAGTATTTCTTTACTCCTGTAGAGACTTTTATGGTAATTATTTTGACAAGAATGTCACCGATTTAAAGCTTCGATTGTTTTTGGAAAACGATTCACCATCTGCTCCCTGCGGCAAAATTTTGGCGGGAACTTGTCATGTGCATGACTAGTGTTGCGACAAGAATATTCTTCACATCTTTTCATGGTTTCTCGACGGCTTCTTCAAAAACTGAAAAATATGCTTAAGGCATATTTTTTAAGAGAAAAATATATCTGTTCAATTCTTCACAGTTTGTTTTGAGTTTTCTACGCTATTATTAAAGCTTCATTTTACAAGAAAATATTTCACGACCTGTAATTTGTTTAAAAAGGATATCCATGAAACCGCACAGCAGAAAACACTTCCGATTAAATCTCTTTCAAAATAAATTACTTAATTCCTATATGCAATATTAAGACACA
Organism: Mytilus galloprovincialis; assembly: GCF_965363235.1. Lineage (NCBI taxonomy): Eukaryota > Metazoa > Mollusca > Bivalvia > Mytilida > Mytilidae > Mytilus > Mytilus galloprovincialis. The sequence goes on along the minus strand of NC_134839.1, from coordinate 1,486,324 downwards.
AGTACAACAATTTGAATTATCTTTAAGAAAATTAAAGAAAATTATCTCTTTATATTGGCACTGTGGCGTACATTATCCAATGATGGAAGTGTAATTTTAATTTCTTGGTTCTTAAAAAATTCAAAACGAAATGTGAACTTATGGCATTCATAGTGAATCATTTTGTTACTGCTGTTCATCACTCCCTCCAGAGTCAAGGGGTGCAATTGTTAGATTCAACTCCAGTCCGTCAGTAACTTTGGATACAGATTTTGTCATACGTCTATTCTATGAGGGCTCAATAGTTTTATAGTAACATCATCACCAAATTAGTTTTACTATACATATATATCTTATTTTGTGGTTGGTTTAGGGTCTTCTTTTGAAACAGCAAAGTGTTCAAATAAAAAGACAAAAATATTTTTGTTAAATATCTAAATAAACTCATTTGTATATAGTGTGACATTATCACTGAGCTAGTTTACATTTTGTACTAGTGCCAGCTGAAGCTCACCTCCGGGTACGGAATTTTCTTGCTGAGACCATGGTGGACTTCGGCTGTTTTCTGCTCTTTGGTCAGGTTGTTTTCTCAGTGACAGATTCACCATTTCCGCTCACTATTTTATACATATACTAAAATATTACAGAATCTACAGATTTTAGTTTAATATTTTGTGTGTTGTAGATCTACCAACATATGCAGAGATAATTTTTTCTCTCACCTTAGATGGAATTTGATTTTTTAATAGAAATTCAATACAGTTTAACCATGTGTCGTCTGCGTTTTCTCATTTTTACACATTGCTTCTGCTTGCACACATACAATAGGTATTATGATGGTCAGCTTTCCCGCTACTGAAAAAGACAACATAAAAGAGTCATACAAACAACTTTTATATTATTGTCATTTTTATTACTTAGTTGATGCTATTTAGTTTTACATCTTTGGAGAAGTGAAAAAAATTATCTTTCAAATTGAAGAAGTGAAAAATGTTATTTGTGCGATACATAACAGCACCATGCAACATTGACAGATGCCATGTTATTTGGAAACATATTTTGACAAACTTTGTGGTTGAACAATTTTTTGAATGTTCCCCGATTTGTCATGTTTTCCTCAGTGTATCTATAACGAGGTCCAATTTGTCAGCCGTCATGGGGTAAAAATGACAAATCAAAGAAATCACATTTGTATATGGCTAAAATATTGTTGTTATTTCTATTTTAATTTTGTTATGTTGTGTCACATATACTATAAATATGTAGTTTTATGGCAATAAAGATTTGAATTGAATTTGAATTGAATTGAATATAGGACAATGGTGTTGATTAAAAATTACATCACCCCAGACCCTTATGTTTTCCACATAATCAATATTGCCAATAATTAACAATTTCCGGGTCCAATCCGATACCCGACACCAATAGTATATATATTCACCTGTTACCTATTACCTGATCTGTACGTTCCGCATCTTACAGGCGCACCACCAAACGGTTTATTTAGGATTTTGCTATATACATGGGTCATAATCACAGGGTTGACACTACTAAATTCAAGCATTGTCAATGTCACATTGTTCCCTATTGTAGTATTTTAATCAGTATGACTTTCTAAGATGACAATTCGAATACTAAAAATCTGGACTTAAAATAAGGCGTATAGGTACAGTTTTCAATTTGTTAGCCAGCATTACGTATAACAGCGAATCAAAGAATTCAACTTTATTTATAACTAATATAGGACAATGCTGTTGATTAAAAAATACCCCATTCCAGGCCCTTTTGATTTCCAAATAATTGATATTACCAATAATTTATAAGTTCCAGGTCGACGGGTTCAAACAGAAAGATTTTGAAAGTAGAGAAAACTGTTCATCTTATAATCGGAACGGCTTTATCAGATAACAATACCAATACTAAAATAAGGCTTACGCATAGTTATATACTAGAATTCAATCACGGACCCGCGATATCACGGGTGTTTTCTAGTCGTATTAATAATCATTATATGTTTTGGCAATGTAAAGAATTAAATTGAAGAATAAAACACTATTTTGTATATTTTTAATATCACAAAGCGCACTCAATGAAGGCGTTTCCACATTTTTGTGGTTTAGGTGGCCGGAGGATAGGAGGATGTCGACTAATAGAATACCCCATGTAACATTTGAAAAACTTGAATCTACATAGATCTACATATATATATATATACTTTTATGCTTACTCTACTTCACCGCCGAGAAATGAAAAGATTTGATAATAATCTATATATAATGCATTTAATCGTATCTGTGACCGGCAGAGAAAATCGACATGATTACTAGAAGTTTCAGATAGGCCTACAGAAAAGTCTACTTGATTCAATCATCAATCTTGTCATCTATGTCCAATTTCTCGACCTTATCATACATCTTGGAGTTGGAAAAAGTTACCTATCCAAGCACCATACCTAACACCCAATAGATAGTAAGTGGGACGGAAAAGGTAATTCACGTCAATTTTCAACCGGTTTTGGGACCAGCCAAATAGAGCTCACGCATGTACCAACTAAACAATCTACGTTTACATCTGCCATGTAAATATCTTTGTGGTATTTGTATGTTATCGGCATAATTTCCAATCCAAAAATATGCGACAGCGTGAATAGAAAGGCCATTTTGTCAATGTTGGTAGAAAACTAGGAATTTAAGTTATTATCTCCATAAAAAATTACTATATCGTAGTTTCACTTTGCAAAAACATATACATAATATTCATATCAATTTCACCTTTTTCGTGTTAATTTTTAGGCCAAAAATGGTCAATATCGCAATCATCATTTCACAAAATCACTTGAGTAAACATTTTCCCGGAAAACATACACAGTCGACCCGATTTCGTATCTTTATCTAAGTCATCGAGTGACGTCATACATATTTTGGAACGTCAACAAAAATGTCCTACTGTGAAAAACAATGTATTTATGGAAAGCATTCGCGATAGTTATCATTGAAGTTGTATTATGTACAGAGGGTAGGAAGTGTGAAGTAAATCTGGTCTTGACTGTTGTAGATTAATTGGACCGATGTGCTCTTTATTGTATCATTATTTTATAACATATATATAGAATAACCATACATTGTCTCGAAATATCAATGTTATTTGTACAAGGCTTAGAAACAGGTAGAAAGCGAGGCTGTGCCGAGCATTTCTACCTGTTTCGAGCCGAGTACAAATAACAGATTGATATTTCGAGACAATGTATGGTTATTCTTTATATACTGCAACTCTTATAACTGTTCAAAATGAAGTATTTAGGGTAAAAACCGTCATTCTTTAATTGTGAGCGGACAACGTAAAATTGCCGCGAACCTGTATGTTTTATTGACGTCATAAATAAAACTCTACGGAAACACATTGTCAACGTCATAAACAAGGCGATATACGGTCAGTGACTGTATATCACATATGAATATACGGTCAATGCAATTTGACTGCTCAAATAGCACAGCTGCAGTATATAAACAATTTCATGTATATCAGAGACTGTGAGAGTTCCTTGGTGTCAAGGACACGACGGATTTTCAAAAAGAAGAAAAATTACAAGTCTTAGGGAGCTACCATTTGATTTTTATGGGGGCTAGGATGAAAAATTTTGTCCTGCATTTTTTTTTTAGCTGTAATCTCTGTCCTGCCTTTTTATTTTTCACTCTGTTCGGTCCTGCCTTTTTTTTTTTAGTTTATCCTAACCTTTTTTTACCCAAATTGTTGTCCTGACTTTTTTTTTTGTAAGTGTCTCATCCTGCCTTTTTTTTTACTCAAAACTCCTGTCCTGCCTATTTTTTTCAAATTTCATCCTAGCCCCCCACCCCCCCCCACCCCCACCCCCATAAAAATCAAATGGTAGCTCCCTTACAAGATGTGCTTTTAAAAACCATAAGTGATTAGTCGAAAAAAGATTTACAAATAATTGCTAAGTTTCAAAAAGTTCATACGTTATTACGTATATATACACGTCAGAATTTCAGGCTCCTGTCACTTAGATAGTGGAACTTAATGTTTGTGAAAACGCTGAACCTTTCCCTCTTTTCTGGGACAGTGATGTATCAATACAACATAAGAACAAACTATAAAAATCAGTTGAAAATGGATTAAGTTGGGGCCAATTTGGGTTTACTCATCAGACGGATACAAATAGAAATTTATACATCTACCAAAAAAACACAAAGTAGACGGCGTCTCAAAAGCAAAAAGAAGTTAACTTAGTTAGAACAGATCTCAGAGTACTCGCAATTACTGACAGGCTAACAGCTAGTTCTAAGACTAAAACAACTAATGCAAAAAATCATGTGTACAAGACTTAAATATCAATCAGTACACATCAAACATCCAATGGCAATCCTGATACTTCAGGAAGCAGCCTGTATCTGGACTATCGTGTGGTTGAGCATTGATAGTAAAAAATACAGGAAATTACACAGCTTATACTTAGTATACTACGAAACCTTATTAATTCCTCAATACTAAATTGTTTTAGTTTCTTTAAATTTCAAATTCCTGTTACTCCTATTCAAAGATATCGGAAGTTTTGCTTAATGTCGGTTTGCCCTCTGCGAATATCAAGATATTGGGAAAATGACGGGTCAGATATGGAAGAGTCAACTTGAAGTATAAATCTAAATAATTTAATTTTGGATGTAACGTGTCTTCTGATTGTCTGACAGTGTTTTGTCTATCAGCTCATAGACATAATTTTGTCATGTGGTCGTGACGTCATCAATGTTTTTTCATGATTTACTCCGGAATTAAGAATTAAATCATAATGAATGTACGCGGGTTATTCAATATGCATTTTTTATGTTACTTCATCATAGACAAAAAAATATTACAATCATTCCTTAAATAATTTTCCAAACGAAAATGATGATACCATTTAGACATTTTTTTTCTCATATACTTTAAGGGCGATTTAGGAATGTACCAGAAAGCGACGATCAAATAATTGGACAAATAAATGATCCTTTCGGACACTTGGGTGAACCGCCAGGCAGTATTGAGAAACAAGACGATGATACTAGACATCCGGGAAACTGGATACGGGCTGATACTGAAAACAGACCAAAGGAAATGCTTAACCCAAATAAATTATATGAAGATCACCATCGAAAACGAATGGAATTAATACATTTATTTAAAGAAAAAATCAAGCTACGTGACCAGAGAGTGCATTCTGAGAAAGACAAACACAGGCACAGAAAAGATGAGAGCCTTTCGGCAGACAAAATTAATACAACCAGTTCAACTCCTGAGAAACCATCCAACTTAAGACGTTTTCTATACGGTAAAATTTCTTTCTTTGAAACTTTTTGATTTTCCAATTCTAAAATTATTATAACTTTCAGGGTTTATAGCTTAATGTTTTAAATACTCATTATTTCTATATGATTATTTGCTGTCTACTGAATTTGCAACAACGCTAGCCCATTAGTTAGTATTCAAACCTTTTTGTCCCAATATGTTTGTATTTTATTTAAATAAATTTCTATCAAAAATAAGGCTCAAAGATTATATTAATACGAATAACAAGGTACACAGATGTTTGCGTATGAATACACAACGTTAGAGTGGGCGTGTCTCCATAAAAATTGATAACATTGAAAATAAAGCTAATTCTTTTAACCAATCAGAAGACAGTAAATACACCAAATTTATCTATTTCTTATTGTTTATTCTAATTGAATTATAATCAGCATCAATGCAAAACCGTATATTATCGAAGTCTTTATAATCTTCTGTTAGAGCAAGGATTGAGATTAGAGTGACAAGTTGAATGCAGTTTAGTATGGTGTTCATTATCACTGAACCAGTATATATTTGTTTAGGGGCCAGCTGAAGGACGCCTCCGGGTGCGAGAATTTCTCGTTGCATTGAAGACCTGTTGGTGACCTTCTGCTGTTGTCTGCTCTATGGTCGGGTTGTTGTCTCTTTGGCACATTCCCTATTTCCATTCTCAATTTTATTCTTTCAGTAGATTTATTAAGATCATATAAAACTGCAAAAAGAAACATTTGAATGTTAACCTAGTATTTATTTTAAACGTAATATATATAATACCTGTCATATATATAAAAAAAGAAGATGTGGTATGATTGACAATGAGACAACTGTCCACAAGAGACCAAAATGACACAGACATTAACAACTATAGGTCACCGTACAGCCTTCAACAATGAGCCGATACCGCATAGTCAGATATAAAAGGCCCCGATATGACAATGTAAAACAATTCAAACGAGAAAACTATTAAACGGCCTTATTTATATATAAAAAGAAAAAGAAAAACTAATATGTAACACATAAACAAACGACAACCACTGAATTACAGGCTCCTGACTTGGGACAGGCACATACATAAATAATGTGGCGGGGTTAAACATGTTAGCGGGATCCCAACCCTCCCCAAAACCTGGGACAGTGGTATAACAGTACAACATTAGAACGAACTATAAAAACCAGTTGAAAAAGGCTTAACTCATCAGATGTACAAAAATACAAGTGGACGTGGACGGGTACTTGTACATTCAGACAAAAAAAAGACACAATGAACAGATCTGAGAGTACTCGCAGTTATCTGACAGCTAGTTCAAAGCCACTAACAACTAATGAAAAAAACCATGCATCTAAGACTATCCATTGATAAAAGTTTAAACATTGCTATTGCAAGTGCATGCAGTCATGAATATAAGATATCATTTTACAGTGTCTGTATAAAAAGAAAGACAACTCGATTCGCTCTGAGTATAGATTATGTATCCTAAAGCCAGCGTCAACTTTAACAAACGACTTGGTTCTCCAATAAAACAAAAAAGAGTTGCCTGACAATAAATGATTGGACTTTTTTTTAAACATCTAGAAAGAACAAATATACAGGGGTATAAAAACTATAAATATCTACAGTTACTGTCAGGGTTGAAATGTATAATTATATAGATTCCACAACTGCATCAAATGCGTCTCTCCACTGAGAAAGTTAAATATTTAAAGCGCGAGGCTTGCCTAGCTTTAAAATTAACAAAATTTAATTGTTGAGAGGTGGAGAAATATCGTAATACATGAGTTATAGTTGTGGAATCTCTTTCTATAATGATTTTTAGAACTAAGTATATCCTTCCTTTTCAACGATTTGCAGAACTGTTTTTTCTTCATATGTGACGTCATCAGGTTTGACATTATTTAGAAAATTGCGCATTATTATAAGTTCTCTTTTTTTAAAATACTCTTGACTGAATACAGTGCATGCCTTCATATTGTGTAACCGTGTAGCTTAATTGCCTTTCCAGATTCGGATATTTTTCCTGGTGAGAAATAAAACTGATACTAATTTTATTTCAGATCATAGTCTTTGGCTTGGAATGGCAGTAGGGTCTACTATTTCTGTAGCAGCAGTGGTGTTAAGTTTAATCACTTACAATTATATTCAGAAGAACCGAAGGTCAGTTTTTTTTCTCTCTAAAATTATGACTTTTCACATTAAGTAAATTATATATATAAAAAAAAAAATAGTAGAATAAAAACAAATTGTGAAAAAGCTAAAATTAGTAAAACCACATCCTATTTGAATCGAGGTTTTTATTTTTATGAAATTATGTTTTTTTTCCACTGTAGATTTATAAATTGAAAGATATTGCAAGGGCACTGTAATGGGGGCTTCCATAATAGATATTTATATGCAAAAAGAGAGAGAAAAAAAAAGAGAAGATGGACTAAAAAAGAAACAAAAAACCAGAAGATGGGCAAAAAATAAAAAAAGATGTAGAATAAATGGGTGCTCATATAGAAAGATAATTGGCAAAGAAATGAAAGAAAAGTGAAAGTTTGTCTCTTTCGACTCTCTTGGATCATGCAATTTATATTTTGAAATTTATGTATGTGACAGAATTGCGAATTTGACCTCAGTTGACCCCTAGATATTAAATTGGCTCCTAGGAATACTTGTCGGACACTCAAAATGAAAAACAAAACTTAACAGATCCTGCATCAATAAATGTTTGAAGTTAAATTAATCGTTCCTTAATGTATTTCAAAAGCATCAAGAATCGAAGCAAAAGCTGAGTAGCTCTTTACTGTGAACACTAATGTGAGCGTATCATAAAAATTCAATTTCAAGAAGATCCAATGGTGCGGCTATAGTCCGAGAATGGTCATTTTCCTATCATTTATCATCAATAATGATAAAGGCGAGATAAGTTCATAACCCAACCGGAAACGTTTCGTTTTCATTTTTATCTCGAAAACTTACTTCTATACAAAGTTACTAGTTATAAAATAAAAATAAATGCCCCTCAAACTATAATATTAACTAAATATGCGAATTTTGTTTTGCATTTGCAGACGAAACTATTGTGTAGACCTGAACAACTTGAGCCTGTGTACTCTAGGGAATGGGTATCAAAAGAAAGAACCAGTATATGTACGTCTGTCTCAACTTCATAATACAAGATCTAAGAAACCGGGGGAGTATATAGTTAGTGTGTACGTATCAAAATATAGTGTGACAGTTGTGTCATCTTCCTTATAAGTTTTTGCTTCGAAATCGTCAAAATTTTAAAATTGAAATACTTTATGCTCGTTTCTTTAACAAAAACATTTATTGATGCTGGTGCAATCAAGATTTAAACAAGAATTAGTCCATAGTACACGTATGCCCCATCCGCACTATAATTTTCTATGTTCAGTGGACCGTGAAAATAGGGAAAAATCTCTAATTGGCATTAAAATTAGAAAGATAATATCACAGGGAACATGCTTACTTAGTTGATTAGACTTCAACTTCATCAAAAACTACCTCGACTAAAACCTTTAACCTGAATCGGGACAAAACTTTAACCTGAAGCAGGACGGACGACCGGACACACGGAGGAACAGACCAGAAAACATAATGCACATAAATGGGGCACAAAAAAAAATGTTTGTCAGACCAGTAATCCCGATTATCCATATTCCCGATTTGATTTCCGTGGGTCTCAACTGAGGTCAAATTTGTTAAAATTATAGTAACTTTTTTGTTCTGTGTCACAGTAAAGCTCTTGCAAGAAAATAAACTAAATCTAATCTCTCATTTTTTTGTTGCTATTTCCCATTTTGAATGAAAATTAAAACGAAAAAAAAGCCGATGCTTCCATATCGCACTGACGATCGACCTTCGGTCATCAAAACTTTATCAATAAGTTCACATTTTATTTTTTGGGACTTGGTTTCATCTACAAGATGTTTATATCTCTCTATAAATCTATACAAATATGAAAATTTGATAAATCTATGCCTTAAAATGAGCTTGATGAAATGTTCTATTGTCATTTTTTCAACAAAATTTACGATGTTTCCTTCTTGTTTAATAAAGTTCCATGATAAATCAATTCTTTGTTGTGCTTTTTTTTTTAAATCAAAGGATATGTACATGGATATATTTTATTTTTCTAGCATGGACCAGTCAAACAATTTTTCGGTATGCTCCCAAGAGTCTAGTTCGGAAGAGGAAATTTTTGATATATCTGATATAGAACGTATGCAACCTCTAAAGAAAAGGTATTTATATTTATATTTATGTAATTAGTACAAACCAGTATTATAAGAACTGCTACATGAAGAACAAGGCCATGATACGAAATGTGTCCTTATTCTTTGGTCCCCTTTTTATTTAAGAACTTCCGAAAAGAATTAAACAAGAGGAGTTAAAGACTAATAACAATAGGAAATACAATACTGTTTTCAATGTCATAACCAACAGAAACTGTCTGTGTATGCTCCATGACGAGTCGTTATAACGTCTAAAAATGAAGACATTGTTTCGGTTCCAACTCCCTTTGACAATGTTAACCTCGGTTTGGATTAATTTGTTTATGTTAAGGTTTGAGTGTTCCCCCTGTAGAAGGTATTTCTAGAACACGTTTCGGACGCACGAAATGTATTTATTGTTTAAGAATTATTTGTCAGAATATATTTTAACTTTCGATACGTACACACTCGCTATGTACTCTCCGGTGTTTCTTATGTCTTGCATGTATATTGCTACATCTACTTTACAAAATATTGTGTACGTAATGTAATTGCTTTTCAATAGGCAAAACCGTGAGTTTTTTTCAAAAACAAAGGTAGCTGCAATCATGATAATGTTATGTCTTTTGAAAGCATTCAAGCAAGTTATATATGAGAAATCAACAAGCAACGTAAAAAATGACGCATTAGCATGCATTATTTAAAGAAAAAGAATAAATCATGGATTGTATCAGTTTTTTATCGTCCAAAATGATAAAATACAAGAACATTTCTTAATTTTACGAAAAGGACTAATTTCGTCATAGACCGTTTCCATGGTAAATCATCAATGACTCATCAATGTGAACCAAGCTTTTTTTTAAATTTTCTGACCACGTATTGTAACTTTTTAGTTTTCATTAAACTGTAAACCTTACTTCTTTGCAGTGAATAATCATAATAACCAGTTTTAATGATTCCAAATGTATTCTGATTGCATCAAAGAAATCTTTTCCACAAATAAACAGCAGACACCTTCAGCGATCTGTTTTCAAGTCAGTAGAAATAAACTACAAGATGCATATAAAGAAAAAGCGAAACAAAATATAATCACCAACAAAATGAAATATCATCCCTTATGAAAACAATCTTTTGTAAATTTGATAATTGTTTTTATTAAAAAATCTTCTTTTTTTAGCGCATCTAAAATCAGCATGACTTCAACACCTGTAAAGATGACGGCTGCGAAGCACATTGAAAATTTAAGGACTCCAGAGAAAGCCAGAAATAATTCTCATATTGATTCACCTGTAGCCTCACCGATCATCACTGACCAAGAAGATGAAGACGATGACTGACATGGCAAACAATTATTGTATACAATGTTTACTTGTTATATTATTATGTACACTTGTTATAATGATCGTAATAAATTGATGTTAAAAGTTAGTCTTGTGTCGAAAAGTTGATCATGACTATCTTCCGTTCACATGATTTTGCATGATGCTACACAGGCGATTTTTCCGTTCAAAGAGTAAAAATAGAGTTCTCGAAAAGTGATGGTCCTCAGGATTTTACCACCAAAACTTGCCATAGGACTGACACCATGTCAGTATTTTTCAATAGAACTACTAATAATAGTGAGAACCTGAAGATATTCTCCAAGGACCACCAGGGAAAAAAAGATTTTGCAAACTCTGTCAAAATGATTTCTGTGGCATGGAATTGTACCCGGCACTATTAATCAGTTTTTGTCGAGCCTGCAACTTTTGTTGCAGAAAGCTCGACATAGGGATAGTGATCCGGCGGCGGCGGCGGCTACGGCGGCGGCGTTAGCTAACTTCTTAAAAGCTTTATATTTTAGAAGGTGGAAGACCTGGATGCTTCATACTTTGTATATAGATGCCTCATGTTACGAAGTTTCCGTCAGTCACATGTCCAATGTCCTTGACCTCATTTTCATGGTTCAGTGACCACTTGAAAAAAAAGTTCAAATTTTTTGTAATGTTGAATTCTCTCTTATTATAAGTAATAGGATAACTATATTTGATATGTGCGTACCTTGCAAGGTTCTCATGTCTGTCAGACAGTTTTCACTTGACCTCGACCTCATTTCATGGATCAGTGAACAAGGTTAAGTTTTGGTGGTCAAGTCCCTATCTCAGATACTATAAGCAATAGGGCTAGTATATTCAGTGTATGGAAGGACTGTAAGGTGTACATGTCCAACTGGCAGGTGTCATCTGACCTTGACCTCATTTTCATGGTTCAGTGGTTATAGTTAAATTTTTGTGTTTTGGTCTGTTTTTCTCATACTATATGCAATAGGTCTACTATATTTGTTGTATGGAACGATTGTAAGGTGTACATGTCCAACTGGCAGATGTCATGTGACCTTGACCTCATTTTCATGGTTCAATGGTCAAAGTTAAATTTTTGTGTTTTGGTCTGTTTTTCTCATACTGTATGCAATAGGTCTACTATATTTGTTGTATGGAACGATTGTAAGGTGTACATGTCTAGCGGCCAGATGTCATGTGACCTTGACCTCATTTTCATGGTTCAGTGGTCAAAGTTAAATTTTTGTGTTTTGGTCTGTTTTTCTCATACTATATGCAATAGGTCTACTATATTTGTTGTATGGAACTATTGTAAGGTGTACATGTCTAGCGGGCAGAGGTTTTATTTGATCGTGACCTCATTTTCACGGTTCATTGCACAGTGTTAAGTTTTTGTGTTTTGGTCTATTTTTCTTAAACTATAAGTAATAAGTCAACTATATATGTTGTATAGAAGCATTGTTAGCTGTACATGTCTGCCTGGCATGGTTCATCTGACCTTGACCTCATTTTCAAGGTTCATTGGTCTATGTTTAGTTATCTTGGTTAATGTTAAGTTTATGTGACAGTTGTTATAAAGCTTAGCTTTATACTAAGGACTATCAACATAATATCAATGATTAGTATAGAAGGCGAGACATTTCAGCGTGTGCACTCTTGTTTTTATCATGAGATATGTGGCGTTGAATATGAATGATCTTTATAGTCGGATATTTAATGTTTCTTTCGACTTTATTTTTTTGTTTTGTTTTTGTATTCGATTGGTAATATAACATTAGTATAAAAATAGATGTGGTATTTTTGCCAAATGATTTGAATGTGATCAACAGCAATCGTCATATGGCCTTCAACAATGAACAAACCCCTATACACCGGATGTTTCTATAGACAACCAAACAATGAAGCTGTATCACTACAGTAAAACTAGACGAATCACTTGGAAGACTCACTCATAACCAAAACTTGCCCAATAAAGTACTAACGGGAGATTTTAACATCCCTGATATTCAGAGGAAAGACGCATATTCAATCCGTTCGCCACAACAGTACAACTTAGAGGTAGATGAGACCATTCTGAATGTCACTAACGAACATAACCTTGAACAACAAAATATTACACCAACCCGAGGAAACAACATTATTGACTTAGTTTTCACTACCAACCAAAATCTCATAGAAAACATATCTGTAGAGAGCGGAATAAGCGACCACGAGGCAGAAATTGTAGACATAAAAACTAAAGTAAAACTACTAACAAAAAAGAAACCACGCAAAACATTCTTGAAGTCCAAAGGGAATATACCAGGTTTAAAGACCAGACTGAAGGTTGAATTTCCTGAATATATAAAGAGAACAAATAATAAATCTATCGAAATTTGTTGGGAAACGTTTTTAGACCCTTCTCACATCACTCATGGACGAGCATATACCACAGAAAACGTGCACCAGTAGATAGAACATCCCCTGGATCACGAGAGATATTCAGAGAGCAATACGTAGGAAACAACGACTATATAACAGCTAAAAAGACCAAAAAAAAAAAAAGATAGAGACTGGGCAAAATTCAAAAATATTAGAAGAAACATAAAATACCAACTAGAAGTTGAACATAAAATCTACTTGTCCAACTTATTAGAAATTAAAGATGAAACCAATACTGAGTCGCCTATAAGCAGGGAATGACCAAACAGTTTTGGAGATATGTAAAGTCAAGAAAACAGGAGAGTGGTGGTGTATCAACACTCAATATAGATGGACAAATTAAGGAAGACAATACATCCAAAGCAGAAGCACTAAACAACCAATTCCAGTCTGTTTTTAAAAAGGAAGACATGGCTTCTTTTCCAAACATGGGAGTCAGGACGTTGTTCCATCATTAAGATTGACGACATCAAAATTCAATGAAGAAAAAGGAATGGCAAAGCTACTAAAACAACTAAATATCAATAAAGCTAGTGGTCAGGAAAAAATATCTTGTAGAATATTAAAGGAAACAGCAGATGAAATATCGCCTTATCTGAAACAAATATTTGAGAGACCATTATGCCTAAAACAAGTCCCTCACGATTGGACTACTGCAAACATAACAGCACTTTTCAAGAAAGGAGATAGATCGAAACCAGTAAATTATAGACCGGTATCGCTTACATCAGTACCGTGTAAAGTAATAGAGCACATAACCTTTAAACACATTATGGAACACCTAGAATGTAATAACCCTTACAAGTACGACCAACACTAGAATATGCTAGCAGTGCCTGGGACCCACATCTCCAAAAACACATACAACAGCTAGAAATGGTCCAAAGGAGAGCAGCCAGATTCATCAGGCATGAGTATTCTCGAGACATAGTAACATCTTTATTAGAGGACCTAAAACTACCACAACTACAGGAGAAACGAAAACAATCACGTGTACTCCTATTTCAAAAAGTAATCCACCAACTTATTGCATTTCCAATTCCAGAATGACACCAGCAAGATTAGAATGACGCGTCAGTTCCATCAACGACGTTTTGTCAGATTAGGATCAAGTTCTGAACAAAGAAAACATAGCTTCTTCGTAAGAACCATCACAAATTAGAATGAACTACCGCCTATCCTATTGGACATTGATGACTATGAGACATTCAAGACTAACCTCATAGCACACAGATATTCGTAAATCCGTAAATCAGCACACAAATGTGTTTATCTGCACTGGCACCTGTACATATGATTTTAAAATAGCACATTTTGGATGACACAACTTTGATTTTAGCATATTCGTGCGATGAGTCAACCGACTGTTTATGGATTACCCATGTAGATGTAGATGAAGACCTTATAGTCAGCTATAAATTAAAGCCCCTATATAACAAAATGCGAAAAAAAATCACCAACATTGCTTTAAAATGCTAGGTTTTAACTCGACCCCTTAGGCAAAGTTGACCTCAAATAGGTTCAAATAGTAAGATGTTGTATGTTTGCAAATAAGACAAATATGCCCCAAAGACCAAATTAAGTATAGACGAATACATGCACTATAGTCACCGAACGACCTTCAACAATGAGCAAAACCGACATCGCTTAGTTAACTATGAAAGATTCGTAATGACAAAATGTGAAAAAAAACCTCATATGACGACATTAAATGTTCTAGGCTGGGCTATTTGTGCTCTCAAACATTATATATTCTGGCTTTCCAATATTTTGGAATCGAGTGGACCTGATCACGGCTATCGAGATACAAAAATTGAGAAAAAAAGTTTCTAACCAGATTTCAGTTAAAAATTGCAAAAAAACGTTGGCTCATTGAACTAGAACCGAAAATCGGAAAAATAATGCACGAACCCAATATTTTATTGTAACTACAGTTATTTTTTCACTTTCAGATGATAACTAATTTAGTTTGTTCTCATATGTCTCTTGGTGCAATCATATACAAACACAATCGCAAACAAAATTGATATCAAATGTGCCATTATATATCAAAATTGTCTTTTAAAAGGTATGTTAACATTGAATAATATTTCCACTTGATGGATAGAATAATCCCAGTGTATCGATGAGTAGGACTTACTATTTAAATAGGGTGTGGGTAGGAGTTCTAGTTCTATACAAAATATCAAGCTCTAAGAGGGCTACCATTTGATTATTAGGGCCTTTTAGGGGTATGGTTGGGGGGCTAGGAGGATATTTGAAAAAGGCAAGATAGGAGATTTAAGTAATAAAAATGAAAAGGCAGAATGAGACACTTTGCCAAAAAAAAAGGGCAGGGTGACAATTTATCTAAAATAAAAGTCAGGTTAAACTAATAAACAGACAGGACCGAATAGAGTGAAAAATAAAAAGGCAGAACAGAAATTACAACTAAAAAATGCAGGGCAATTTTTTTTTTCATCCTAGACCCCATCATAAAAATCAAATGGTAGCTCCCTTAACCGCCCCAAGTTTACAAAAATGTACATCAACACGTTAATATTTTTGAACAAACGACAACATAATAATAAGATATGCCATATCCACATATTGCTGAAGCAGTTTCCAAAAGTAAGAACGAATATTAAACATAGAATAGATGTGTAGATACAATTCCACTTGTAAAAGTTTAACTCGAAGCACATCTCTAACTCGAATTTTTATCGAACTTGAATTCGACGATTTGCCGACACATTCGACTTTGGATGTTGGTTTTTTTTTCATTAAAAAGCTAATGCATTTTGTCTCAAACTTCACATAAAAAACGGCTCGTTCTTATTTCTGAAATACTTTTTAAGTGTATTTTTTTAATTTCTTTTGGTTACAGTATGTTTACCTCACTGTATGCATTTGTATTTTGGGTATATTTCTATATAGCCGAACTGTTTTACCTGTAAATATACAATCTAATTCCAAATTGAATTTTAACACCAATTGCAGAATTTGTAAAATTGAAAATATATTGTCTGAATAATTCATAACATGTCTTGATGTAAGTAAAGTCGAACATTGGTCTTTGGTCCAAAATAAAAAAATCGTGCATGATGAGTTCGCATGCATATGATATGTATTCATTGATAGCACGGGCATTTCTTATCACCCTCTGTCTGTTTGCCTTTGGAGGTAAAATCTAAACTATAAACATTCGCAATGAGGATCATAATTTCTTGTAAAATAGTGTATATAAAGGAAAAACCTTCGATGAAATATATTGATGATGTTGCGTGTGGATTTGATGTTGCATGCGGATTTGATTTTGCAAGTGGATTTAATATCGAGACAGATTTTAGGTAAGTTTTACTGATTTTCTTACGCGATTCCTTTTTTCTCTTTACCTTATGTTCATCCTTGTTCACACAGATGCATGTATTACAACATTTTGCCCGTACATTAGATGCCTCTTTATGATACACATTAGGGTTTCTTACCGACCCTTATTTGAGGTTTTTCAGAGATCCGACATGACGTTTCTCAAAATCATTGACAACAGCACTGTAAATCGTCAAGATCGTCGTTTGCCCAAAGAAGTTTTAGATTTACTAGTTATTTTTTTCTAATTTTTCAAGCCAACATTGAACAGTGACCAATCATATTGTAATGCATATTTATTTAACAGGTTGTACTGGCGGATCAGGATTTTTGAAAGGGGGACGTTATTACCAATAATTGAATATATACTACCAAGCAGATCAAGGTGAATATGTTTTTTGAGGGGGGGTCTATTTTTATCATGAAAAACAAAAGATGTATATATTTTTTAGCAATCAAGCGGGGTGCATACGCATCCAAGTTCCTTGATCCTTGTATTATACTCCATATTTAAGTCTTCTATATACAATAATTGGAACATGTTCATGAACAAAGCAGCAAATTTCCCGAAGGATTAATATCCCTAAACTGATATACCAAAATGTTACCTCAAAAGATTTTCAAAATGGACAATTTTCTAATTTTTTTAATTAAAAAAAAAAAAAAAAAAAAAAAAAAAAATATCACAATATCGACATATTTGTTTATGAAAAACTGTTCTATGTTTCTATGAATTTAAGAAAAAAATAAATTATACAAAAGAGAATGTCATATTAACTCTGAAACGGCCGAATCAATGCAACACACCTTAAGTTTTTGAAAGATACTGCATGTGTTCGATGGAAGTTAAACGTAAATTTATCGAAGACAAAGGTTGTTGTGTTCTGCCAACGGAAATCAAGAACATTACCAAAGTTTCATGTATTTAAAGGCGCACTAGCTGTCAAATTCATGGTCACCGATTTGACTCAAGTTCTCATATTTGATTTATAACAATGTAAAACATTTATCCAAACTATCAAAAGTGTAAAATAAACAGTTTACAGAGCATGGGGCAGATAATGTATAGGTTCGTTTCGTGTGTATTTTAGTCCAGACGCCATCTAATTACCTACCGATTTGACCTCAGATGACCATATAAGCGATGTAAACATAAATAAAGATATGAATAGATTAAACCAACACGTGCAATTGGATTTTTATAGGTCTGTTTGATTTTATTTTAAAGATTAGAAATAGATGTTTCTCATTGTTTTTAACCGTATACGAATGATTTTATGTGTATCGAATTAGTAATCGAATGATTTATCGTAGTTTCACTTTCATTGTTGACATTCTTTTTCTTTAAATAACCAGTACACGTACAATGCGTGCGTTGTCAAACTCAAGTTAGGGGTTAAATTGAAGTTCACATGAATACGAATTTAAAGAGGTCGACTCATTCACTTGCAAGTGAATTACTAATTATCAATGTTTCTTAGCGTAAATTGACAAAATTGAACCTTTTTAGCTGCAAAAAGCGAATTGTTATTTCACTATTTCACTTTCATTATTGATTGAACAGAAAAAAAATCAAACTTTATATTTTTGATATATCTCGTAGCTAGTGCCCCTTTAACCAGTCTATTGAAATTCAAGATTTTTATCCATATCTAGGACTAACCTTTAATTACAATGGTTCATTTGCAACAGCGAAGAAACGTCTTGGCGAACAAGCACAGAAAAATCTTTTTAGTCTCTATACAAAGATACGTAACCTCTCAATACCTGTCGACTTACAATTACAACTGCTTGATGCACTTGTACTTCCAATTCTGACATATGGATGTCACTGAAAATATGGGGATTCGGAAACAATTACATGTTGGAAAAAATCCATCTACAGTTTTGCCGGAATGTGTTGAAAATTAGATCGTCGACATCAAATTTTATGACATATGCAGTCGGAAACCCGGTTGAAATATAACAAAAGAATCAAAGCTCTTTGTTAGAGAAGGCTTGAAATGTTTACTGTAATGTTTACTATAGTGACAAAAATTTTAAAAGTTAATAGAAACAAACAAAATTACAATTTTCTTCTCAATTACGAAGTGTTTTATTTTAAAAACACCATTTGCATAAGTTTTCAATTTATTTAGTACATATTTTATAAGTAGAACAATTAGATATCAAGTAGACGACATGGGTATCTTTCAAGTTGGATGTAGAAAATGCATTACCTCCGATTTAGAAAAAAAATTACCACGGACGAAAAACATATCAATCTATTAGTTCAGTAATTTTCGTGTTTGCCCTTCCATTGTGTGATTCAAGAAAAAAATCCAAAAAATGGGTAACAATTGTATCGAAAAGAGAAAATCGAGTGCACCTTTTTATATTAGGGCGTGTTTGAGTTGAATATTTTGTCTTCATATCGTACAAATCAAGAATATTTCATACATCGTCTCGCTTCAGATTCTATCATTTTTAGCTCACCTGGCCCGAAGGGCCAAGTGAGCTTTTCTCATCACTTGGCGTCCGTCGTCCGTCGTCGTCGTCGTTAACTTTTTACATTTTGAACTTCTTCTAGAGAACCACTGATTGGAATGAAACCGAACATGGCATGAATGTTTCTTATGAGGTGCTGACCAAGTGTTGTTACTTTGTAGCCGATCCATCATCCAAGATGGCCGCCAGCAGGGGAATTAGTTTAACATAGGACCCTATGGGAAATGCATACAAATGACCTCTCTAGAGAACCACTGAATGGAATGAAACCAAACATGGCATAAATGTTCCTTACGAGATGTTGACCAAGTGTTGTTACTTTGTCTCCGATCCATCATCCAAGATGGCTGCCAGCGGGGGGGGGGGGGAAGGGGGGGGGCTTAGTTTAACATAGCACCTTATGGGAAATGCATACAAAAGTCTTCTTCTAGAGAACCACGGAATTGAATGAAATCAAACATAGCATGAATAGTCCTTTCCTTAAGAGGTGTTGGCCAAGTGTTGTTACTTTATAGCCAAATTTTATCTGTTTTTATATGATTTCAAAAAACCAAAGTAGAGTCAGCTGAGCGATACAGGCTCTTCAGAGCCTCTAGTTATATATCAAAGCTACAGGTTGACTTTATAACATAAAAAAAAATCACATTACTAAAAGATGAAATATATGGGTCAAGTAATATTTAATTAGAATGTTTATGAATTTTCGAAAATTCCACCTGACAACCGATCAGACAATAGTTTTAAGTTGAATCAATGCAGACAAAATCATTAACTGACGCTCATTAGCTAGTTAATACATTTGTCTTTTAAAATACAACTGACATATAAGGGACGACATCAAAAGGTCAATGAAGGATAAAAAACTTAATTCACATAGTTTTTTCACTGACCCCCCCCCCCTCTTAACTTAATTTGGGAAAAATCGATTGACCCATATAGATATATGTAAAAATCAATGTCGGATAACCAAATCTTGCAGCAGTTCAACCCCCCACCCCCAAACTATTTGAATCAAGTTTTTTTTTATCTTACATTGATCTTTTGATGTCGTCCCTAAGGATCGTAATGATGCAATGTGGATAAATTTATCGGTTTCCTAGAGCAAAATTGGTAGCGCGTCATCCCTACAATGGCTTCCATTTCTACGATTGTGAAAATGAACTGGCGTAATGGGGAGATATTTTTGACGAAGTAGAATCCTGACTGTATGGAAAACTTGGTCGTACACCAATGGATACCGTAATAAAATGTATTGGTGTGTTTTTGGAACAAACTTCTCACCAATGAAAATAAACTTAGCAGTGTACTTTATCAAATTATGTTCAACTTAAAAGATTATCTCACTTTCAAAAGAATGCATTATATTAAATCGATTCTAGACAATGCCGTACTAAGCTATGTTTGGACTCAGCAATCACCATTAGATATAAATCAACTAAAAATCGTACTGACCAAAAACTAAAAGATGCATTCATTCAACAATGGCATAGTCAAATTGACAACTCATCCATAGGAGAATTTTATGGACTTTTTAAAACAAACTTTGGCTTAGAAAACTAGCTTTTAAAGTTAACACCAATCGAACGTAAATATATTTCAAAATTAAGATGCTGCAATGTAAAAATCCAGTAGAGCTGGGAAGATGGTATAACATTCCAAAAGAAGAGAGGACATGTAATTTGTGTTGAACTGCAATTGGCAATGAATACCATTATTTTTGCAATTCTTTATTAGTAAAAAATATCAGAAATCAGTATATTCCAGAGTACTATGTGAAATATCCAAGTGAAGCAAAAATGAAAGGACTACTGTCATTGACTAATATTAACGTACTTAAAAATGTGTCTTTATTCATTTCAAAGTTAACTATTAAAATATTATAATATAAAGTAAAGTAATTTTCTATATATTTCATTTCGAAGTTTTTTATTTATTTCTTTAATTGTATGTGATTGTATTTTGTAATTTACCTCTTGTTTCACATGTCAATGTGACGGAGTGTTTTTAAAATAAAGCATATTGTATTATTGTACACCTCAATTCAGTATTGTTACTAATCAGGGGAACTGTTCCCCATTTGGATGGTTATGTCCAACCTGTTTAACTTAAGAGTTTATTGCGATGGCCTTGATTGCATATGGGAAACATAAGTCCATGGTATAAGTTCTACTACTGGACAGTATTAGGAGTTACTATAAAACCGTAAATTTTTAAAAAAAATAAAAAAATAGATATTGACTGCAAGAAAAAATCATTTTCTGAGGAATTGTGCGCTTTTGTTTGAATTGTATTGAATATAGCATAAATCATAATGCATATGGAGTCTTGTCAATTTTTTTTCTCGAAACGAACTGTCTACATATAAGGTCTTTTTATCTTTTTATCACGGAGTATAAAAAATGTCGGGGGGGGGGGGGATCCTTTGAAACTCACAAGACATAAATGTATGAATTTGATTTAACCTCAATGTTTAAGAATGGCTGCGTTTTGAGAATGTTTTTCTCTATAGTTTGGACCCAGCTACTAAACAGGTTTGAGACCGACCTATAGGAAATGCATTGTAGTTCCCGAAATGAGTAACTATCCTTCAAACGAGGGATACTTTTCAAAAAATCTTCTTTTTAATTAATACTTGTGTCATGTCCCCTCTCCTTTCTCCGATCGCAACATAACTGAATCATACAGAACACATAATTTGTACTAAGCATGTACAACGCGACGGTGCCGTATGGGGAGCAGGATATACTTACCCGTCAGGAGCATGCGATACCCTCCTCTAGTTTTGTTTAGGGATAGGTTCGTGTTACTCAGCCTTGTATATATATATATATATATATATATATAAATAGCATTTAATTGATTGATTGTTTTCTGTGTTTTTTCTCACTCTGATTTTTAAACTCTTCTACATATATAAATATAGTCTTGGAGTAAGTCTGGACAATCGAATTATGAAGAATAGCTCATGTAACTTGTATTTCTACGTTATAAGTGCTATTTTTGATATCAAATGAAAGACAATAATTCGAACACACCGTTGGGATTTAACTGGCGTGTCTTTGGGACGGGCAGAAATTAAGAGTTTGAAAGATTTAAAAAAAAACCGAAAACAGATCAGAAACTGAATAATTTTTAATCAATAGAACAAATTTGAACTGAAGACAGAGGCAGTTCATATTTTTCCTTTTTTCTATATTTTTTTGCATAAATGTGATTATTTTGTTTTGACAATAACAATATTTGAATTTTATTTTGAATTTAAGAGTGCATTTTTGTGCCGATTTACGACATGACATTGTAATATTCATTATTTATTCTTTCGAACTCAAAATGTTACCATAGTCAAGACAAAGATCAATGTATTTACTGTATTCCAAGACCCAAGTCCGTGCCACAAATGATTTAAGTTCATTATAAAATGAAATATTTTTCAAATGTAAATATGTTACATCTTTCCCAAACGAAGCCGTGGACTCGTACAGTTTATTTTGGTATTTTTTTACATCAACTTCGAGATAGTTAAGTTACATCATACGGCCATTAATTTATTAACACTATTAATGAACTGGTAAAGTGCGAAATTGAAATGACCTTCACCGTGTCAAGAGAAATTGCGAGGAACTGAAGGGTTGACAAAATTTCGAAAATTAAACAACTAGAAAAGCCGTCCGTTGAGAAAATTAATATCTTAATACGATTTAGTGTATTCATAACCATTTTATATACAAAGATTATTTTCTGTACTTATTGTTCATCTTAACGCTAAATTACACTACCTACCCATTTAAGAGACCATTTATTGATATGTGAAAAGTACATCTTAACTCTCCATCACGTGACTGTAGGCCAAGCTCCACTTTAGAAATAGATTCTCCGCAGAACAACGTTAGAAATGTCGTCCAGCAGAACATCTAGACGAAAATCTGACAGAAAAAGCAAATCTAGGTCTTCAAAAACGAAGAAAAATGTCAAAGTTGTTGATCACGAGATAGAAACATTTGAGGACGCCCGAGATGTTTTTTCATCCATTCTTGAAGAAACTCACAAATCCGACGAGAAAATTGACGATGAAATTATAAGCATTGCCAGTGATACATTGCTTTGTTTAGAAGAAGTGTATTGCGATTCGAATTCGACACAAGACATGAGTCCAATTGGAAACTGGGTAAGGTTATACGGAATAGTTACGGTTGTTTTCTTATCAAGTTTCTTTCCAGTCACATCATTATTAGATTTACCATTCTGTACTGTTTATTTTGTTTACGAACTGGAGTAAAGTTCACATGGATTGATTGCATTTTCCCCTTTTTCTAATGTATTTTTTGTTGTTGGAAACAGTTGAGTATTGACACGGATCGCTTTCCTACCTTTGCGACAAGAAACGGCGTGCCAGTGCCCCCTTCCACTGTCCCCCTTTCCCGGCTCTTTGGTTACATATCAAATAGATAGGCGAAAAAGCTTAGCTTTCTATTGGATTTTTTTTTCAGCGATTTCAGGAAGAACACCGAAAATATTTTCCAATTTCCAATTTTTAATTTTTAAACATCCCCATTTTTGGGCTTTATCTTTATGTATAGTTAGACAATAAATATGCCCAAAAGTCCTGATTACAAGTTTGAACTGTTTGCAAGTTTGAACTGTTTGCATCTTGCAGTAGATCCGATTTGAAAAACTTTTCCCCAATTAGATATTTTCAAAAAGCATCAACTCTGACCGGGTATACTCAAATCAGTAAAGAACTATCGAAACAAAATCTGATTCCAAAATTTAATAACGCTAAGTTTTAGATATTTAAATGATACTTTGGCTCTCAGTACTCCCTTATCACGATTTAAAAAAAAATATTTGATGTAACAGTTTCCAACCCAATCTTTGACATCTCAAAAACTGACCCATTACAGCGGCCGGAAATTCTGTATATGGAACTTCGGAATATAGGAACCGAAGTTACCATGAACCTTTCCCGGAATTTGAGCCTCTCATGCATGTTTAAAAAAAACGATTACTTTGCTTAACGCATTGCAGGGACATGAAAATACCGGGCGTCCGTCCGTCCGGTATAGTTAGCCTTGGAAATATAAATCATAATGGAAATCAATTGTATTTTCGATGAAGCTTACATTTCTCCCAAGATATTAATAAAAATGTTCGAGAACAAGTGCCTTTTTTAGTTATTGCCCTTGGATAGATAAAATATGTGTAATGCAGGGGACATTGGAATTCTGTTCTTTTATCGAAAATAAAATTAATATAATTATGTACCTATATGGAAACTGGTATTTATAAGACCAGGAACGCCCACACTCTATAACAACTTGCATGAGTGTTTATCACATCGCCTTTCATGTCACATAAGTCGTAAAACGATATCAGGATATGGTGGTTTAGTTGTTAGTAACGTTGCTACATCAAATGTTGAAGCCTTCACTCCTTGGCTTAATTTATGATGAAACATGTCCGCGGGTCTGTGCTTGTCGTAGCCATAATGGCATCACCCTTGTTATAATTCGGATAGCCTAGTGACTAGCTCCTAGTTTTAATATCTGATGCGAACACGTTTTTTTGTCAAAGTGATGTGGATGATTGAGCATCTGAGCATACATGTGCAAGCTACACACAAACATATGTATTTAGGAGGGATATTGTTACAAATTCAATACTTTTTTCATGTCATTAAAGATGGCATAATTTGGAATTAATATTAATTCACTCATAAGGTCTTTGCATCGGAAATACACATATTTACTCTATTTTCATGCACTTGTCTCTGTAAAAAACCCAGTGACATACCTATATATTTTATTTTTTTATTAGACATTTTCATCCTTAGATAGTGATAGAAGGCACGAAACAGTGATCCACACGGGAGCCGCAAGCCTTTTCAGTGTAACACGTATGGTTGTTAAAACGTATTCTCAAATTGATGCTCTCCTCGAAGACGGAGACGCCACAAAGTTGAAAATGCCTCCTTACAATCATGTGTTTTACACTATATAGGCTTGGCTCCTATGTTGAACACAGTTTCGTGTCTTCTTTACAAACCCAAAAACGAAAGCTACGTCATGGAAATCTAGGCGATAGCAATACATCGGATGTCATCACAGTCATCGTGAAGTAAAAACGGAAATTGAACTTGCAGGTCTAGATCTGTCAATAGAAACAGATCAAAAGTTTAAGGTAACTTTTTTTGACAATTTCCTTTCGAACGATTGATTTTGCAGAATTTAAAATTTTAAATAAACGATACATGTGTCTCTTCATGAAAGCATTCACCGCAGCGTAGCATTCACCGATTTGCAATATTTGATCAGTTGAATTAGAAAATTGCGATTTTACAAATGTACATACTATACGAAGCGGCGACAATGACTCCACTCAAGCTTAACCGGAAAACTCTCAGAACCCATTGTTCTGTTTGTGTAGATTACCAGCCGTTGTACACGTGTGAAAAAAAGTCAGGACCGCCCTTTTCGATAACTTTTCTCGTGCACGCACCACCTTCTTTAATAAATAACGGGCTTCATACTCTAATTCATATTTCATGGTTAAGTCCGTATTTCAGACATTTTAAAGGTACACATGCCCAACTGGCAGGTGTCATCTGACCTTGACCTCATTTCCATGTATGCAACAGGTCAACTATATTTGGTGTTTGAAAATATTAAACGATTTACATGTCAGTCTGGCATGTTTTATTTGACCTTGACCTTATTTTAAGGTTTTTTGCTCAATGTTTATTTCTTTGTCTGTTTATTTAATACAAATAGCAATAGGTCGACGTTCTATATTTGGTGTAGCAACTTTACCTGACCATATAGGAACATAGGTATTTAGTCGGATCTTAACACGTACTTGTGATTTGGTTAAAACCGGTTTTGTTCAAAATATACGAAGAAATGTCGAAATGTTCAGGACTTAATTAAATTCGTATTTCGGTAGGATGGTGCAAGCATACGATTTTTATTGCGTCTTACACTTTCAGAAGCGAATAATCTTCAACTACTTTATTCAAATATTGTGTAAAAACGTTAATTTTGAGCTATGAAAGTCAAGTGGCTCGAGTATTTTTCTGAGGAAGTTTTAAAAAATTGCAAAGAAATCAAATATTTTTACATTGGGTTAGCTTTCATTAGTCTTAACTATCTATAGATTAACAACTTTTGGTCATATTTATAATTTAGAATCATCATTGAAGGTGGGGGACGATTTCGCAGATAATTAATTATATTGATGTGCCATTTGTATGCAAGAGTGACATTTCGTTGTATTATGTGCCAATTCGAAAAAGTTATGCGAGTATTCTCTCCCCTTAACAGGTTCATTATTTTATAATTAAGTTTAGGTTTCTGATATAATTTTGAATAATTACAAAATGTATCAATTCAATATATTTCAGTTTTTGTTATTGGTGTATCAAAAACATTGATGTACGAATATAATTTCATAAATTTGAAACGTTTAAAATGATTACATACCAATATAAAGAACCGTTCATCATTTTTGATAAAGACTATGAACGAAAATCTATTTGTTTATCTTTCCTTGGTGACAGATTGATTGCGAAAAGAACCAGCGTAATATCATGGTAATCACAGAGAGGGACCAGCAAGCAATTTTTAATTGTAGCTTATTTAACGTTAAAACAATTTTCCACTATAAACGAATGTTACTTTATACAAATATAAGGACTTTGTTAGCTAAATCTACAAATTTTATTAGATATTATGATTTTTTATTGCAATAGATTAATATGCTATTTGGTGTATGGAATGATAATAAGGTGTATTATATGGCTGTCTGACAATTCTCATCTGACCATGACCTCATTTGCATGGTTCATTGGTCAATTCTAAGTTTTCCTGGTTTAATTTGTTTCTTAGATAGTCATACTATATGCAAAAGGTCAACTATATTAAAAGTATGTTCTGATTGTCAGGTGTACATGTTTGTTTCTTCGATGGCAATAGGTCAACTATATTTAAAGCTTATTTGATGTATGGAGTGATTGTAAGATGTACATGTATGTCCAGTTTGGTTCATCTGACCTCATTTTTCTTGGATCTTGTTAAATTTATGTGATAGTTTTTGCAATGACTATCAACATAAGTAACATCACTGGTTAGTAAAGAAGGCGAGACATCTCAGCGTGTGTACTCTTGTTGTAGTTCACATACCATAAGCAATATGCTAACTATTTTGGTGTATGGTATGAAATTCGTTAATGACAAGGAAAGCAGGCGAGATCGTGTTAATTTTTGTTTTTATTTTACAGGGATCTGAAATGAATACTATCTCACTTGTAATCACTTTTGTTTCATTTTACAGGGATCTGAAATGAATACTTTGTTTTATTTTACAGGGATCTGAAATGAATACCGTTTGTTTTATTTTACAGGGATCTGAAATGAATACTTTGTTTTATTTTACAGGGATCTGAAATGAATACCGTTTGTTTTATTTTACAGGGATCTGAAATGAATACTTTGTTTTATTTTACAGGGATCTGAAATGAATACCGTTTGTTTTATTTTACAGGGATCTGAAATGAATACCGTTTGTTTTATTTTACAGGGATCTGAAATGAATACCGTTTGTTTTATTTTACAGGGATCTGAAATGAATACTTTGTTTTATTTTACAGGGATCTGAAATGAATACCGTTTGTTTTATTTTACAGGGATCTGAAATGAATACTTTGTTTTATTTTACAGGGATCTGAAATGAATACCGTTTGTTTTATTTTACAGGGATCTGAAATGAATACCGTTTGTTTTATTTTACAGGGATCTGAAATGAATACTTTGTTTTATTTTACAGGGATCTGAAATGAATACTTTGTTTTATTTTACAGGGATCTGAAATGAATACCGTTTGTTTTATTTTACAGGGATCTGAAATGAATACTTTATTTTATTTTACAGGGATCTGAAATGAATACCGTTTGTTTTATTTTACAGGGATCTGAAATGAATACTTTATTTTATTTTACAGGGATCTGAAATGAATACTTTATTTTACAGGGATCTGAAATTAATATTTTGTTTACAGGGATCTGAAAAGAATACTTTATTTTATTTTGCAGGGATCTGAAATAAATACTAGCTCTCTTGTAATTGGTGAAGGTGTTTTATTTTACAGGGATCTGAAATGAATACTGTTTTATTTTACAGGGATCTGAAATGAATTGTTTTATTTTACAGGGACCAGAAATGAATACTTTGTTTTATTTTACAGGGATCTGAAATGAATACTTTGTTTTATTTTACAGGGATCTGAAATGAATACTGTTTATTTTACAGGGATCTGAGATGAATACTATCTCTCTTGTAATCGGTGGAGGTGATGAAGCTGTTCTGTTGAAGAGTAAGATTCAGCAGCTGACCAACTGTCATGAAATTCAAATTTGTAAACAAGAGGAATCGTTTGAGTTGTGTAATAACAAAGGATTTGTTCTTGTCTGGTTGCTGATGGACATGCCTGTTGGGCCAGATATACTTAGTTTGACTACATCTATTAGGTATTTTAAACTCACTTATTAAGTTGATTAATACCTTTGACCAGCATCTTTATTAGGTAAGCTACACCATCCATGCATATACATTTATGTTGTTAAATGATCTTTCATATGTATTCAAAAAATCAATTCACTAATTGACAGTTAGTCCTATAAGGAACACTGCTAGCTGGTGTTAATATCAGCAATGCCAAATTTGTCAGTCGACCTGTTAAGAAGTTTATAGTCAATTTTTAACAATTTTTCGTAAATTTTTTACAAAAATATTCTCCTCTGAAACTACGGAGACAAATTTATACAAACTTGTCAACAATCATCATTAGGGTATCTAGTTTTGAAATCAGTGTGTCTGATGATCCCATCCCAGAAGCAAGATGGCCGACATGGCTAAAAGCAGTACAAAGGGTAAAATGCAGTTTTTGGCTCATATCCCTGAAAACAAAGCATTTAAAGCAAATCTGAAGAATAAAATTGTTCATTTGGTCAAGTTCTATATGCCCTGAAATTTTTAGACCATTCAAGCAACCTGTTGTTGGGTTGCTGCCCCTGAATTGGTTATTTTAAGAAAATTTTGCAGCTCTTGGTTATTATCTTGAATATTATTATAGATAGAGATCAACAGTAAACAGCAATAATGTACAGCATAGTAAGACCTAAAAATAAGTCAGCATGACCTAAAAGGTCAATTGACCCCTTAAGGAGTAATTGCCCTTTATTGTAAATTTTTAACAATTTTCATATATTTTGTATGTAACTGTAACTACTGGGCCAAGTTAATTATAGATAGAGATAATTGTAAGCAGCAAGTATGTTCAGTAAAGTAAGATCTACAAACCAATCACCATCACCAAATCACAATTTTGTCATGAATCTATCTGTGTCCTTTGTTTAATATATGCACATAGACCATTGGGAGCGACACAGGCTCTAAACTAGTTATAGAACTGTAACAATGTTATGATATTTGTATCTTGTAATGTAAAGCATTTTAATAGAAATATGAAAATAAAAATATATGTTTTAGATATGCAAGTAAATGTAACAGAGGAACAGTTATAATAGGTGTAGCCAATGATATTTCTTCAGGTAAATTAGTTTTTAATAGTAAGCAATTAATATAGAAACATATGCTCACACTGTCTGGCATTTGAGCCAAACTGACTGCCTAAAAAGAAAAATTATTTCAAAATTCCTCTTTTATTAATACTTTTAAAAACAAGTCTATATCGTAGCTAATGTCCCTTTGATATTTGTAGTTGTATGCTTTCTGATTTGGCAGCCCCAGTTGGAAGGGATTATGTTCACCATAAGCAGCTATTATTTGTGTGTTTTTCATTTACAATAACTATTTCACTATTGTAGTTGATTTGCGGCGTCATGGTATAGATGAGATTGTTCTTGAACCTGTGGAAGAAGATCTCATCCGACAGAAATACTCTAAATGGACCTCGATCACCATTATTCCTGGTTAGTTTCTACTTTTATTGGTTTTTTTTCAATGGAGGATCGTCCTGAACATGCATGAAATATTTGACACTAGACATTAAGGGGGCTCCTGGGTATAAATAAAAAAAAATTTCCAATATAGGATTTCGCTATATTTTTTTATAAATGAAGTTGTGATTCATTAGATAGGTATTTCACTTGACCCATATATTTCATCTTTTCGTACTGTGATTTTTTTTTAAACAAACGACAACCACTGAATACTGCAGGCTCCTGACTGGGAACAGGCACATAGATAAATAATGTGGCGGGGTTAAACATGTTAGCGGTATCCCAACAAGAAAAATGAAATAAAAAAATGGGGTCACCGTTCATTTAACCTCACAACCTGCCTCTGGAAGAAGCATACATTTTTGTTAATGTCCTTTTTTTCTGTTGAACTTATAGGAGAAATAGAGGTAATATCGAAATAAAAAAATAACCTAATTACAGAAATCGCTTAAATTTTACAATTATTTAGTTTATGTACAACTTATATGAAAACAATAATAAAAAATATAGGTCACCGATGAGTTAAAAAAGATATTTCAAATTTAATGCCAAAAAAATGTCATTTTTGCATCAAAGGGAGATAATTTGGAGCTTTTTCAATGATATAAACGTTTTCAAAGTCATCTGGGGCCAAACCGAATCGATTTTTTGGGATGATTTTTTTACTATATCATAAAGTAATAACAGATTACTAATAGTGTAATGAATAAAATTTGTAATGAAAAAATAAAGGTTCAGTTTTTTGGTGAAATTTTTGTTCCCACGAGCCACCTTAAGCAACCAACAATCAAATTCAATCAATCTTTTGGGGATTAAAAAGCACTGAAGCAAGAATGCATATGATACATATCAAATAGATCAAATCAAATTATTTTATTGGTGTAAAATCCAAATATTGGATTGTTTCCAAGACAAAGATGACAATCATTACAAACATACAATATTGAAATTAAAACAACATTCATATTCTATAAGACTATAATTACAGTAAAATTGATATAAAATCGAAGCTGAGAAAATATAAACTGGTTGTAAAGACTCTTTTCTTACAATTGCTTTTGTTGTTAATCTAAGCTGTTAAGCTTTTGGTGAGACAAAAGTTAAAACATTGGATCATGGTTTTTAAATGATAGTAGAAGATTTTACAAGTTAAATGTTTCAAGACAAAAAATAAAGAGGCATTTTTTTTCATTGGTATTATATATAAATAAATAAAAATAATATATACAATACTTTATGAGATATTAGCCTAGGATTGATTTCACCATACCTTTTGCAGACTCTTGATTTAAAATTTAATTCCCTTTTGTATATATGATAATATTATCAACACCCATCTTATCAAAGCAAAAATATTTGGTATATTTTATTGTTTACAATTGAGGTGAAGAAAAAAACTGTTTTCAATAGTTTCTCTTTTCATAGATATATATATAGAAACATTATACAAGGCTTAATATTTGTCTGCCCACAAAATTGTACATATTTATGGAAGGAATAGACAATTGTAAAGTTCTTTTGGATAGATTTGGATGGTTCTGAGATGCACATTAAAGAACTTCCATCATCTTCTGAAAACCCTGGTACTCCAATGTCACCTTCTTCAACTATATGTGCAGAACAACCCACAAGAGGTGGATTTAGGTAACTATATGTACAGAACAACCCACAAGAGGTGGATTTAGGTAACTATATGTGCAGAACAACCCACAAGAGGTGGATTTAGGTAACTATATGTGCAGAACAACCCACAAGAGGTGGATTAAGGTAACTATATGTGCAGAACAACCTACAAGAGGTGGATTTAGGTAACTATATGTGCAGAACAACCCACAAGACATGGATTTAGGTAACTATATGTGCAGAACAACCTACAAGAGGTGGATTTAGGTAACTATATGTGCAGAACAACCCACAAGAGGTGGATTTAGGTAACTATATGTGCAGAACAACCCACAAGAGGTGGATTTAGGTAACTATATGTGCAGAACAACCCACAAGAGGTGGATTAAGGTAACTATATGTGCAGAACAACCTACAAGAGGTGGATTTAGGTAACTATATGTGCAGAACAACCCACAAGACATGGATTTAGGTAACTATATGTGCAGAACAACCCACAAGACATGGATTTAGGTAACTATATGTGCAGAACAACCTACAAGAGGTGGATTTAGGTAACTATATGTGCAGAACAACCCACAAGAGGTGGATTTAGGTAACTATATGTGCAGAACAACCCACAAGAGGTGGATTTAGTAACAATATTTCTTGTTTCATGCTACTGTAAATTCAGCAATTATTGTAATGTTTTTATTATTGCAAAAAATGTGACTGGGTTATAATCGCAATAATTTAAACTTGCAGATTGAAATACAGACCTTGAATCAGCACTTTTCTTAGAACGAAATGACCAATCCTGAGTTCTTCATTCGGAATGATAATTTTGTTAACCAATGAATTCTTGCCATAAAACTTTTAAATAGAAAGTAAAAATAGAGCATTGTTAGATCCTATTTAAAGAAAGTGATATTTGGAGACTGCTAAAATGTGTACTATTATTCTAATTAGGATTAACATCTTTTCTTCAGCATATCTGTGGACAATAAATCTGGTCAACTTAGTCTTGCACAGCTTGGTGGATTGAATATTATGAAATGTATGACTACACAGATCAATGGACAACAGAATGAAAAACTAAAGCAACAGTCTGCTAATGATCATACAACTAAAGAAAAAGTTAGGAGGTATATGTCCTCATTTAGAAATGTTGTAGAATACATTAAAATTTTAATGTTTTAAAAAATGTATGTTTTTGAACTGTAACTGTCAGGTATGTTTGGAAATCAAAGTGTTAATGAATATTGATCATACCATTTCAAAGTCATGTTGTTAGAATGAAGTAAAAAGAAGAACCCCTAACAATGTTGAAATTGATATACTTAATAGTTATGAAAACATTTTCTATCTTTATTTTGATTCAATGGAAGATAAATCAAATATTTTCTACCTTCATATTTTTGTCGAGCCTGCAACTTTTGTTGCAGAAAGCTTGATATAGGGATAATGATCCGGCGGCGGCTACGGCGGTGGCGTTAGCTTACTTCTTGAAAGCTTTATATTTTAGAAGGTGGAAGACCTGGATGCTTCATACTTTGTATATAGATGCTTCATGTTACGAAGTTTTTGTTGCAGAAATCTTGATATAGGGATAATGATCCGGCGGCGGCTACGGCGGTGGCGTTAGCTTACTTCTTGAAAGCTTTATATTTTAGAAGGTGGAAGACCTGGATGCTTCATACTTTGTATATAGATGCTTCATGTTACCAAGTTTCCGTCAGTCACATGTCCAATGTCCTTGACCTCATTTTCATGGTTCAGTGACCACTTGAAAAAAAAGTTCAAATTTTTTGTAATGTTGAATTCTCTCTTATAAGTAATAGGATAACTATATTTGATATGTGCGTACCTTACAAGGTCCTCGTGTCTGTCAGACAGTTTTCACTTGACCTCGACCTCATTTCATGGATCAGTGAACAAGGTTAAGTTTTGGTGGTCAAGTCCATATCTCAGATACTATAAGCAATAGGGCTAGTGTATTCGGTGTATGGAAGGACTGTAAGGTGTACATGTCCAACTGGCAGGTGTCATCTGACCTTGACCTCATTTTCATGGTTCAGTGGTTATAGTTAAATTTTTGTGTTTTGGTCTGTTTTTCTCGTACCATATGCAATAGGTCTACTATATTTGTTGTATGGAATGATTGTTAAGTGTACATGTCTAGCGGGCAGATGTCATGTGACCTTGACCTCATTTTCATGGTTCAGTGGTCAAAGTTAAGTTTTTGAGTTTTGGTCTTTTTATCTAATGCTATATGCCATAGATCAACTATATTTGGTGTATGGGAATATTTTATGATCTTTATGTCAGTCAAGCAGGTTTTATTTAACCGTGACCTCATTTTCACGGTTCATTGCACAGTGTTAAGTTTTTGTGTTTTGGTCTATTTTTCTTAAACTATAAGTAATGTGTCAACTATATATGTTGTATAGAAGCATTGTTAGCTGTACCTGTCTGCCTGGCATGGTTCATCTGACCTGGACCTCTTTTTCAAGGTTCATTGGTCTTTGTTTAGTTATCTTGGTTAATGTTAAGTTTATGTGACAGTTGTAATAAAGCTTAGCTTTATACTTAGGACTATCAACATAATATCAATGATTAGTATAGAAGGTGAGACATTTCAGCGTGTGCACTCTTGTGTTTCAAAGGGAGATAATCCAAACATTTTCTACCTTTATTTTGTTTCAATGGGGGATAATTCAAACATTTTCTACCTTTATTTTGTTTCAATGGAAGATATTTCAAACATTTTCTACCTTTATTTTGGTTCAATAGGAGATAAATCTGCCATTTTCTACCTTTATTTTGGTTCAATGGAAGATAATCAAACATTTTCTACCTTTATTTCGATTCAATGGAAGATAATTCAAAAATTTTCTACCTTTATTTTGGTTCAATGGGGGATAAATCAATCATTTTCTACCTTTATTTTGATTCAATGGAAGGTAATTCAAACATTTTCTACCTTTATTTTGTTTCAATGGGAGATAAATAAAACATTTTCTACCTTTATTTTGGTTCAATGGGAGATAAATAAAACATTTTCTACCTTTATTTTGTTTCAATGGGAGATAAATAAAACATTTTCTACCTTTATTTTGGTTCAATGGGAGATAAATCAAACATTTTCTACCTTTATTTTGGTTCAATGGGAGATAAATAAAACATTTTCTACCTTTATTTTGTTTCAATGGGAGATAAATCTGCCATTTTCTACCTTTATTTTGGTTCAATGGGAGATAATCCAAACATTTTCTACCTTTGTTTTGATTCAATGGGAGATAATTCAAACATTTTCCACCTTTATTTTGGTTCAATGGGAGATAATTCTGTCATTTTCTACTTTAATTTGGTTCAATTGGAGATAAATCAAACATTTTCTACCTTTATTTTGTTGCAATTGGAGCTAACCCTGCAATTTCTGCTTTATTTTGTTTCAATGGAAGATAATCCAAACATTTTCTACCCTTATTATGGTTCAATGGGAGATAAATCAAACATTTTCTACCTTTATTTTGGTTCAATGGAAGATTATTCAAATATTTTCTACCTTTATTTTGTTTCAATGGGAGTTAACTCGGCATTTTCTGCTTGATTTTGTTTCAATGTGAGATAATCCAAACATTTTCAACCTTTATTTTGTTTCAATTGGAGATAAATCAAACATTTTCTACCTTTATTTTGTTTCAATGGGAGAGAGTCCAAACATTTTCTACCCTTATTTTGGTTCTATGGGAGATAAATAAAACATTTTCCACCTTTATTTTGGTTCAATGGGAGATAAATCTGTCATTTTCTACCTTTATTTTGGTTCAATGGGAGATAATCCAAACATTTTCTACCTTTATTTTGTTTCAATGGGGGATAATTCAAACATTTTTTTACCTTTATTTTGTTTCCATGAGAGATAATCCAAACATTTTCTACCTTTATTTTGGTTCAATTGGAGATAATTCAAACATTTTCTACCATTATTTCGTTTCAATGGGGGATTATTAAAACATTTTCTATCTTTGTTTTGTTTCAATGGGGGAAGAATCAAACATATTCTACCTTTATTTTGTTTCAATGGGAGATAAATCAAACATTTTCTACCTTTAATTTGTTTCAATGGGAGATAATTAAAACATTTTCTACCTTTGTTTTGTTTCAATGGGAGAAGAATCAAACATTTTCTACCTTTATTTTGGTTCAATGGGAGATAAATCTGCCATTTTCTACCTTTATTTTGGTTCAATGGGAGATAATCCAAACATTTTCTACCTTTGTTTTGATTCAATGGGAGATAATTCAAACATTTTTCACCTTTATTTTGGTTCAATGTGAGATAATTCTGTCATTTTCTACTTTTATTTTGGTTCAATTGTAGATAAATCAAACATTTTCTACCTTTATTTTGTTGCAATGGGAGCTAACCCTTATTTTGTTTCAATGGAAGATAATCCAAACATTTTCTACCCTTATTTTGGTTCTATGGGAGATAAATCAAACATTTTCTACCTTTATTTTGGTTCAATGGAAGATTATTCAAATATTTTCTACCTTTATTTTGTTTCAATGGGAGTTAACTCGGCATTTTCTGCTTGATTTTGTTTCAATGGGAGATAATCCAAACATTTTCAACCTTTATTTCAGTTCGTTGGGAGATAAAACATTTTCTACCTTTATTTTGTTTCAATTGGAGATAAATCAAACATTTTCTACCTTTAATTTGTTTCAATTGGAGATAAATCAAAAATTTTCTACCTTTAATTTGTTTCAATGGGAGATAATTAAAACATTTTCTTCCTTTATTTTGTTTCGATGGGAGTTTACCCGGCATTTTCTGCTTTATTTTGTTTCAATGGGAGAGAGTCCAAACATTTTCTACCCTTATTTTGGTTCTATGGGAGATAAATCAAACATTTTCTACCTTTATTTTGGTTCAATGGAAGATAATTCAAACATTTTTTACCTTTATTTTGTTTCCATGGGAGATAATCCAAACATTTTCTACCTTTATTTTGGTTCAATTGGAGATAATTCAAACATTTTCTACCATTATTTTGTTTCAATGGGGGATAATTAAAACATTTTCTACCTTTGTTTTGTTTCAATGGGAGAAGAATCAAACATTTTCTACCTTTATTTTGGTTCAATGGAAGATAATTCAAACATTTTCTACTTTTGTTTTGATTCAATGGGAGATAATTCAAACATTTTCCACCTTTATTTTGGTTCAATGTGAGATAATTCTGTCATTTTCTACTTTTATTTTGGTTCAATTGTAGATAAATCAAACATTTTCTACCTTTATTTTGTTGCAATGGGAGCTAACCCTTATTTTGTTTCAATGGAAGATAATCCAAACATTTTCTATCCTTATTATGGTTCAATTGGAGATAAATCAAACATTTTCTACCTTTAATTTGTTTCAATGGGAGATAATTAAAACATTTTCTTCCTTTATTTTGTTTCAATGGGAGTTTACCCTGCATTTTCTGCTTTATTTTGTTTCAATGGGAGAGAGTCCAAACATTTTCTACCCTTATTTTGGTTCTGTGGGAGATAAATCAAACATTTTCTACCTTTATTTTGGTTCAATGGAAGATAATTCAAACATTTTTTACCTTTATTTTGTTTCCATGGGAGATAATCCAAACATTTTCTACCTTTATTTTGGTTCAATGGGAGAAGAATCAAACATTTTCTACCTTTATTTTGTTTCAATGGGAGATAATTTAATTATTTTCTACCTTTATTTTGTTTCAATGGGGATAATTAAAACATTTTCTACCTTTATTTTGGTTCAATGGGAGATAATTCTGTCATTTTCTACCTTTATTTTGTTTCAATTGGGGATAATTAAAACATTGTCTACCTTTGTTTTGTTTCAATGGGAAATAATTCAAACATTTCCAACACCTTTAGTTTATTTTAATAAGAGATATTTCAATCATTTCCTACCTATATTTTTTTCTGAAAATTACATTTCTGAAAACGTCTTCTGTATTTATAAAAAAAGAACTTTCATTGAAATGAATCCTAAAATACTTGAGTGAAATGGTACTATAAACTAATATTGTTTTCAGTAAAATTTAATGCAAGGTAATCCAAGCATTTTCTTCCTTTTAAAAAAAATTAAAATAGACATTGGAATCTAGTACATCTGAAAAAAATGAATATGAACTTTTTATTTCTCTTTTTGTCGAGCCTTCGACTTTAGTCGAAAAAGCGAGACTAAGCGATCCTACATTCCGTCGTCGGCGTCGTCTGCGGCGGCGTCCACAAATATTCACTCTGGTTAAAGTTTTTGAAATTTTAATAACTTTCTTAAACTATACTGAATTTCTACCAAACTTGGACAGAAGCTTGTTTATGATCATAAGAAAGTATCCAGAAGTAAATTTTGTAAAATTAAAATTCCATTTTTTCCGTATTTTACTTATAAATGGACTTAGTTTTTCTGCGAGGAAACATTACATTCACTCTGTGGTTAAAGTTTTTAAAATTTTAATAACTTTCATATACTATCCTTGATTTGTACCAAACTTGGACAGAAGCTTGTTTATGATCATA
The DNA here is from genome assembly GCF_965363235.1 of Mytilus galloprovincialis. Classification (NCBI taxonomy): domain Eukaryota; kingdom Metazoa; phylum Mollusca; class Bivalvia; order Mytilida; family Mytilidae; genus Mytilus; species Mytilus galloprovincialis. Next base: position 1,448,044 of record NC_134839.1, on the reverse strand, counting down.
AGATAGTATCAAGAAGAAAATTTTGTAAAAATAAATTTCCACTTTTCCGTATTTTACTTATAAATGGACTTAGTTTTTCTGCGAGGAAACATTACATTCACTCTGTGGTTAAAGTTTTTAAAATTTTAATAACTTTCATATATTATCCTTGATTTGTACCAAACTTGGACAGAAGCTTGTTTATGATCATAAGATAGTATCAAGAAGAAAATTTTGTAAAAATAAATTTCCACTTTTCCGTATTTTACTTATAAATGGACTTAGTTTTTCTGCGAGGAAACATTACATTCACTCTGTGGTTAAAGTTTTTAAAATTTTAATAACTTTCATAAACTATCCTTGATTTGTACCAAACTTGGACAGAAGCTTGTTTATGATCATAAGATAGTATCAAGAAGAAAATTTTGTAAAAATAAATTTCCACTTTTCCGTATTTTACTTATAAATGGACTTAGTTTTTTTGCCAGAAACAAAACATTCACTCTGTGGTTTTAGTTTTTAAAATTTTTATAATGTTCTTAAACTATCCTGGATTTCTACCAAACTTAGACAAAAGCTTGTTTCTGATCATAAGATATTATTCAGAAGTAAATTTTGTAAAAAAAAAATTCACTTTTTCCGTATTTTACTTATAAATGGACTTAGTTTTTCTTCCAGTTAACATTACATACAGTCTGCAGTTAAAGTTTATAAAACATTTATTAGATTCATAAACTATCCTGGATTTTTTACCAAACTTGGAAGCTTCTTTGAAATCAAAAGACAGTATCGAGAGGGAAATTTTTATTGATGTTTTTCCTCATTTTTGTTGAGTCTGCAATTAACAGCAAACGTAGGCGCGACACTGGGTTCCGTGGAACCCTTACGAATTTTTCAATAATCATTCTTTTTTAGAGAGCGAATTAAAGACAGTTGTGATCAATTACGAGTTCTGCTGCCTTACATAAGGGGTCGTAAGACTGATATGGCCTCCATTTTAGAAATGTGTGTAGACTTCATTAAACTTGTCAATGCAGCTCTGCCTCAAGACTTTCAAAACCAAGTATGTATGAAAATTTTGGAAAATGAATAAATTTTGTTGTTAATATAATTGGATTCTAGTCCAATTTTAAAAATCTTTAGCAATTAAAATAGTTAATAATATAACAGTTCAAAGAATCTGCAAAATGGGTACATGCTGATTATGTGTTATTGCTAATGGCAAGGCTTATTTGGTTAGATAAGAAATTATCCAAATGAAAATAGGTCATCTTTTTAGTCCTTTGAAGATGCAGAGTGTGTGTCATTAGCCAAAACCTCCATCGGGTATATTCTATCTAACAGACAGCATTGCTTGGGATAATCTGAATGACATTAAATTTAAAACAACATGAAAAATATTGAACATATGCTGTAAAGAAAGCAAGAAATAGTGAATATTCATACAAATTAATGTAGAAAAGTCATTTAAAAAGAAGTGTATAATATTAATACAGTCGACTCTCATTATGTCGAAGTCAGCCGGACCAGAGAAATATTTCGAGATACACGTAGTTTGACTCAAATGAACACCGGAAGTTCAACAATATAAGGGACACAACTCTTGCTCAGCTTGGTAAAGCTAAAATAAATCCGGATGAATATGGCCAGGGGATCGATATTCTAGTATCAGATTGATGTATTTGTATGTCACAGTCTTTTATTATTATAATGACATTTTTTTTACTTATTCAATTACAAATAATCCTATGGCTTTTCCAAGACAGTAATTTCCAATCGATAGTTTCATTATTCAGGTTGGTTATAACTGACAAAATTGTTTATTCTCGGATACAAGAGATTTAAGAAAATTTTCTATTCATCTCACTCTTTTTTTTCAAAAGAAAATATAACAAGATTAAAGACGCCGTTTGAGTAGTTTTTAGGTGATCATCAACGGAAGCCATAATCCTCACTTTATACACACCCAAGCTCATTAATGTAAATCACAAATTAATTGTTTTGTAAACATTTTAAATACTTTTTCATGAACATTAACAATGTATCATTAATTATTTATAAAAATTCTATAAAAGATAATCTTAGGTAAACACTCATGGAAATAGCATGTCGTAAATCAATACAGTGGTCAGTGACCGGAAATTTAATTCCACGTGTATACATAGTTCCGAACATCCGGGTATTGGACTACAGAGTTACTTCCCTTTACATTGTTGTTACTATGAGCGGTGAAGCGATCCGCCATTGTTATTGCAAGTTTCGATACATACACAACGTTTATTGCACCTTTCTGTTAAAATAAAGAACTGACAACATGCCCAAAACATGCTGTGCAGTTGGTTGTCAAAACCATAATATGATGTTAAAGTCTTTATCGTTCCATAAATTTCCTAAAGACCAAGAACGCTTTAATCTGTGGTTGACTGCATTGAAAAGAGACCGACCAGACGGTACACCTTGGATTCCTACCAAGAACTCAGTAGTGTGTAATGCACATTTTATTTCTGGTATGTATATTTGTTTATTTTACTTATGAATTCTGAATTTTGTCTTCTTTTTTTTCGTACCAAGGATGTATATATCAGTTGTACATTTGTACATGTATGATGTATGTCCTTGATTATTTATATTTATTTGCTTCTGTTCATTGATGTTCAAAGTCTCATTCACAGATATTATATTGTTGTATTCCATATATATTTAAAATATAAGTAAACTAAACTGAAGGTAATTATCATGATTCTCCTGACCTACATGTATATTTGTAAATTAACAGTTTTTTTCATTTACAAACACCTTTTTTCTAGGCAGCCTTTTTTCTATGTTTTTAGAAGACATATTACTTAACAAATATTTTGTTTTTTTGCACTTGTAGGAAAACCATCAAGTGATCAAACTCACCCAGATTATGTTCCAACATTGTTTAACTACAACACTAATGTAAGCTCAAAGAAACAGCAACAGCAGAAACTTCAGAGGCATGCTAATGCACTGAAAAGGAAGCATGAAACAACCCCTATAGTAAATCAGGTGTCGGAGTGCAAGAAACTAATGCTATCTCCAAAACAGCTATTTCCAGGAAATGAGGAAAACATACAGCCGATGTACATAGCAGAACCAATTTCTTCTTATAAAAATAGGCACGGCTTTAACAAACCAACAGAACAACCTGAGCGTGAAATGTTCTTCAAAGAAATTAGCAATTTACGTGATGAAAAGGACAATATTTTGATTGAGAACCAAAGTTTACATGATCAACTAGTGAAATCGCAGTTAAACTCAGCTTGTGTTGAAAACAATGACCAGAAATGTAAATATTTTACTGGACTCTCTTGGACTGTGTTTATGAGTGTAAATACCTACTTGTCTCAATTCTTGACAAGGACTCCTCTTACTGACACTTTTTCACTAAGAGATCAAATGTTCACAACTTTAATAAAGCTACGGTTAGACATACCATTTGAATTCATAGCTCATCACAGAGGTATTGCATTATCAACAATAAACAATATTTTCTGGCGCTGGATTAATCTAATGTATGCAAAGATGGACTTCCTTATTCACTGGCCAGACCGAGAAACAATTCAACAGACTACTCCGGGTATTTTTAAGGCCAAATTCCCAAGACTTACCTCAATTGTGGATTGTTTTGAAATTTTTATTGAACGCCCCAAAAACCTACAGGCAAGAGCTAAAGTGTATTCAAATTACAAAAAACATAGCACTGTCAAGTTTTTCATTGCATGCAACCCATTAGGAGTTGTTACTTTCCTATCAAATGCATGGGGTGGTAGAGTGTCAGATAATGAACTTGTGCGCTCTTGTGGTTTTATTGATCGTAAATACCATCACCCAGGTGATCAAATTCTGGCAGATAGGGGCTTCCTTCTTCAAGATGACTTTGCAACAGAGTGCTCAGCTGAACTACTTATACCAGCCTTTACGAAAGGAAAAAAACAATTACCTGCCAAAGATGTTGAAACCTCACGAAAGCTAGCAAGTGTGAGGATTCATATTGAAAGAGTTATTGGAGTAATGAAGAATCGTTATACCATTTTGAAAGGGACTTTGAATATTGTTTTAGTGAAATCTTTGAATGATGAAGTTGAAGAATCTTGTTTTACGTCAATTGACAAAATTGTCAGAGTGTGTGCATCCCTAACTAATCTTGGTGATGGAATTGTATATTCAGAAAACTGAAATATTTTACTCTGAACTGAAGATGTTTTAATGTAATACATTTTTTAGTACAATTAAAACACAATTATGTAATTATCTTATCTCATCAATACGTTGATTTTGCATATCTAGATCTACATAAATTAAAAACTAATTCGACAAAGTAATTTATTGAAAACTGGCTACTTATAATTATTGTCCAGTGGCAAATATTTTATGCATGCTAAGGACAATAAAAGTAAAGTCTAAAATATCACAGTCTTATAAGGTATACAATGTAAAGTTATATAACAACAAACAATTGAGATATTAAAACAAGGAAATAGTTCAGAACTATATGCATCATCTATTTGGAATATAACATAAATTTTACACACATATATATAAATACATGTACAAATGCAGGTTCCTACTGTTTTTTACAATATGAGCAGTACCAGGTAAACTTTGGTACTCTTTTCATCTTAATGCAATCCAGATGAAACCACTTATATTTACAGTTCTGGTTGTCACAACCTATCATGTTGCCATCTTCAGGCGTCTGACATATACAAAATAATTCATCATTTGATATAGGCTTTTCCGTTGGTGATGAAATCTTTCTTGTAAGAAGTTCAGGCACAACTGCATTAATAAAAAAATTATGTGATTTCTCTAGCATTGTTTTGATGAATTCATCGTCTTTAGTAACATTGCTGACAACAGTGAATTTTTCACCCCATACCACAAAAAAGGATGTGTTCATGTTGTGCACATACATTTGCAGTTGAACCTGGCTATAATACTGATGAGTTTTTTTCAGTTCATGGTCTGTTTTAAGACAGGTATTGGGGTCTGCAAGAAACTCGGGAAGTAGACTTGATCTATATTTGTATGGACATTTCACTTCCAATACACTACTTCCATGGCAGTCACATGTTGCTATTCCATCTGCACTGACACCAATATATGGATAATTTAAATCAATCAAAAAACCTGCTTTCTTTACACAAAAGTTTTGATGGTCAGTACACATTACCTGTTGAAATTCTTTAATGGCACTTTTCTCGTGTTCACGTCCCCAGATAACTGCTGGTACATTTAATGGTTTTGGTGCTGGGTCACAGATTTTCTTCAACAGAGATGTTGAGGGATTTTCAAGGGTTGTATGTAATACATTGTGCACTGTTGATGATGTAATTCGGCCTACACGTTGGTCATACCATGTCATAGAGCTGCTCTGGGCTGTTGTGCAGTCATATATATACCTAGTCACTTCATATGATATTGTCATAGAGTCAGCAATACCTTTGCATTTATCATATAATTCATCTATGCTAAGCTTAATATTATCAGGATGATACCAGTCTTTGAGTGCTGCTGGAATTTTGGGGGTATTAACTGTTGGTGTTGTCCAATGAAAGTCAGTTGAATACCCATTAAATGTGCATAGAACAATTGGTTTTGTTGTACATCCTTTTAGTGAATCTAATAGTTGCTGCTTTTGATTATCATTTGCTGGTGTAAATTTCCGGGTACGATTTCTTTTACGAGACTTGGCTTTCAAAACCGTACTTGCTTTGTAAAACTTTATTTTAGAAATTGGGTCTGGTAAAACTTTCTTTACAAAATCAGCATTCCATTTACATGGTTCTTCAGTGCATGCTTTCCTTGTGTAACCAAGTCTGCCTGCTGCTTCAATTTTAAACAGGAGTGCTGCAACATGGGAACATACCTCTGATAACCTGATAAAAAACAACATTAAAATAAATATTTATAGAAATTATTCAATAATTTATATTCTTGTAAAACTATATTGTTTTTCAAATTTATAATTATTTTGAAGTTCATTTCTTCATAATTGCACATTTATAGATAGATTAATGAAACAGAGCCTACAAATACAGACAATACATTGTTATTAATATAATATTGTTAATGTTAAGATAATAGATTGATGTCTTGATTGTTGAAATACTTCTCGCTGGACTGACACATGTATGTGTTTATTAACCCATCATCATCAGTTATTAGGTATTTGATTTTCAAATAAATGTGCAATGAGCTACAAGGAAAGAATAAAGCCAGTTAAAATAGCATAAGTAAATGCTTACCCAGCCATGCAGTCACAGTGGGCTGCAACAACAGTTCCACTAGAATTTACTGCAACCCATGGGTGATGTGGATCTTCATTAACTCTCTGAGATGGTTTAACATCAGCTTTCAGGATAAATGGGGCCCCTTTTTCTGTTAGGTAGTGAAATACAGTTTGAACCCATCCAGAAATAAAGAAATTGTGTGCTTCTAGGCTTTTGAAAGCTTTCATGCTTTCCCTTGTGTAAACACCTGAAATTACAAAAACTTTATAAGTATTGTGTTCATTTATGTGTGTGTACAGTTGGATCAATAACTGGTATAAAACACTCACTAAAAGTCCGGAGATTAAAATTGAACTATACAGTTATTTGAGATATGTATGACCTGCGAGTACTTTGACTCTTTTTTTGAAAGCCTCTTGTGACTTACAGTTTCCTTTTCCAGAATAATACCTATAGTTTCAGTCTGTCCATTTATACATATGCAGGGGAAAATAAGTTTGTCTTATTTTATTGTCTTCATACTTTTTTTAGGGAAATTTAATATAATAAGATAAATCTTTTTAATTATCTGATCAATATTTTTTTATTACTAAACCTTTATTAAGAATTTTGCCAATTACTGAATTAGATTCAATAAACAACTAAGACAGGTGACTGATTTACACAGGATGTCTAGATCTGTATTGACATATCTATTTCACATGGCAAGGTAAATTCAAGACACACACAGATTAAAGAAGACAGAACAACAGGGGATATGCCTGTAATGTTAAAAATAACTTCATCAATTACCTGTTAGAATATTTGAACAGAAAACAGATGCCCCCCTCCCCTATTATTATTTAAACTTGGTCTAATAAAGTGTTATTATTATCATACAAGTACACTTAGTAAGAGGCATTATAAATACATAAATTATTTATGATAATGAGAACTAAATAATTGAAACATACACATTAATTTGAAGGTCCGTAAATTTTGGAAGACTTGATTTTTTTTCTATTTAAAAAATTACTTTCAAAAAATATTTGGTAATTAACAGTTTAATTTTATAAAAGAATAAATAATCTTAAAAGTATGATTTAGATTTAGGGTTGTTATGTTTTCTCTCTTCATGAGATCAATGTAACAGACAATTAAGTTATTCAAGTAAGATGTTTATTTTATTTTAATTTTCTACACTCAAGGATTTGTATAGTAAGACAAACTATACAAATCCTTGCTACACCCAAATCATTTTTTTTTCAATTCACGCTTGACAAGTGTCTTACGAAATTAAAAAAAAAACTGTTTATTACAGCATTGAATACATACAGAAGACATATTTTCAAAGTTCAGGAAAATTTTGAATTAAGAAAAAGGATTTGTTTAAGTACATGAATTTTGTTTAATCTAATCAAAATTCACGGCAAAAAAAGAAATAAAAAATAATTTGACAATATATTTTCATTTATTTTTAAATTTCAATTCGGTATTTCTTGATTTAAATGAGGAAAAAAATAAAATAAGTTAATGTTTTGGTATATAAACTAAAATATAAACATTTATAATGTTTAGTAACTATATATGTATAAAAAAAGCGGAAGAAAAGCAAAATCTTAAAATTGAATGCAAATACCTGGGCTGTCAATAAGGTATGAATACACATCACCCCATTGCACATCTGGCCATTTACAGGGATTATTCTGCCAAACGCCAGCGGGTAACTTGTAAGGACACTCTTTACAACTAATTAGATCCAATTTGCACTGATAACGACTTAATGCTTCACCATTTAAACTCTCTTGATAATTGTACGACATTGTAACACCTGATTAATAATTAGACTAATCTCACACTTGCTAATTAACCTTGTTTATATAGATATCTTACCTATGATGCCCCATTACTTATAATGGTATCTATGGTAAAGCTTCACCCCTCAAAGATGGCGGATTCGGTAACTAACCGATAGTGACATCACGACGAAATTAAGTATTGTTAGATTAACTCTTCAATCCACTTAAATCCCGGAGGTCATGTTTTGACATATGTGTATTAGTTGGAGATAAAAAATGAATTTTGAATGCTTTTGTTAACCTTGGGACCGTATATTTAGTTCGACTCAACCGAAATTTCGACTCATCCAATTTCGACTCATCAGGAGTCGAATTACATACTTTTGTATGGAATAAAGTTCGGGACCACGTGAAAACTTCGACTCATCTGAAATTTCGAGTCAACCGAGTTCGAGACAACGAGAGTTAACTGTATTATACTTTTATACAGAACTCATCATTTTTAAGCAATCAAATCATGCTTCATGTCACTACTCTTGTTGTTTTAAATGGGGCCACTTGATTTATTATGTAGTCTGTGTTTATCATTTGGCAATACATGAGATATATATATATATGTACGTCTGAGTTGGTGACAACTCTACAACAGATTTATCCATCGGATCACCAGCAATTCAATTCAATTCAATTCAAAATATTTTATTGTTCAAATATCAAATGTACATTTAAACAAAGGGATTGGACAAAAGGCAGTGCAGCAATGATGGTGATACATGGCTGTGTACATTATTTATATACAACTCGTCTAAACATCAACCCAACAATGTTAGATCTGTAAATTTGCGAAAGCAAATTTTTTTTTCCCTCACCGGGATTCACACCCATGCTACTGAGATATTGTGACACCAAATTGCCTGCACTGTAGCCGTCCCGCTAAACCACACGACCACCTGGGCTTATATACTGTAATGGGTAACCAGGCATTTATATCTCAAACGTCCGTTCCAAGTTGTCCACAAACAATACAGTAATACTAAAAACTACAAATATCTATATTATGCACAATGAACTAAAATAAACACACTGACTCTTTTCCGATATAAAGTAAAAACATACAATTATATATATATACAAATATAATACAATAAAACAGCCTGTCATCAAGATGGGAGTGGTGCATTTACCAAGAGGCTTTACAGGATAATTTGGTGGATTAGCAACTATGAAAAAATTAGCAGACATCAAAATGATTTTTTGTTTTTTTTTATATTGGTTTTTTGTTTTTTGTTTTTTGTTTTTTGTTTTTTTGTTGCTTTTGTTTTTTTTTTCTTTTTCTTAATCATCTTTTAATTCTTTTATTTATTAATTCTCTATATTTTTTTTTTTGTATGTCCTTTTTAATAAGGGAGCTACCATTTGATTTTTATGGGGGGGGGGGGGGTAGGATGAAATTTGAAAAAAATAGGCAGGACAGGAGTTTTGAGTAAAAAAAAAAAGGCAGGATGAGACACTTACAAAAAAAAAAAGTCAGGACGATAATTTAGGTAAAAAAAGTCAGGATAAACTATGAAAAAAAAGGCAGGACCAAACAGAGTGAAAAATAAAAAGGCAGGACAGAGATTACAGCTAAAAAAAAATGCAGGACAAAATTTTTCATCCTAGCCCCCCCATAAAAATCAAATGGTAGCTCCCTAAGATACAATTATAAAATCCAAACAAAATGTTATTTTCAAGTTCTATACATTTTCTAATAGGTTGTATTATATTACATTTATATATATGAACTTATTGTTTGATAACTGTACTGTTGTATATTATATATGTTGGATAAAAAAAATAAAAAAAAAAAAAAAAAACATGGGAGTGTCTGTCACTAAAAGACAGTATGGCTGGTACAGTCTGTCTTTATCAGACAGTTTGACTGCTGTTACAGCCTGTCCTCCGAATGGGACAGTGTTGTCACGGAATAGAAGTTCCTTCATAACATAAGTTCCAAAAGGAATAAACATTCTGGAATATTATTTCCACAGGAATAAATATGACAGTACATGTATATGTTCCTATCAGAATAAATGGTATAGAATATTTGTTCAAACAAGAATAGGTATTATGACATTGTTTATAACAAAGTGTCCAGAGGAACTTCTGTTAGGTGGAACAAATATACGTTGACAGTCTGTCACTTCCAGACAGTGCGGGCTGGTACAACTTGTCCTCCGAATGGGACAGTCTGTCACTACCTGACAGTGCGGGCTGGTACAGTCTGTCTCCCAAGTGGGACAGTCCTATGTCAATCCTATCAACTTGTACGTTCACTTTGTACCCAGTGGAAAGTGTCCTCTGATTATCAAAGCTCTTCTATCATTTAATATATCCAACATACGCTCTGTTGAATGATGACAGCTCATCGACAGCCACCCGACAGCCTCGAGTGCTGTTTCTCAATCTCTTATATACCTGTGGTCGAATACATTATTCCCTTGATAGGAGTGTTCTCTAAATGTTTTCCATACGGAAAATAAAGAGCCCCTTTTCGATCACCCCTTTAATCTTCGACCAGTCCACTAACTTTCCCGCAAAACGTCTAAATCTGTGTAACTCTTTCTCAAGCATAAAACCATGCATTTCTACACTAAGATTCTACTCAATTGTAACCTTAACAACCAATTAACATTACAATACATTTGAAAAGTAAGCTCTTAACAACTTGAGTATTGCATTGAATAAAGCATTCTTTGAGGACAGATGTAATGTTATCTTTTTTTTTTATTATCCAGTCTGGTTGGCTTGCTAACAGTTCCTTCAGTGCTTTGATTGTAAAAGTGTTTTCTGCGTTATTTGTTACAGATTACTGATATACTGGCCAGGGATTCTTCTACACCAGAATCTCCTACACCAAGCAAAAAGAAGAAATCTAAAAAAGAAGAGGCTGACTCAAATACAGTTTCATCAACTGTTGATACAGATATGTAAGGCTAAAGAATATATTTTTATGCCCCATTGATGGGCATTATGTTTTCTGGTCTGTGCGTCTGATCGTTGGTTTGTCTGTGTGTCCGTTTGTCTTGCTTCAGGTTAAAGATTTTGGTCAAGGTTAAAAGTTTTTTGGTCGAGGTTGTTTTTGATGAAGTTGAATCCAATCAACTTGAAACCTTTTTTTTTTTAAACTTGAAACTTAGTACACATGTCGCTTATGATATGATCTTTCTAATTTTAATGCAAAATTAGAGATTTCACCCCATTTTTACAGTCCATTGAACAAAGAAAATGATAGTGCCTATGGGGCATCCGTGTACTAGGAACACATTCTTGTTATTACAGTTTTCAAATGATTTTCTTCTAAGAAAATGTATTCACATTTTAAATGAAATAAATGCAGGAGTGAGGTACAGAATAATTTTTAATCAAAGTAAAATAAAAATTCATATATTGCTCACATATATTCAGGTTTGGCTTTATTGAACTTGCAAATTACTCTTTTCCTAATCAAGGCATGGTAAAACTTTTTAAGGAGTTAAATTTCTAGATTACTGTCATTGATTCCTTAAACATTTCATTTACCTTTTTTGTTTACAGAAATAATAATGAAATGAAGACAGAACCTGGCTATGTACAGCAGTATCCCACTGTAGGACTAAAAGGTGAAGAATGTTTTACCTGTATTTTTCCCATTTTATTTACATTTATTTCAGTCTTTATTGTCCATTTTTACATCAAAATTCTGATTAAAGAAGTTTAATGTCTGCAAATCTGATCCAAAATAAAAATCTAAGGATAGTCTCACATTCAAGGAACACCTTTGTCATTTGTCAATACAGTAATCATATGAGGATCTTTCCATGTCGTGACTTGGACACTAGTTGTTATATTTTGTGGGACACCCAAAAAAACTATGAAAATTGGTAACCCAGCATTAAAAGTACTTGCATATTACCCTTTATTAATAGAACAATTCAATCAACAACTCCTAAGAAATTATCAACAGTGATTATCAGAACATTGGGTAATAACTTACTGTGATAATTTTGGATAAAAAAAAATGTGGTTGGATTGCAAATGAGACAACTCTTCAAAAGACACCAAATGACGCAGAAATTAACAACTATAGGTCAATGTACCGCCTTCACCAATTAATAAAGCCCATACCACATAGTCATCAATAAAAGGTCCAAAAATGACAAATTTAAAAAGGTCAAACTGGTTGAAACGAGAAAACTAAGTAATGGACTAATTTATGTACCAAAATAAAATGTAACAAAGAATCAAACGACAACCAAGTGCATTGAATTGCAGGCTCCTGAATTGGGACAGGCACATACACACAGCCATTTTCAGAGAAAAATTCCAACTAAAGCAGAAATTTTTATAAACCCTGAGAATCATGAAGTGAATGATACTTTTAATCCTTTTAGATAATGATCCCTTTATGAGTTCAAAATCTACCAAACGTTTCCTTGTTCAGGCTGATAAGTTTTTGTCATCGCCTCCACCCACAAGCTGTATATCTAATGCTTTGACCCTCAGTCAATATGAACCACCTATGTCTAGGCCTGGATCAGCTGTCATGGGTATGTACCTGTATTTAGTTTGTTAAAAGACAATGCATCTGCATTTTAGATAAAGACAGGACTGCATCATGATATAAATACAATTACAAATTATTACATTAGGGCCAAGGATTTGTATAGTCGGTCTAACTATACAAATCCTTGATTAGGGCTGAATGCTTGAACAATGCTTATTAAAAGGTTGTTTTTTTTTGTTATCAGAAATCAAGAAATTAGTTATAACCATTTAAAGGTTGTATGGAAATAAACTGAAGAATAAAGATGCTGTGGCGATATTCAATTTCCAAATTCAATAATATGTCCTTTATTGAATATCTGGACTGATATTAAGAACAACTTTGGACCACACTAACTGTTGCTGCTTTAAAATGATATTTATTCAACTACATATTTGTATTTCTAAGTGGCAGTCTGGCTACTCAATTTGATAATCATAACATTTCCTTTCCAGACCAGCAGCAGTCTTCTTACTCTTATAACACAGGACCTCATGCATTTTATAATGAATATGATATACAGAATTTTCATCATAGGACATTTAACTCGCATGAAGCATATCCAAATGCATTCTTCGGCTCACCATTGGCATCAAAACAAACTGGAATTGACCGGGATGCATTCGGTATGTGCATGGAACCTCAACCCTATTACCAGTTTTATGGATCCAATGCCATTTGTCCATACAACATGCCCCAGATGCCAGATTATGTCAATCCAAATGCTGTATTACCTGTTAACCACAACAAATCTACTCATAGCACTACTTACGATGAATCTAACTTGTTGTCCCAGCATAATCCTTTGTCTTCGGAGGATATCAAACCTCTAGAGAAACTCTAACTTATACAAGGATTGTATACTATAGGAAAAAAGAAAAGACCTCAGAAAAGGCATTTAAGAATATGGAGATAAACCATTTTATTTGTTTTATGAATGCAATAAAAGTTTTGAATATGAGTAGCACACAATTTTAAAGGGGCACTAGCTGTCAAATTCATGTTCACCAATTTGACTCAAAATCTCAAATTTGATATATAACACTGAAACATCTATCTTAAGACTGCATACGGTCACATAACCTGATATAAAGATAATCATAAATAGAAATAGATAGTCACCTCATGCAAATTGGATTTTTCTAGGTCTGTTTGATTTCATGTTATAGGTTCAAAAAGTAGGTAAATTATTGTTTTAACCTGAATAAGAATGATTTTTTTGTGGATCAAATCTTTAAACAAAATAATTCACCTTTGTTTCACTCACTTTCAATGTTGGCTTTCTTTTCCTTTTAATGGCTAAATATTACTAATACATGCGCAACCAATATCAATAGGTAAGTGGTTTAATTGAAGTTCACACGAAAACAGATTAAATGAGGTTGGATTATTTGCTTGCAAGCGAATAATTAATCACTGATCTCTCTTTACTTATTTTGAAAAAAACTGATCCATATTGGCTTACTAAAAGTCATTTATTATTTCATTATTTCACTTTTGATAATTGAACAATTTTCAATTGTTTTTTTTCATATCTTATAGCTAGTGCCCCTTTATTATTGACTTTACTGCTTGTTTATGGTAGTAGTACATTTTGTATTTAAATGTAAGCCATTGTCATTTTACTGTTATGCATTATACATGTATTAATTCATGATTCGGATATTCAAGTGACTGTCCATGTTTATTTTTATGCCCCACCTACGATAGTAGAGGGGCATTATGTTTTCTGGTCTGTGCGTCCATTCGTCCGTCTGTCTGTCTGTCCGTTTGTTCGTCTGTTCGTTCGTCCGTCTGTCCCGCTTCAGGTTAAAGTTTTTGGTCAAGGTGGTTTTTGATGAAGTTGAAGTCCAATCAACTTGAAACTTAGTACACATGTTCCTTATAATATGATCTTTCTAATTTTAGAGCCAAATTAAACTTTTGACCCCAATTTCACGGTCCACTGAACATAGAAAATGAAAGTTCATGTTTCAGGTTAAAGTTTTTGGTCAAGGTAGTTTTTGATGAAGTTGAAGTCCAATCAACTTGAAACTTAGTACACATGTTCCCTATGATATTATCTTTCTAATTTTAATGCCTAATTATATTTTTTATCCAATTTCACGGTCCATTGAACATGGAAAATGATAGTGCGAGTGGGGCATTCGTGTACTTTGGACACATTCTTGTTTAGTATACATTTTATTGTTCATTAAGTTTAAACATGTACAGATAAACTAGCAAATATACTTCCTATTTTTGTTGTAATTTCTATTAATAGTATATGTTTATAAATTGTTATGTTAAAAAGGATTGTTACAAATGTATAATTTTTTACTTTTTTTAAAAGGTTCAAGTTTTTGTTCCCTGGTTATCTTAACAAAAGAATGGAATTGAAAACGTTGATCATTTGTGTTAGAGGATGAAGTTATTGTTTAGAGAATGATACTTATTATGTTTAGAATTCAATTTAATGTCTCCATGAAATATTTTTAAGATACAATTGTTTGATTACAAATGTAAATGTTTAATTACAAATTTAACTGTTGGTCACAAATGTAATTGTTTGATCACAAATGTAATAATTTGATCACAGTTAAAGGGGCACTAGCTACGAGATATATAAAAAATATAAAGTTTGATTTTTTTTCTGTTCAATCAATAATGAAAGTGAAATAGTGAAATAACAATTCGCTTTTTGCAGCTAAAAAGGTTCAATTTTGTCAAATTACGCTAAGAAACATTGATAATTAGTAATTCACTTGCAAGTGAATGAGTCGACCTCTTTAAATTCGTATTCATGTGAACTTCAATTTAACCCCTAACTTGAGTTTGACAACGCACGCATTGTACGTGTACTGGTTATTTAAAGAAAAAGAATGTCAACAATGAAAGTGAAACTACGATAAATCATTCGATTACTAATTCGATACACATACAATCATTCGTATACGGTTAAAAACAATGAGAAACATCTATTTCTAATCTTTAAAATAAAATCAAACAGACCTATAAAATTCCAATTGCACGTGTTGGTTTAATCTATTCATATCTTTATTTATGTTTACATCGCTTATATGGTCATCTGAGGTCAAATCGGTAGGTAATTAGATGGCGTCTGGACTAAAATACACACGAAACGAACCTATACATTATCTACCCCATGCTCTGTAAACTGTTTATTTTACACTTTTGATAGTTTGGATAAATGTTTTACATTGTTATAAATCAAATATGAGAACTTGAGTCAAATCGGTGACCATGAATTTGACAGCTAGTGCGCCTTTAAGAGTAATTGTTTAATCACAAATAATATTTTTTTGTCACAAATGTAATGGTCTGATCTGAAATGTATTTTTTTTTATCACAAATGTAATTGTTTGATCACAAATGTAACTGTTTGATCACAAATGTAATTGTTTGATCACAAATGTAATTGTTTGTTCACAAATGTTATTGAGTTATTGACTATTACTTTTGTCTAAAACAATGTTGATGACTTTTGTTTGTTTTTAGTGTTATTTGAATTAAAATGATTGACTGGTGTGGATGTAAACATCTACTATGAGTTAATAAGTGATGGATAAAGTAGGGGCTTTTGAAACTTATACAGAAATAGACTTTACCATTGCATCAAGTGTGCCACTATATGTTTCCACTGAAGACATTTCAATATTCAAAAATGAAATATATATCCGATAGAGTATTAAAAAATTTGATGCCACAATAGTAAATTTAGAGTAAGGCATTATAATTTGAGAGCAGAACTTTGGTCTAGAGTGTTTAGACTGGATTGTCATTCAATAAGTATGTATCATACATACTGATGAAAGTTTATAGTAATTGTTAATTGTGCATATTCTGGTCTTGTGTTGAAATTTTATGATCATTTTTCATGCTATACAAAGTACTGGTAACATTTTATAAAGCTTAAAGTTAAGCTAAAATTTATAATAACTCTACGCAAGGCTGAAAAAAGGAATTGCCTTACCTATTTTAAATAAGATTGATTTTAAAAAAATGGCGCATTTTCTTAAAGGCATGTATCTTATTCCATTTTGAAAGGTTGATCATTTAAGTTCTGCCTGCAATAATGGTATTTGCTATCTCTCTTGATTCATGAAAATACATAAACTGCAATAATAGTATTATCTCTCGATTCATGAAGATAAATAAACTGCAGTAATTGTTTTTGCTAGATAGAGTTATCTCTCTTGATTCATGAAAATACATGAACTGCAATAATAGACTAGTATTATCTCTGGATTCATGAAGATACATAAACTGCAATAATTGTCTTTGTTAGATAGAGTTATCTCTCTTGATTCATGAAAATACATTACCTATTTTACTAATTGTTAGAATGCCAAAGGTTGTCTTCCATTTGTGATATATATTTACCTTATTTTTCGAATCTCTGTCAGGAACAGAGCAGTATCTGTTGAGTTTTGTTTACATTTGTCTTTGACAATTTTTGATAGCAGTATATGGCTATACATATATTTTACAATGTTATTACAATGTCATATTTAAATTGATAAAATTTAACTGGATTTGAATTGATTTGTAGAATTTGAAGGATATACATATTTAAAAATAGGATTAACAGAATTATTATGAAAAAGTTAATTGACTATGAATTTTTGAATATTTTAACCTATGGGAGGCTACATGGAAAAATATTTTTTTTGTTGAGGTTAAAGCTGGGTTATTATTTCACTAACTGTTGGTTCATTGTCAGGTACTATCTTTATTATCCAACTAATAGATTGATTGGATTTTAATAAATTTGAAGATTAAATTTAAAACATAAACCAATTAAATTTAAAAATAAAAAAAATATTTTTATTATATTTGTTATTTACTTGTTAGATTTATAGAATTACAGGAACAGTTTTGTGGACTCATTAAGTTTAATTGGCCATATGTACTTTTATGTATATAAAGAATCAAAGATAAGTATAGTTATAAGAAGTGATTATATTACTGAAGATTTAACAGATCCTGGAGTTTAGTTAAAAAAAGATGCCAGTATATTAAATCTATTATTGATGTATTAGCAATGTATCTGGGTAGGACTTGAAACCTGTTAAATAAACATTGTAACACATCACAGCAAGTGAATTCAGTACCATTAAAGCATATAATATTGTTTTTATTTGTTTTATTTATCAAACTGGAGATAATGGCAGTTTTAAATGACTTTGACTGGCTATACAGCCCTCCCAGCGAAAAAATTTCGGCGACAGTTCTGGGGGCCGCGTTTCCCCGACTCTTTCTCACATTGAAACGCAAATTTCTTTAGCTATTTTTCTTACAATATTCTGGTCTCACATCAAAAATATAGATTTATTTTAATTTAAGATTTTTCGGTTTTAGGGACAAGATTAAAAGACCAATATGTAGGATAAAGCAAACATCTTAATTCTCATTATCATTAATACCGGTCTGTCAGTTCTTGTCTTGTATTGTGATGACTTTGGTGATTTTTTAAGACTAGATTTATATATTACAATTATACTTTAAGTTCTAGTCCTGCTTAGGTTGACACTAGGGACCATCTTAACCTTGTTTTACGGTATAAACTGTTCTTTTATTATTTAAGACCCTCCAACAACTATCAAGATGGAGAACAGGAATAAAAACTTTGACCATTGATCATTTGAATTTTTTGTATGCATTGACGCTGTGTACGATTAGGTTCCGTGCACGTTTACTACATATTCCTTTATTTTCTGTTAAAGGGTCTGAACACGAATTAATGCAAGTTTAACCCTCCAAGGTTAAAGGTCATATGCCAATACATTAGTTTTTTTTTCAAATGATTTGATACCGGTAAATTGGTGGTCTTACTTTAATTTAAACCATGGCAGCTATCTAGTTTTATCCTTAGGTGCATGGGTATATGATACCGATAGTTTTTTATTTTTATTTTGCTGATAAAAATATTCAATTTTCAATATTTATAATACATATCTATCACTTCTGTGCATGTCTCGCCTAGATTCAAGTGATTTAAAGACTCAGGGAAAATACCCAATTTTACCATCCATTCTAAGAAAAATTGGGTATATTCTCTGAGTCATTTATACCCGGGACACAGAAGTACAAACAATAGACCATCAACTCTGAAAACCAAAAGTAAAATAGAAACATGGAACAGGAAAAACATGCAGGGGCGACAGAGTGAAGAGAACTTGCTTCTTGCAAGACACTTTCGGTGAAAACAATTTGATATGAAGACAATCTTTTGTTTCAGTTATTTTTTGTTGTTGTTTTTTTTTAATTTCCAACATGAGGCATTTGCCTCATTTGCCTCAATGTAGTTACAGCCCTGCAAGTAAAATAAGTTTGGTGACCCCATTTTGTCTTTTTCTAGTCTGAAAGTTTTTTGAAAGCATGTTATAAGAGCTATCTTCTGGCATTTTATCTTTAAATTCTATAGTGTAGTTTTCTTTTTATTACACAAAATTGGATTTTCTACGGATAATCTATACAAAATCTGACAATTTTGAACAATTTGTAGCATTAAGTAAAGCCTGGCCACCAATACTATTTATTTTGAAAAAAAAGCATGATAAAATCTTAATTTTGACAAATTATTCAAAAATTCTATGGATTTAAATTAAGACCCCCCCTTTTTTCCACCTTCATAGGAATTGATTTGGGTAGTGATTAAGAAAATTGTTAAATAGTATAGCATCTTTTTCAGTCCCTTTATTTGAATCTGTTTGTCCCTTCCCCCAAAACCCCTGCATACTTAATGTTTACATGAACATCCTTGTTTGCAGAAGAAAATGAAATAATAGTTAGATGAACATTGCCTCTTTGGCATCATCTGGCCTGAATGGCCATGTAAGCTATCACTAGCTGTTTGTCATTGTCAATACCTTTTGATCTTCAAAGTTTTAAAATGGTTCGTGTCCAGTACATAACTTTTGTGCATGTAACATTAAAATGGGTTGATCAAACTTGTTTGGTAGGGGTTGTAGCATATATATCAAAGCCAAACACTTGGTACCAACTAGGTTGAAAGCCCAAATCTCAAAATATCAATCTCATTACTAATTTCACTGCATCAACTAAAATGCACGTACATGAGACATCTCAAGTTTTATAAATTTATGTTTCTTGGAATCTTGCAGAGCATTTCTTTTCTCTAGTGAAAGGAGTAGGTCCGGTAAGGACCGATTTTGGCCTCAAATTTCAGGTTCATCTTACGAAAGATTTTGACCACTTTTTAAGCACTTAAGTGTCTATTTAATTTGAATCAAATAATTTATGTGAAAGATTTTAACTGATTTAGTCATTAAAAACGACCCTATTCAAGCTCAAATATGAAAAATCTACCAAACATGCCGAAAAATGTCACTTTTCAGATGGTTTTTGTCAAAAACGAAAGTGGCCGCATCCGTGTTCATCCTTAACCTTTATATATGCAAAATCACTTTTAAGATTTTAGCATCTTTCCAATTGGAGAAAAATAAAAGTCATATGAAAGACTTTCCTTTGAGGTATAAATGGGACACAGAAAGTATTCAAAATTTCCAGGAATCATTTACACATCCTGTCATACAAAATGAGCTAAAATATTTTTTTAAATAACAAAATTATCTTAGACAAAAAGAATGTGAATGATGCCACATATAGTATTCATTCAATATACGAAAAAGTGTGCAAAGTATCACTAAAAAAGAAGAAGAAAAGGGTAAAAACATGTAATCATAAAAAATGGTTTGACCAAGATTTAAAAAGTTTGAAAAAACATGTTAATGATAAAGCTATATTAATGTCAAAATTTCCGAAAGATCCGATAGTGCGTGGCTCTTTTTTTAAACTTAATAAACAATTTGCCAAACTAAGGAGGAAAAAGAAAAGAGAATTTAGAGAAAATATTTTGGACCGTTTAAGCAATCTAGAATCAGAAAATCCAAAGGATTATTGGAACCTTGTCAATCAACTCCGTCTTGAAAATAATTCAGAAACTAAAAACAACATAGATGGTGACATTTGGTATAAATATTTCTCTGACTTGTCATCAATTCCTGAAAATGAACACATAAAGTCCAAGATAAAAGAGATAAAGAGTAAACTTGAACTATTAGAAAAGAAAAACTTTGGATTCAGTGAGATTGACTTTAAAATCACCCCTGGTGAACTCCAAAAAGCCCTGAGGCAATTAAAATCTGGGAAAAGTCCAGGTCTAGACACTATTACAAATGAAATGTTAAAAGTTTCACAGAGTTATATGCAAGATTGCTTACTAAAACTTTTTAATGCCATTCTTCTATCTGGCATTTATCCCAGTAATTGGTCTGAGAGCTACATTACTCCTATATTCAAATCTGATAACCCGCAGAACCCTGAAAATTACAGAGGTATTGCCATCAATAATAGTCTTGGCAAACTTTTCAATACCATTCTGTATAACAGACTTGATAAATTTTTATCTGATAACAATATCATAAACAAAACTCAAATTGGTTTTTCTAAGAAAGCTCGCACTTCGGATCACATTTTTGTACTAAAATGTCTCATAGAAAAATATGTTAAAAGAGGCAAAGGTAAATTGTATGTATGTTTTGTAGATTTTCGCAAGGCCTTTGACAAGGTTATTCATATTGGTATATTATACAAATTATTACAGCATACAAATAATGGTATTTTTTATAACATTTTGAAATCTATGTATAGTAACGACAAAGTGTGTGTTAAAGTAGAAGACAAAATAACTGATTTTTTTAGATATAATGTTGGTGTACGACAAGGTGACATTTTGAGTCCCACATTGTTTAAACTGTTTATTAATGATTTGCCAGATATATTGTCTAACAATTATGATGATGTCAATTTAAATGATGAAAAGATACCATGTCTACTTTATGCTGATGATCTTGTATTAATATCTGACTCAAAAGAAGGGCTTCAGAAGAGACTTGATACTTTGTGCACATTCTGCAAAGATTGGTGTATGGAAATAAATGTGAAGAAAACCAAGATTATAATATTCAATAGGAGTGGTAGACTCCTTAATGAAAATTTCAATGTAGGAAATAATTCTATTGAATGTGTTAAACAATACAAATATCTTGGCATAGTCATTCAAAATACTGGAAACTTTAATGAAGCCAGGAAACAATTATTCCAAAAAGGTCAAAAGGCCAGTTTTAAACTTTATAAAGATTTGAAATCATCTAATCCTCCTATTAAAAGTCTTTTGCATTTATTTGATCACTGTATACAGCCAATTGTAACTTATGGTTGTGAAAATTGGGGTGTTATTAACATTACTTCTAAAAGGAAAAATTTGTCCCTTTATGACATATTTAAAGATTGGGAGTTTGAGAAGCTAAATTTAAAATTTTGTAAGTATATTATTGATGTTACAAAGATGTGCACAAATGTAGCAGTCCTGTCTGAATTGGGTAGATATCCTCTTTATATAAATTTGCTAACACATATGTTTATGTATTGGCATAGACTAGAGAATTCTCCATCTGATTTATTGAAAAATGTTAATATGCTGAGTTAAAAATGATAGAAAGTAAAGGTCAAACCAGTTCCAATAATTCATGGCTCTCTAATATCATTTTCTACAGTGAAAAATTGGGTATTGACCTAAATATATGTAAAAATCTAGGAAAAAATAAATTTAAAAACTTATTGAAAAAACAGCTCAAATTAAATTTTCAAAATGATTGGGAGAAAATGCGAGATTTTTATTTACAGAATCAAGGCAAATTGGACACTTATTTTTCATTCAAAAAGTCATTTGACTATGAAAATTATTTAGATTTAAAGCACCCACAAAAACATTTATTAACAAAATACAGACTTAGCAATCACTGTTTAAGAATAGAAACTGGCAGACATGAACGAATTACCAATGTATGTGGTAAATATGAAATATTACCTCGACATGAGAGGATATGTTTATATTGTAATACAAATTGTATTGAAAATGAAATGCACTTTCTTCTGGAATGCCCTATTTACAATAACCTCAGAAGAGATATCACTGATTATATAAAAAAATACCCCAGTTTAGATAGTTTAAATATAAATGATCTTTTTTCATGGATCATGATTAATGAAGATAGCAGATTTTTATCTATTTTATGTGCATACCTGGATAAAGGCCTGCAACTAAGAAAATCAGAAAATTAGTTAGATACTCTAAAATATATCAAAATTATCTCCCCTTGACCACTGATCCTTTCTTCATGCATTTGAATTTCAATTATTATTTTATGTTTCTTTAATCACTCTGTAATGTTTATGTCATGTTGTAATTAATGTTATGCTCTTAATGGGCCCTTTAATTTGGAAAATAAAAAATATTGTATTGTAAAATATTGTAATTATATGTTATGTATTATTATAAAATACAACTTACATTTCAATATTATGGATGAACACGAATGCGGCCACTTTCGTTTCACACGAAAACCGTCTGAAATTTAACTAAAATGCTAGAATTGTGAAGATTTCAGTAATTTAACATGACTTAATGTTGCTAGTACCCGATATATGTGCATTGTATTGTCAAAAACAGCCCATATTTATGTAGCAGAAGCATTCTACTGTCCAATAAATAACTAAAAGTTTACATTTTAACAATTTTGTAAAACTGCTATATTTTTGGGGCAAAAAGGGGTCTTACTGGACCTACTCCTGTAAGCTTAGCAAATCTGTCTTAGTGCTGGTGCTTGTTTTGCAGCTTTTTGCATTATTTTGGTAGGTATTTCATCTGGTTCTACTACCAGAGGCGGATAAAGGGGGTGGGGGGGGGGGGTGCAGGTGGCCCGGGCCTCCCTTATTGGGAAAAAATTTGGTTGCTTATATAGGGAATCACTGGAGCAGGCTCCCTCTTAGGCAGTGAGTGGGCCCCCACTTAGGAAAATTTCTGGATCCGCCAGTGACTACTTTTTTAATGTCCAGATTACCGTGACCAGGTACTAGTATTATACTCTATTCTCTAAGACTTTATAATACCACTTATGATATTCGCTGTGCCGAAATTACTAGTGCCATTGCTGGGGATGTGCTAAACTAGTCCTAGTTGAAAACCGATTAATCTATTTATTTATATATTGTGGAGAGGGCTTACATTGACTATGCCTATTGCCCAATCCAATCCAATTAAATTTATTTGAATACAATTATGTTTAAACTAAACTTAACTAAGCTCTCTCTGATTTTGTGATTGAACTATTTTGCTGTATAATCAGAACTGGGGCGTTCCCCTTACATTATGATGTTGTAAAGTAAATTGTAAAATACTGGTATAGATTTGAAAATCTTACAACTGAATTATTCTATTGAATGATGCTTATAAATGCAGCCAAGAGCTTCACAAATCTAACATAACTTCTTGGTTCTCATTTGTTAAAAAAATATTAGAAGTTTTTAAAATTAAACAAGAAGTAAAACATTTCGGACAATATAAATTTTTGAACATATCTAGCAAATTAATTCACACTAAATATATTAGCAGTTGGTATGCTAGCCAAAATAAAGCTTCTGGTGGAAAACTGTTTAATTATGTGAAATTTAAGCAGAATTTTGGTTATGAAAATTATCTTTCTGTAATTAAGAACTTTGATTTTAGAAGATCTTTATGCAAATTACGTATTTCTGCTCATAAGCTTCAAATTGAAGTTGGTCGTTTTTCAAATAATCCACGAAATGAAAGAATTTGCAAAAATGCTCTTCTGGCTGTGTTGAAGATGAAATCCATTTTCTAACTAACTGTGAAAATTTTAAATCAGATAGAGATGCTCTCTTTGACTTTGTTTGCCAAAGAATTCCAAATTTTTCTATACTTGATAATCAGCATAAATTTATTTATTTATTAAACTGTGAAGACAATCAGGTCCTTAATGCTGTTGGTAAATTTATTAAAGTGAATATGAGTTAGTAATTGTATTGTAACTGTATGTAAAAAATTGTTTGTGTCTATGTATCTATGAAAATCAATATTCTTTTTCCTTATTCATGTATGCTCTGTATGCCCCTTGTGGGCCCTTAATTGGAAATAAAAATATGTTCTGTTCTGTTCTGTATAAAGCTTTATATTTCAGAAGGTAGAAGACCTGGATGCTTCATACCTTGTATGTAGATACCAAATGTTACGAAGTTTCTGTCTGTCATATGTCCATTTTCCTTGACCTCGTTTTTATGGTTGAGCGACTGCTTGTAACATTTTTTTTGTCAGCCACGGTGAATTTCTCAATTTTTATAAGTTATAGAATAACCGTAATTTGTTATATGGTTTCATAGCAAAGCTGCATGTCCGTCAGACGTCAGACAAAGCTCACCTGACCTTGAATTCATTAAACGAATCATTGATCGGAAGGTTAAAGTTACGTGACAAGATCCGTTTCTTAGATACTCTAAACAGCAGATCAACTAAATGTGGTGTAAGGGATGCATGTCAGTCTGGCAGGTTTTATCTGACTATGACCTCATTGTCATGGTTTTTTTTTGTCAATGTTAAGTTTTTGTGATTTGGTCTTTCAAAAACTATAAGCAGTAGGTCAATTTTTTTTGATGTATGGAATAATTGTAAGGTATACATGTCTGTCGGGTATAATATAACCTTGACCTCATTTCCATGGTTCGTTGATCAATATTAAGATTTTGTGTTTCGGTCTGTTTTCAGGTCGGACAGGATTTATCTGACCTTGACCTCATTGGATCTTCCAAAAAGTTTATGTGATGCTTGTAGTGAAACCTTTATCTTGAGGACTTTCAACTAAAAATAAATGGCAGTGGCGTAGCCAGGGTTGAAATGATGTGGATGTTTCGCCGAGCGGAGCGAGGCGAAAACATTTTTGGACCTTTTTATGCAGAAAAATATTTTTTATTTAAGCACATGTACTCCCCCAGAATCCGACACTAGTTATATTTTTGTTTAAATTCAAAATACCCACCCATTCATATATTCATATTCATAAATATTTGATGTAAAGTTTCCCACCCAATCTTTTATTTGACATATAAAAAACGGACCCCATTACAGCGGCACTTCTGTATAATTCAGGAACTTCGGAATATAGTAACTGAAGTGACTTCTCTTTCCAGGAATTTGAGTCTACAACCTTGGGTTTTTGATTTTTTATTACTGAGCTAAACGCGTTGCAGGAGACAAAATACCGGGCGTCCGATCGTCTGGTCTTGTTAGCACTCTCGTGTGTATAATCTTGTTAGATTAAGTGAAACTCATATCATAAGCAATGTCTTTGACAATTTGGAAAATAAGTCGTAATCAAATATTGTTAACCAGTTATGACCCTTTGAAATATAAATTGTAATGGAAATCACATTTCATTTGCTGTGCCGGAAGCTTTTATTTCTCTTAAGATATTGAAAAGAAAAAAGAAAAAGAAACAAGAGGCTCTCAAGAGCCTGAATCGCTCACCTTAATTTTTTTGGTTAAATCTCTAATCAATGATTATTTTGGCTTTTCAATTTATTTAAATGTTCTTTGAATCGTCCTATTTTCTTCAAAAGCAAAAAAAAAATTATTTTCTCCTATGTTCTATTTTAGTCATAGGAGCTATGTTTCTTGACATACAAGGAAAGAAAATATAAAATTTATACTAGATACTCTGAAACTCATTTAGCCTAAGTTTGGCTGAAATTGATACAGCACTTTCAAAGGAGAAGATTTTTTAAAGTAAGTCAACATGATGAACAAATTGTGAAAAAAGTCTTTAAAGGGCAATAACTCCTTAAGGGGTCAATTGACAATTTTGGTCAAATTGACTTATTTGTAGATCTTACTTTGCTTAACATTTTTGCTATAACAGTTTATCTGCATCTATAATAATATTCAGGATAATAACCAAAAACTGCAAAATTTCTTTAAAATCATCAATTCAGGGGCATTATACCTGAAAAAACAGTTACCCAATTCGGCTGAAAATTTCAGGACAGGTAGACCTTGACCTAATAAATACTTTAACTTCTTGTCTTATTTGCTCTAAATGCTGGAGTTTTTGAGATATAAGCCAAAAACTGCATTTTACCCTGTGTTCTATTTTTAGCCATGACGGCCATGTTTTTTGACGAAATAGAAAATAAAACACAAACTTTATTTTATACACCCTACTGATCATTCAGTTGAAGTTTGGTTGAATTTGGTTGAGTAGTTTTAGAGGAGAAGATTTTTTAAAGTAAGCAAATATGATGAACAAATTGTGAAAAATTGTCATTAAAGGACAATAACCCCTTAAGGAGTCAATTGACAATTTTGATCATATTAACTGATTTGTAGATCTTACTTTGCTGATCATTTTTGCTGTTTACAGTTTATCTTTATCTATAATAGTATTCAAGATAATGACCAAAAACTGCAAAATTTCCTTAAAATTACCAATTAAGTGGCAGCAACCCAACAATGGGTTGTTTGATTCATCTGAAAATTTCAGGGCTGATAGATCTTGACCTAATGAACATTTTTACCCCATCTTAGATTTGCTCTAAATGCTTTCGTTTTTGAGATATAAGCCAAAAACTGCATTTGACCCTATGTTCTATTTTTAGCAATGGCGACCATGTTTGTTCATAGATCAAAACTTCGGATACAATTTATAAACTAGATACCCTAAGGAACATTCAGTTAAAGTTTGGAAGTATTTAGTCTAGTAGTTTCAGAGAAGAAGATTCTTGAAATAGTTTACGACGACACTGAGACGACGACGACGACGACGACAGACGACAGACGACGGACGACGACGGACGACGACGGACGCCAAGTGATGGCATAAGCTCACTTGGCCCTTCGGCCCAGGTGAGCTAAAAAAGTGCTTTTTGAGTTATGCCTTGTTCCTTGCCCTTTGATAGATAAATTATGACATATAATGTGCATGGCGGGGAACATTGGATCTTTGTTTTTTACTGATCGAAAATAAAATTAGTATTTGAACCTAGATAATTCATAAGCCTCGGACTTATCACGTTCTATTACAAATTGATTTTATTTTTATCACGTCGTTTACCATGTCGCAAGAAACGATATCATGATATGTTGTTTTTTTTTTTTGTTAGTTGCTATAGTCAAATGAGAAGCCATCACTCCACTAGGTTCATCATTTTAGATGAAACATGTCCACGGGTCTGCGTATCAGTCCTTTCCGCTTGCCTTAGCCGATGACGTAGACCTTTTTACGAACAAAAGTTAACTTGGAACACTATTCTGCGATTCAACTATCTTGTTTACATAAACTAAATTATCCTAAATGAAAGACCAGACATACTGCTTCGAAAATGACTGGACGTTATACTCATATCCTAAGCCTTGTTACATTTGGATACTTCCGAGTTAAACTGCTGCTATTTTTATTTTATTTTTGTCAAAATGATGTGGATGCTTGAGCATCCGAGCATACATGCAAGCTACGCCACTGAATGGTCAGTAAAACTGGCGAGACATGTCAGGGTGTTTAAAACTCTTCGTCTATCCTTGCAATGATCCTTGTATTGGCGGCCTATCCTTTTGACTTTTATCCTTCATCATCATAGATGTACAATCTGTTTAATATGAATGTTGCAAAATCTTTGAATATCATATTTCCGGTATTGCTATAACTATATTCTAGGACAATTTCACCTAGGACGAATTATAGTAACAGAGTAGCTTAGAAATAGTACTGACTATACATTTGTATTCCATTCAAGGTCTTTGGAAGAGAGCATTTAGCTCTTTTAGCAAGTTTTTCGTATATGTCTGTGTTATTTGTTGTCATAATAGTAAAGTTGAGCAATCGTTGCTTTTTTTGAAAATAAAGATTCACAGCAAAAAGTTATATTAATTACATAAAACCATTCTAAATAACCGGAAATCTTAAAGCAGCTGAAGTACGCTCGTACAAAGATGGATATCTTGGTACCCCATAGATTTACAAAACTAATATAAAAAACAGATTTCATTTTGTTAACGTAAAAGTTTGTTTGATTTGAAGTGGTTCAGCTGTTTATTCTAATTATTTATCCGGAAGTTGTTTCCCGTTTTGATTCATTTTTTCTAGTGTTGAGTTTAACAGGTGTTATGCAATGATTCTTTGTTTTTTCTTTCAAAATATTTTTGTTATATGCGTAGATTTGTTCGGTATGACAACATTTCTACAACACTAGTTTATATTATATATGTCGTGTACAAGTTGCGATTTTGTACAGGTTATAACATGTACAAAAATATTGTTCATGTTATAACTTGTATAATGCAAAAATACAAGTTATAACATGTACAAAAGTACCTCGTACATGTTATAACCTGTACAAAATATTGCTTAAAAATGGTTTTAACTTGTACAAAATTGGAAAATAAGGATATGTTTCTATTATCGCAACAGATGTTATTGACCTCAATAATATTTTCAGAACTTTTTTTTTATTCCTTCATGTTAGTGTGTATTTTCCTTTTTTGAGACAGTTTATGTCCAGGGGTCGGTAACGAAGCATTCCTAAGACTTGTCATAAGATATATCTTAGGACATGTCTTATGATCCTCTTATGACTATCTTTGGACATATCTTTATTTGATGAATTATAATTGTGAGTGTCCACTTTGAAGGCAAAAGTAAAATAATTTTATTCTAGTTGACACTAAAAGACATAAGAGGAAAGCCAGGACTGATGTGTCTACAAATAAATTGGGAATGGAAATGGCAGTGGCGGATCCAGGGGGGGGGGGGTTCCGGGGGTGCGCACCCCCCCTTTATTTTTGCCGATCAATGCATTTGTATCGGGACATATGTTTTGCACCCCCCCCCCCCCCTTTGCCCTGGGTGCCCTGGGTTAGCACCCCCCTTTCGAAAATTCCTGCATCCGCCCCTGAATGGGGTATGCGTCTAAAAGACAACAACCAGCCCATGGAGCAGACAACATCCAAAGGACACAAATACATGCTTTCAAAGTAGAGGATGTATATTTTATACATCAAAATGACATTCGCCTCATGCAATGATTTTAAAGTTTATATAAAAAATTGAGTTATAAATTTACATAAGTCATGCTGAAGACAAAAAATGTTGAAGAGTAGATCTAAAGATATTGATAATGAAGCGTGGTCCAATGAAAACTATTTCAGCTCTCTCTTGCTTTTACAGAGTAAGCATATATAGTCCGTTTGACTTCTATAAATCTTCAAAAAATAATTCTTAAAATTTCATTTTTAAAGATAAATATTTTTTTTCTTCATGTATGTTAATGTATGATATATACGAACTCTGACTATGAATATCATAATTTTAAACCTATAATCAAGAAAGTTACTCATTAGGTCTCTATGTTACTTCAATTTATTTTAATATAAAATACTCAATGGAGTACGTATGAGTAGTGTAACAGCCTTCCATTCAAAACAAAAACATTAGACATGTGCTCTTAACCTGTTTCATTGTACCATGTGACTTTACTCATTTAAATAACTCTGGTCATGTGTGCATGCTTTTGTATTTCTCATTGAATACAGAAAGCTCAGTAATCACATGACCAGAGTTATTTAAATGAGTAAAGTCACATGGTACAATAAAACAGGTTTAGAGCACATGTCTAATGTTTTTGTTTTGAATGGAAGGCTGTTACACTACTCATACATACTCCATTGAGTATTTTATATTAAAATAAATTGAAGTAACATAGAGACCTAATGAGTAACTTTTTTGATTATAGGTTTAAAATTATGATATTCATAGTCAGAGTTCGTATATATCATACATTAACATACATGAAGAAAAAAAATATTTATCTTTAAAAATGAAATTTTAAGAATTATTTTTTGAAGATTTATAGAAGTCAAACGGACTATATCTAATGTAATTGTCATTGAGGAAATGCAAGCTTTTAGTAAATAGTGTAACACTTATTTGAGCCATGATGGACTATATAAAACATACAATTACATGAAAACTAATTTTGCCAACATAAGTCATGAAATATTTATTTCTGAAACTTTGTGATGATTGTCCTCTACAGAAAAAGACACGTTCTGGCCTATTTATTGTTGTTCTTTATGCATTGGTGAATTTAAAAGTATATTTTACTTCATTAAGATTTATCTTAAATTTTGTACAAGTTAAAACCATTTTTAAGCAATATTTTGTACAGGTTATAACATGTATGAGGTACTTTTGTACATGTTATAACTTGTATTTTTTCATTATACAAGTTATAACATGTACAATATTTTTGTACATGTTATAACCTGTACAAAATTGCAACTTGTACACGACATATATATATATTATAAGGGCCAGCATGGTGTTGGTTGTTTTTTTATTTTTATTTTTTTTGGGGGGGGGGGGGGGGGGGGGGTAATAGGTAATAGGGTAATTTGTCGTTTAGATTATTCTTTTCTATTCCGGCATTAATTAATAGCCAATTTATCTCTATTCTGTTTTTTGCATCCCATTATACCCCTTTTTTATTTTATTTAATGCTTCCTATTTTTTCTTTATTCGTTATTCTAATTATTACAATTAAAAAAAAAGCAACATTACATTGACATCTTTGATGTTTTTAAAGTAAGCTTTACCATTTTTTTTATTTCTTTGAATTGGATATTGTTATAATCGAAATCTATATAGCATTTTAAATACGATAAAAAAAATTATTGCAGGCAAACATTTCCCCATAACGGTGACAGTACTAGTAGTACAAAAAATGAATTAATTTAGAGTAAAATTGAGAAAGGAAATGGTGAATATGTCAAAGCGACAACCACCCGACCATAGAGCAAACAACAGCCGAAGGCAACCAATGGGTCTTCAATGCAGCGAGAATTCCCGCACCCGTAGGTGTCCCTCAGCCGGCCCCTAAAATATGCATAATAGTACAGTGACAATGGACGCCATACTAAACTCTGAATTATACACAAGAAACCAAAATTTAAAATCATACAAGACTAACAAAGGCCAGAGGCTCCTGACTTGGGACAGGCGCAAAATTGCGGCGGGGTTAAACATGTTTATGAGATCTCAACCCTCCCCCTATACCTCTAGCCAATGTAGAAAAGTAAAAGAATAACAATACGCACATTAAAATTCAGTTCAAGAGAAGTCCGAGTCTGATGTCAAAAGATGTAACAAAAGAAAATAAATAAAATGACAATAATACATAAATAACAACAGACTACTAGCAGTTAACTGACATGCCAGCTCCAGACCTCAATTAAACTGATTGAAAGATTATGTCTTCATCATATGAATATCAGGTACAATCCCTCCCGTTAGGGGTTTAGTATCATACTATCATAAAATATATGAGAAGAACATAACCCGTGTCATGCCGACTATATAGATTAGATTGATACAAATTCACACATTTTGATCACGGTATTATACTCTCCCTAATCAATAAAAGTCTCGACATTTGTCATATTTATTGTTATGATTGACAGGTTGAGTGTGTGAAATTTAGTCTGGTCAATTTGCCATACGCTGACTGTGTGAACAAGATACATAGTCTCAGCGATGCAGACGCGCATTTCATACTTAAAATTATGACGTATGTTTGATTCGTTGATTATTATTTTTATTATAACAGCTTAGAAATATTTACGACTTCATACATTAAGAACACTTTATAATATTTAGCAAGGATATTTTTTATCATTAAAATGTTGACCTCGTCGTTTGTAGGTAAAACCTATAGTTGCAACAAGATTCATTCGGGAACGGCGGACTTTTTCACCAATGACGTCTTTTTTTCTAAACTTGTGACTCTTATGACAGCTTTTGTATTTATGGTTGCTTCTCCATTGTGGTTTATATCTATTTTTTGGAGAAAAGAGTCGCCATAAAGCAATAGCACGGTTTGTTTTTCACTTGAAGTTGACTTTAATGACGCAATTGCATGCAGCGACTCAAGTCATGACCCGCTATTGTTTTCTCCAATTTAAAGTATATTTGATAAAGTTCAACAGTAACATAAAATTCGACACAGACAACACCCATCATGCAACACTTGCATTACTTTTCACATCAGTCTTTCGTTAATAGAGGGCTGCATATTCAAGGATGCCATCCAAGGGTTTACGGTAGAGATAAAGTAATCCTCTATGAATTTTACCGCTGACGCCACCGTTACTGGGTTTATTTAGGAAATCATTGTTACTGTAGCCGCAACCCCGAACTACTTTCTTGGTTGATAACCCGATATATTTACGAAAGCGACTGATAAAATTAGGCAGCAACCATTTGATTTTCTGGGGGGGGGGGGCTATGGTTTTTTTTTGAAAAAAAAGTTTGTTTCCAGTTTTTGGAGAAAAAAATAATTTGTTTTTGATTCTGAGAAAAAAAAATTGTTTGTTTCACCCTCAGCTGCCACTATATGTAATGCTAAAATTGAAAGAAAAAAAATTGTTTTTGACTTGTCGCGAAAAAAATAGATTGTTTTTCACCACAGGCGAAAAAAAAAAATTGTCCAGAAAAAAAAAACCATAGCCCCCCCCCCCCCCCAGAAATTCAAATGGTTGCTGCCTTACGTCATAAAAACACGACGGGTGCCAATAGTTGAGCGTTTACTGCTTACTCTTCGGAGCACCCGAGATACCCAAGTGCGGATCGAGCCATTTTAAAAAAGGGGGGTTCCAACTATATGTACCCATTCAAATGCATTGATCGGCCGAAAAAAGGGGGGTTCAAACCCCCGGAACCCCCCTCTGGATCCGCCACTGATACCCCCGGTTATTTAATGGGACTCGTGTTTATAAACAATTTCGGTGTAGTGATTTAGACTATTGCGTTTCCTTTTGTCTATGTTTTTTCTGCAATTGTGTTGCCTTATGATATTTTTAATTGCACGCCTTAGCTCAGGTATCTTCTAATTTTTATTTTCATATAAAGACTTTCCAAGATGATCGCTTAATTTCGTGTATAGACGTATACATAAAACTAATATCGATGTAGGTCGATAAAATATATTGTGTGTGAAGCCCTAAACATGTATCAGTGACTGTGCTGCTTTTTCAAATATTTATCCACCAGGGGGGAATACATTCATAAACGGTTTACAGATAAACTCTTAGAAAAACACACGGATTTGTTGTTTTTAAACATAATCATTTATTTCATTAATCGCATCAACGATGATTCTATTGTTAAATTCTTATAAATTTTTCCACAATTGTATACTTAAAATTCCACTCCACGTCCAGTAGTCGAGACCACTTGATTCTAAGTACACCCAAGAGGATGAATTGTTTGATGTGAAGAGTTTATTGTCGTTCTAACATTTAACTTACAAGACTGTCTTTGCTTGGTCAAATATGTAGATGTATAGTATCATATTGTTGCTTGTTAAAAACTTTATTAAAATGTTAAATTTATTCGTTTTTCAATTTTTCAAAGTTAAGTTCGAATTCCAAGTGTTGGGAACATGGATTCCTTGGAAACATGGCCAAATAAATATTCGCTTGAGATAGATATACTTGCACAACATTCGTCAACACTGGCATACATCCATAAGCTTTACGTAATATGAAAATTTTAATTTCAGTTTAAAGGAAAATAAAACAAATTTAACAGATGTACAGTAATCCCTGTCGTCTGCTTCCGTCAGCCGCGCAAGGTCATTGGCAGACGACACGACAACAATACGTCTATCAAACGTTTTTATGAATGGTAATTTATATTTAATTCATCTGCGGATTTGTATCACTGTTAAACATTCCTCGGAGATGTCCGAAGCATATGAAGGGATACGCTTCCGGTTTTTTTTTTACCATTAAATGTTCCTTGATAGAGCCAACAAAAAATCTTATCTTTGTCAGTATTGAGTTACGTCGAAGGAGCATACAGTACAACTTCAATAATTATGTAAACGAATTTCTCGATCAAAGTTGTGGAAAGCAATTCTTGGTAATAGTTTCTAGGTGATGCAATTTTAAGGCATCGGTGACAGAAAATGTTAAGTCGTTTAACTTTTGAAAGTGGCGGTGGTGTTTTATTCATGCTTTGTTCCATTTAAAGACCTGACATAGGACGGTGTAGAAAATTCAAACTGTACACTCTTGTCCTTGTTTTCAGCTTTCTTCTTAAAAAGAACTGTCACCTGACAGTGACTGAGAATGTCTACAATCTTACATTTAAAAATAAGAAGATATATCAAGACACAACATAACAAGAAACACGAGCTACATTAATTAACTGTTGACACGCACATATGTTGCATAATTTGAAAGTAAAATGGAAATGTTGAATTCAAATGACACAACTGTTACGATCTGTTACGTGTATGTACACTCTGTAAAACAACCAAAGTCAATGAAATTGGAAGTACAGGGCTCAATCTTAGTAGAAACGAGATATATCGATTCGTATACAACTGCACACCAAATATCATTGCCTTATCAAAAGTTGTCCCCCTTAACCTGCTCCAATGATTTATTTGTCGTCCTTTAGTTTTTCGAATATAGTCCCTAGTGCGAACGAACTGTAATTTTGTTCATACTTGCCGTAACCAAGTTTTCTATAGGTACAGCCAAACTCTAAAACCAAATCTTTATATCTATGGAAGAAGTTAGAAAACGATAATTTACCATAGTAATATTACATAGATTATACGTTGTTTAAAAAACAGACACGGACAGAGCGAACGAGTTATGATATATAAACACCGAAAGATTGTGCCAAAGGACAGTTATCAGTGCATCTGTTCCTTTTAACTTTAAGTCTTTGAGTTGACCCGGCTTGTCACTGAACTTACGACATCATGAACCGAGGCACGGACACTACTACGAGACCACAACAGCAGTTGATAATTTTTTAGATCATGGTGTAATAGTTCATCTTCTGAAGCACAGTGATATCTCGTAAATAATTGAAAACACCCTCTATTCTCGAGTAGTATTTCATCATGACCAGAGTAAGTGATAAGATCGTTCAAATGAGCAAAGGAATGGTATTAACTGTCCTTTGACAGCATCTTACGCGGTGTTTATATATCCCAACTAAAAGTTGGATTCTAAGCAACGTAATCTACGTATAACTAGTAAGTTAGAGATTTCGGTACCACAAATTACTTTTACCAACTTTTTCCATAGATATAAAGCTGTCAGTAACTGCGAGTACTCTCTGATATATGTCTTTTTGTTGTTAATTGGGATGTACAATAAGTACCCGGCTACGTCCACTACGCGTTTTTGTTAGGTGTATTTCTATTTGTATCCATCTGATGAGTTAAGCCTTTTTTGACTGATATATTAAAGTTGTACTGAAACACCACTGTCCCTGGTTAAGTGAGGGTTTGCGCATTCAAACAAGTTTAACTCCGCCAGATTATGTATGTGCCTGTCCCAAGCCAGGACCCTATAGTTCAGTGGTTGTCGTTTGTTATTTTGTCACATACTTATTTTCGTTCATTATATATGCAGTTAATTTTCGTTTGATATGATCTGTTTTACATTTGTCTTTTCGGGGCATGTTTAGCTTAACATATTTAACTTTTGATAAAGACCAAATTCAAACCAACTGGTTTGTTCCCTCTTCTAAACATAATTTGTTTGCACTACACATTTTTTTCCTGGAAAAAAACCCGATCAAAGCTAGCGCGGAGGTTAAAATATTTTTTTGTTGTTGTAGAATGAGCGCTAAAATTTACTGTCTCTTTGGCGTATACCCCAACATGTAATTTCACATGTCACTGTGGTTATATTGGTTTCCTTGTAAACTGAGGACCCAAATGGTGCCCATTTTGAATTTCAAATTGGCATTAAAATACAAAATATCTATACATCGCACAGATGACATATTGCACCAAATAACAATGCAACACTCGGGAAGGACCATTTGATTTTGGTTTCATTTTTTTCGATGGTTCCCAAGAAGTAGACCAAACTGTAAAAATTAAACGGACGTCAAGGATGTTTAACGCTATCAACAGGTTGTGCTAAAATTGGGGAGGCACATGGCAAAGAACAAGTGTAGTGGGTTCAAAGGTAACAAGCTGCAGGGAGACAACATGTCTGTACCCATCCAACATGTCCTCTTCTCTCTTTCGACCAATAGCATCTTCTTGTTTGTTTTTCCCTAGTATACAAGAACAATGCGCGAAAATAATTGAAATTAATAGAAAAGAACCCGGATTTTTGAAAAAAAAGGGGGAGGGCTAAAAGAATGTTTGTTCCCAAATACTTATGATATCGGCGTACGTTATTGTAAGTTTTACTTTCATGTTGGACTAGTCTTGTATCTGGTAAGTTTGACGAACTGAATATTTTACAGAGGAAATAAACTTGAAAACTTCACACGTTTTGGTTGTTTTAACTAAAAATTATTATGGTTGGAAATTTGTAAAAGTTGAAGACAATATGCCTATTAGAACAACAAAAGAAAATCCTGAGCGACAATGAAAGCTACTGGAATTTAAGTTATAATATTCTTGCTTATTTTAAAGTAGATTTATTGTCTCATTGGCGTAGCCCGCCCATCTCCTTTTATACTATTCCAAATATTATATTTTATACTAATATATATATTTGTTTACTTATGATTGACCGAACACTAGCACTCAAAATACTTGTCTATGAATAATCCGATTTGTATACTTTTTGGCATGAACAAAGCATTTTTTTAACATAATTCAAATCATCACATTCAAAGGAAATTAATGGTTAAATCTTTAATTCTCTGTATTCAAATTCCCTACAGGCCAAAACCATCACTAATTGGCATGATCCATGGATATATTAGGGTTTGTCTAACACAATATAAATCAAATACATGTCAGTAGGAAGATAAGCACACTTAAATACGAATAGGTCGAACCGATTCTACTGAAAACCACGTCCACACAATAAAAAATAGACTAAGAAGGTCTTTCTTCGCGTAAAAAAGAGGGGGACCTTAAATAAAGTATCATGCCAGTTGCACAGTTCTGGTCGCCTGTTTGAATTAATTTTTTTTTATTACAAAGTAAAAGCAAGAAATATGTGTCCTTATTGGTCGTTCTTTTGAAACCGTGTAAGTTATAACAAACCAGTTTTAAAGTCACTATAAAACTATTAATTACTGCGCAAGGAAAGGATAAAGAAGTTAAATGTTTAAAACCACCATGACTATAAACTCTATACGATCGACTTGCCATCTCACTTTCTCTTCTCTTACTGTTTTTTGGAAAAAAAGACGAGGCAGTTGCCTCAATGCCTCAACGGAAGCTTCTCCTCTGGTAATAATTTAATTTGACACACTTTGGGAAAGAAGTTATTAGAATCTTAAAGACAATACAAAGCTTTGCTTTCGATAGAATTTTGGTTTATCTTTTTTAAAATGAATAGTGCCGTCTTGATCGAGTCATCCAGGAAACAAATTCTGCTCATACATGTTCTTGTGCAGGTCGTCTTAACATGCAGTGAGATGATGGCTTTTGCTCTTTGTTGAAGGCAATTCAAATCTGAGACATTGAAGAACAGTAATCACAGCGAACTTCCTCTTTTGATTGTGCGTGTATAGCAATTGGTGTAACGAATATACGAAGATGTGGTATGAGTGCCAATGAGACAAGTTCAACTCTCCATCCAGTTCATAAATTAATTTGTAAAAGTAAACCATTATGGGTCAAAGTACGGTCTTCAACACGGAGTCTTGGCTCACACCGAACAGCAAGCTATAAAGGGCATCATAAATGATAGTGTAAAACCATTATAACAAGAAAACCAAACGGATCTAATCTATATAAAAAGCGAAAAAGAGAAACACTTATGAACCACATCAACAAACGACAACTACTGAACATCAGATTCCTGCATCAAGACAGGTGCAAACTAATGTAGCGGGTTAAACGTTTAAATAGGTACCAACCTTCGCCCTTATTTGAAAAATAGCGTAACATCACAACATAGAAAGACACACTATAAAATATCCCTTCATTTCTATAACTTGGTTACATGCTCAGAAATACAACACACTGATGTCAGAACCTTCAGGAATAATTATAATAAATATTCATGGACTTATTTGGGGAAAACCACCTTAGTGTAAAATTTACAAGTATGATTAAAGTTTATAGGGAAATATCACCCTGGCGCGAATAAACAAGCTTGAACGATTCATTTTTGGGGGAAATCACACTGGTACGAAAATCAATTTAGCGGAAATCAGTCACTAACTACTACTACAAAACCGCAAAGGTCTAATCGAAATGCACCCAATATTAATCATGTCACTCGTGGTAAACCAATATTGATCAATATTACTATTTTATAGTTTTAATATATTTTACAACATTTTACAAGAAATGTATTAAAATACCATTCATCAATAACAAAACATTGAACAAAATAAATTTTTATGAAAGACATATTTGACAACTTAAAATAATAGCACCTTATCTATCGTATCAAATGTAAGATAAATAGCTGTTAATAAAAGGGATACCGGTAATTGTTAGGGATAATGATTTTGAGTCACATCATTGTGTATACATCGAGATATACATGTGCCTCGAGCCTGATTAAATGTATGTATAAAAAGAGATTTAACCTATAATGTATGTAGCGAAGCAAAATTAAACAAAGTATAAGTGTTTCTACCTTTGCATATAAAAATTGAATTGATTCACGGGCCGTTGCTTTTAAAGATTATTGCTGGATCGAATCTTTTGATATACAAGCAATCTACAAATTAAATAAAATGTTTACGTCTCGTACATCAAAACGTCTGCTGCAACTAACTGAAATGTCGTTAAAATATTCATATTTCTTGCAGTATATATATATATCTAGTCAATTAAGAAGAATTTTATCAACTTTTCACTTTATCACATCTCCAACCCGCATAAAATGAAATTCCTTTCTCCATTAAATTGACTGAAGTTCCATCATACAAATGTTTCAAATCCCTAAATGCGCCTCAATTATGTCGAGTATTTCATTTTCATTCACAATTTGGCAACTCTCTTCTCAAGACTCTCTTGTAATTCTGTCATCGGCTTTAGAGGTAGAGGAGTATCGGACAGCTTCAAGTTCAAAGGTTATATATACTAACATAAGTCTAATGCGATCAACAGAATTAAAAACAAATTATACTGGCATTGTTAAGAACAACGAAATAACAACGAAAACACAGTTCGATCACAGATAGTATGTATCACAATTGTCACCGTTTTGGTGGAATAGTCCTATTTGCATGGAGTAGATATAAAGTAATGTCCTGATGTCCACTGAACGCTGCAATATGCAGAGGATTCCAGCCATCACTGTTAGCAAGTCTTGTGTCCGCTCCAAATTTAACTAAAAGTTTCACTAGTTTTAAATTTCCATTCATACAACTTTGATGCAAAGCCGTTTGTCCCTCAGTGTCAAATGAATTCACATTTACTTTTCCCTCTCTGCATTCCAGAATCTTTTTAAGTTCTGCAGTATCCCCATTTCTCACTGCATCCAGAAATCCCTTTTGATATTTATTTCCACATGCATTCATTGTAATTCCATTTGAGCAAATGCAATATAAAAGTGTATCACCAAATTTCCCAGCCTGTTGGAAAACGACTACCTCATTGGTTGGCTCAAGGCCAGCTAAGTATATAACTTTATTTGATTCACGATAGCTTAAGAGCGTGGGAAACCTATGTCAATATCTCGTACTGTTTGTCCGTATTCTAGATGTAACTGAATGGGGTTACGTTTTGAGTGACTTGTGTAAAGGAACGCCCCTTTACAAATCAAAAAGAAAACGTACCGTAATTTATTAACTAGGTAAAATCAGTGACATGGGAAAATTATTTCAAGCAATTCTATCAAAATTTAAATATCTATTCAACTATGTTAAAGCGATTGTGAACGTATCACATTCCTCAGAAGTTTTAAGAAAGGTGAAAAGTAGCAGTCTAGTTGAAATCAACAGTATTAAAAGGTGGTAAATTTAATACTTGAATTAATTATCGTCAAGTTTTGTATATTATTTAAAAAATGTTTTGGTTGACAGATTTTAAATTGTAAAATTTTAAATTTCATTGACTGACCCTTGACACTTATATTGTGCCTATCGGTAATGTGAAGATGAAGTTTGTATGTAAGGCCTTCTATAAAAGAAATTCATTAAATCTAACCTATTAAAAATGAATTTATAATGTGCAACAGTTATTAAACTTTAAAATGTGCAAGTGAAACAAGAATTGAAAAAAAATCTGTAAGCTGTACTTTCAAAATTGAATGAATTGAATGCAATAGTTTGATTTTTATGTTCCTTCGATGACGTATTTAAACAAGATGTCAAATGTCATTTTGTTCAACCTTTCCATTATTGGTACAAAATACTAAATATATCGCGTGAGTTTTCTACATCACAAACCTTTTCACTGTATAAATTTTCTACTAATTAAAGTACAAGTACTCTGTACACATTAGCAGTGCAGATATAGAGATTTGACCGTTAAGTTTCCCACGGGATTTGTAAATTTCCTTTGATTTGCCTTTTCACACAAACTTGATTCATTGATCTAGGCATGTAGTTTTAGATGCCAAATTATAAATAAAACTAATGTTTCATTGAAACGTTAAATGATTTTTTCTGTTCGTTGCTGATTGTTTGTATTGATCTGTTAAATGAACTGCTTTTGTAAAAAAAAAAAATATGCATGTCTAAATAGAGCTACCATAAAACTGCTGATTATTAGAAATTTGATTTTCGTGAGAAATAAGTTGAATATTGCTTTGAAATTGAGTTATCATATTTAGTCAGCTATACTAATAGGTCGGACGAGGATGAGAAAAATAACAACGGTTGTATATATTGTGTATTTGTATGTCATACGACAGTATTAAGGGTGACGAACAAATGTTCCTCGAAAGCAATTACGACCAACGTAATGTTTTTTTTTTCGATTTTCACCCTAAAAGCAGCATCTTCTGACATAGGTAATTTAAAAAAAATATTCAAAATCTATAGCCATTTACGCCTTTATGCTCTAAAAATATAGAAATCTTTGGAATTGATATATTCAAATAAAATGAGGATTAGAAATTTATTATACAATTTAAAATTATTCATCATTGAAAAAAAACCCAACCTTTTTTCAATTTTCATAAAGATAGTCAGAGAAAACGATGCGTCTTAATTTTATCATCGTTCAGACATGTTCAAGTATATGGTCAGGTATTTCACATCCCATCTTTAATATAAACATTCTATACAAAACACAAAAAATATCGTCATACTCCTCAAAATCTAACCAACACATAACAAACAGCTTCTCACGATACTGAACATTGTCAAGACATTAAAGATTGTATTTTTGGAATTAGTATTGATTCACTCACCATGGGTCTATCTTGTATATTATTTAAAAAATGTTTTGGTCGACAGATTTTAAATTGTAATAATTGTTATAAACTCCTTGCCTATTCTAACATCGGACTAGAAAGCCAGAGTCCAAGGGAGAATCATGCATGCATCGAACTTTTTGGCAGGAAATCTTGTAGTTCTAGTCAATTGAGATCGGAGTCGAACTCACAATCTCAGTGCAAAAGGCCAGTGCACACTAAGACCACTCAGTCCCGTTGCCCTATGTTCGCTTATAAGGTTTCCTCCTTTGGGAAAAAATAAGGCATATGTGTAGATAGGAATTTTGTTTTTTTTTCTTTTGCTTTAATTTTTACCTATCATGTATTGGAAAACTTCAAACAAAATAGTCTCAATTCACTGCCAAGCTCTAGTCAAAACTTTAGCCTCAATACTATTTTTATATACTTTTTCTAATTTTTGCCCTAGATTCTATGAGTTGTCATCTCTTAGTGCAATAAGTTATATGATAGAAAATTAAGACGTGTGACATTCAAATCGACTCACTACTCATACATCGATAGAAAAGAAGTTTGCTTAAAGCAGCTTAAAATTAATACATATAATAAACCGCAGTGAAAAAGTTAATAGCATTTTGTGACCTTGTATTCATTCTAAAGCATTTAACTCTGTAACCCTAAATCGAAATTAAGCTTACTTCTTTAACCACAAACCGCAAGATGAAATTTAAAGTTGTTATTAAACAAACCGTGTAAATATTTAGACTACATATATACTTTCAAACTTGGGTTTTTACATGTAATATGCCAATACAATTAGACCATGGTTTGTCAAATTTAATAAAACTTAGCATGAAAGTTTCATCCCGATGGCTACATGTAATAAGTGCTAATATGTATAAATATTTGGGTTTTTTTTGGCAGCGGGATTTGAACTGAACAACCTTTTAGATGTCTATGAAGGTTAAATTCAGATTAAAAACCATGTAAAAAATAAAGAGCTGGACTGTGTAAACATATATATAAAGCAATCGAAAAACAATCATACACCCCTTTAGTTGGCTTATACCGGCGTAGTTTAAATGAAATGCTTGCATAATCCTAAAAAATATTGCCTGCCTTCACACGGTATACTAATAACAAATTGTCGTCTGCCTTCACAAGCTACTAAAATCAAAGTGTCATTTGCCTTCCCAAGCTATTAATCACAAAATGTCGCTGGCCTTCATAAGCTACTAATAACAAAATTTCGACTGCCGCCACAACCTAAAAATAACAAAATTTCGTCTGCCTTCACAAGTTACAATCAACAAAGTGTCGCCTGTCTTCACAAGCTACTAAAAACAAAATGTCATTTGCCTTCCCAAGCTATTAATATATTACAAAATGTCGCCGACCTTCATAAGCTACAAATAACATAATGTCGACTGCCGTCACAACCTACTAATAAAAAATTGCCGTCTGTCTTCGCAAGCTACTAATAACAAAATGTCGATTGCCTTCACAAGCTACTAAAAACAAAATGTCATTTGCCTTCCCAAGCTATAAATTACAAA
Organism: Mytilus galloprovincialis; assembly: GCF_965363235.1. Classification (NCBI taxonomy): domain Eukaryota; kingdom Metazoa; phylum Mollusca; class Bivalvia; order Mytilida; family Mytilidae; genus Mytilus; species Mytilus galloprovincialis. Next base: position 1,404,683 of record NC_134839.1, on the reverse strand, counting down.
ATGTCGCTGGCCTTCATAAGCTACTAAAACATAATGTCGACTGCCGTCACAACATAACTAATAACAAAATTTCGTCTGCCTCCACAAGCAAAAAATAACAGAATGTCGATCGTCTCTTGTCACAAGATATAAACAACAAAATTTATCCTGTTGTCACAAGCTGCTTATAACAAAATTTCGCCTGTTTTCACAGGCAAATAATGACAGAATGTCGCCTACCTTCACAAGTTACTAATAAAAAAATGTCGCCTGCCTTCGCAAGCAACCAATAACAAAAGTTTGCCTGTTTTCTCAAGCTACTATAATAACACACTTTCGATTATACAAGTACCGACAATTTTTTAGAGACCGTAGTGCATTTCTCGGTGCATTTACATGGCAAAGCGAATAATAATCCAGAAACATAGTTAGGAAAAGAAGAACGAATGGATTCTCTATATATATACAGACTAAACTGACATACATCCACTTCATTTTAACTCTGGTGGATAGTTGTTTCATTGGCAATCATACCACATCTCCTTAATTTGTACACATAACTGCCAAACCTATGGAACATCTATAACAATTTTTAAAGGTCCAAGGTGGAAGTATGTAGCCTTCATCGGACATATTTTAGGAAATTAAATAAGCAGGAAAAAGTGTGGGGGGGGGGGGGGGGGGCATTACTTAAATAATATTGTCGATTTTTTATTTAAATTTAGTATATACGCCGGACGCGCGTTTCGTCTACAAAAGACTCATCAGTGACGCTCGAATCCAAAAAAGTTAAAAAGGCCAAATAAAGTACGAAGTTGAAGAGCATTGAGGATCAAAATTCCTAAAAGTTTTGCCAAATACAGCTAAGGTACCACATATTTTGTGCGTGCATGATATTGCATGAATTAACAACAAAATCCCCGTTTGAAATCCATTCACAAAAGTTGGAATGCCGTTTTCCTAACCAAGGTAAAAGAATATGCCCGTTATAATCTTAAGTTTGTTAATTATATTACCCGCATCTGTGTTTTTCAATGTACAGGTATAGATATCGTGATAACGTCAATAAAAGTGCACATTCTACTACCTTTTTTTTAAGTGCGTGTCGGGAATTTTTGTCATTTTATACAGCATATCACCTTTTCGAAAGCAGGGAAACAAGTCCCATATTTTCAATAGAGACTTAAAACTAAAATGAAATGCGTATATCTTTTAAAACTGTTTCATTCAAAAATTCTTATAATACCCGTTATAATTGATTAAACAAATTTCAATAAAATATCTCCTAAATCCCTCATAGAGGCGTAAACTGCATTGAATGTATTGCCGCAGACGACCTTTTGACTTTTTTAAAAACAGGAGGATTTTTATGCAGACAGAATATATTTATTTGGTGCTTGTAAACTATCGCAAAAGGCTGTATTTAGGGCGTTCTTACCAGGCTATAAAATCAATTTCCCAAACCCTCCTTCCCACAATGATACTCGCAGGATTCTATTTGGCATTTCTGTCACCATGTAGGCCTTTATACAGGGTCCCAATCAACATTTTAATGAATACGAAAGTTTCTTTGGCTTGCACAATTTTCCATTCGATTGAAATGTAAAGATGCACTTACATAAGGAATTTGGTTTGACATGATCATGCACTTTGGAATAGACGAAAATATGAAAAGTTTACAAAATACACGACGAACAGAGTAAGGGTATTGGTACAAATTGGCCTTTCAAGCAATACATGTGAGTTCAAAAGCAACTTGATGATGAAAATAAAATATAGAAATAGGTATAATAAGCAAATATTTAGGGCACAAGACAAATAAAATTGAGAATTGAAATAGTGAATGTGTCAAAGAGACAACAACCCGACCATAGATCAGAAAACAGCCGAAGGCCACCAATGGGTCTTTAGCGCATACGAGAAAATCCTGCACCCAAATTAAAGTCGGTCTCAGCAGGCCCCAAAACAAAAATGTGCAACACCGTAGTTTAGTGAAGACTTACAAAGGCCAGAGGCTCCTGACTTGGAACAAGCGAAAAAAATGCAGCAGTGTTAAACATTTTTTGTGAGATCTGACCTCTAACCCTATACATCTGACCGATGTAGAAAAAACTAACATGTAGCAATACGTACAGACATATCGAATACAAAAGAATATACATACCAGTAGAAAAAAATAGTAAAAATCAACAACAGATGTCTTTTATATGTAAATTCAAAGGAAAGAAAATCAAGTACGGCCAAAATAAAGAAATCTAGTCCGTCTCAAGAATACTATACAAAAAAAATCCAGCTGTGTTGACTTTCATATCCATCTTCCTAACAAACATATCCCTATAAATTTTATATATCTCTGCTATATAAAGAAGATTATATTCAATTTCCTAGGAATTCTGTAGTGTCAATTAGCTTTAAATTGTATAAATCCGTCTATTTTTTAAAGACTATCACAAAAATATTTAGAACTAATTCGAGTGTACAACAATTGTACTCCAAATCTATACATACTTGGTTTTTAATTTGGTTAGGCCTATCTGAACTGACTTAAACCACTTGTTTGTACCTAAGTAAACCTGACGATCGTCTAAAGATCTTTTATCAGTATTATATTGTTTGATAAGAGAACAACACCGATTGTGTGAACCTGTCCATGGGAATTTTGTGTTAGTATTGCGTAATCTTGTCACTGGAATGTCAACGCCTTCCATTTTACATGTGAATTTTTGTAAAATACGACAGAATATGAAATTGTACTGTGTGAAAGTTTCAAAAAACAAAAAGGTTCCTTATTTTCTTATCGCTATTTTAATAACAGGATCATGATGTATTTCTTGGCATGGTGTTTATTTCTTCAACAAAAAATTAAGGAAAGTTGATAATTTTCATAAATAAGTTTGAATAAAAATAACCCAAGGCATGTGGTTTTCGTTTCAATTAAATCACTTATATTTACATGTTTACTTGTAAAGGCTATAAAATACAGAACATTATAAAAGAGGTTCCGGTATATTTTATTTTTAGGTCGTTTCTTTTTTAAATCATTTCATTTTTGGCAAAACATTATAAATTAATACATCTATATATATATAAAGAAAATAATGAAAAAACTAAATACCGGCCTTATCTCTAGTACCGACATCAGAAAATAATTATAATATTTTAAGCTTTGTTCTCTCTGATTGCATCAATTTCAAGAGTTCAATTTGTTATATTTAGAAATAATTCATTACTTTAACATCACAACTCATTAGGTTTACAGGTAAAACATTACCTCTAAGAAATATATCTTCAATTTTAATAATCTGAAAACAACACAATAATAAATATATAATGCGATGTCAAGATTTGATAACGATCTGTGAATTTATTTTGAAGGCTTACGGACTGCGGGTCAATCTCCTGCATAATTGAAGAGGTCATACCTATACAAATTTGAAGATTTTTCACATGGGAGCAAGGTAACTTGTACTGAATGAAGTCAATGGTCAAATAAAACACTATCAATAGGCATCAGGTGAATATGGTACAGTACGTTCAAATAATATTTAAACTCATACCCTCCATTGGCGGATCCAGTCATTAAAAAAAAAGGGGGGGGGGTTCCAACTATATGCTCCCATTCAAATGCATTGATCGTCAAAAAAGGGGGGTTCCAACTCCCGGACACCCCCCCCCCCCTGATCCGCCACTACCCTCCGTCTTAAAATGGAGAAACATTTGCGCTAAACGTAAAGATTGATAGATTATTTGTGTTTTACATCAAAGCAGCAATTCTAAGGGAACGATCATTTAACTTTAAAAAAAGGGGGCGATTAAAATATTCTGTTCCAGCAGAGGACAAACAATTTATTCTGAATCTAGATTTCCTTCATACCTGATATAAAAAAAAGATGTGGTATGAATGCCAATGAGACAACTGTCCACGAGAGACCAAAATAACACAGAAAATAACAACTATAGGTCACCGTACGGCCTTCAACAATGAGCAAAGCCCATACCGCATAGTCAGCTATAAAGGGCCCCGATATGACAATGTGAACCAAACGAGAAAACTAACCGCCTCATTTATATAAAAAAAATGAACGAAAAAGAAATGTTTAACACATAAACAAACGACAACCATTGAATTACAGGCTCCTGACTTGGGACAGGCACATACATAAAAAACGTGGCGAGGTTAAACCTGTTAGCGGGATCCCAACTTTCCCCCTAACCTGGGACAGTGGTATAACAGTACAACATAAGAACGAACTATAAAAATCAGTTGAAAAAGTCTAAACTCATCAGATGGACGAAAATACAAGTGGACATGGCAGGGTACTTGTACAACAAAAAGACAATAGGAACAGATCTGGAAGTACTCGCAGTGATCTGACAGCTAGTTCAAAGCTACTAACAACTAATAAAAAAATCATGCATCTTAGTATTAACTTGATATTGAAAAAAAATCTGATGGATAGCGTTGAAACACTTAATATAATTGTTCTGACTCAGACAAAAAACCATATCCCTCCCCATTGAAGTTAAATGGTTATACTCCCTAAATCTATAGGCCATGAATGGATTATCTAGAATGAACAACATTGTTAAAGGTGGTGGCCTGTAGTTGTTTTACATCCTGGTCTTTTGTTGTTTACTCAAAAGACTTTTAAAAGTTATCCCATTTGCAATCATAATGCATCTCTTTATTTCATATAAACCATGGAAGTATTATATTTCAATTTACTTCCATGTATAAACTAACTTAAGGATCGGATAGGACACCAAAAATAGAACGAACTTTAACAATAACAGGAAATTTATAAAGAGTTCCGCACGGTTGGAAAATCGTCAGTATCACGTCCAAGTGAAGCCTTCTTCCTACATCGACTGATTCTAGGTTGTATTTCGTGAACGTATGACAAACCAATGGCAGATCGAGTCATTTCTAAAAGGGGGTTCCCAACCCAGGATAAAAGGGTGGATCCAACTATATTTGTCTCCATACAAATGCATTAATCTTCCAAAAAGGGGTGTCCAATTATTTGTTTCCATTCAAATATATTGATCTTCCAAATATGGAGGTTACAACTATTTGTTTCCATTCAAATGCATTGATCTTAACGTCCAAAAAGGGGGGTTCCAACGCCCCAGACCCCCTACTGGATCCGCTACTGTGAGGATTTTTGAAAAGAGGTCGTAATTCCATAAAAGTGAAGTAATATTGCCGAGCGTTGGAAAGCTAGGAAAAAAAATTAAAAAAATGGACGATTTGCAACCCCATGCGACCCCGACCCTTACCCACTGAATACACCACTGCAATCAATAGTAGTCATTTTGATGGGAAAGGTTATTTGTGTTTTATTTACAAATGTACCCCTTACATTTTACTACATTGAACAAAGTTGATGGTAAATAGACTAATTTGTTCATGACTTACAAGTACATTACAGGCAGGCGGATGATCAAATCATTTTCAAAAACAGGGAGGGGTTCCAACCCACGGAACCCTCCCCTCGGACCCGCCACTGCTTTAGTCGTAAGATTTTTTTAACTGATCATAGATCTTCAATTTGCTATTTCGAATTTTCTGGCAACAATTACATAGATGAAATTGTCTTTCTTTATATTGATTCAATGGGAGAACCTTTAAAAAAAACAAAATAAACAAACGAAAAATGGAAAAAATTTCTTCAAAACATCGTCATTTATAAATTTTATTTCTGCTGTAATAATAAATAAATACTAACTTTTCTTTTACAAATGCATAACGTTGTAAGGTAATAAAAGAGCAAAACCATACCTGCTTTACAATAATTATATTTAATAACAAGGCATACAAATAAAATTTAATTAAATATTGATCTATATTTTATTCAATATAATGAAACTTCAAAAGTTATCTAACCATTTTAAACGTCCGAGAACTCAGATTGCCTTCTCTTTAAGTGTTATAGATGTTATACCTATAGATGAAGCTCAATCCTGACTTCAAAGGTTCTATGTGCGTTGTAATGGCTTTCACACTTATCTGATAATGACATGAACCAGTTGGTCATTGAGATGCAGATTGACAATCAGGACAATAGAAAACTGACGATTAAAACCTACTTAGCAATTAAACATGCTAAAAATAAAAAAGAAACAAAATCAAAAATATATAATTTTATATTGACTTGATTATAAAAAATAATATTCGTTTAGATAAAACAATATCAAAAAATATTCTCGAAAAAAAACCTAATAAATGTGAATATTTTTCTTTTTTTATAGGTAGAACTTCCGTTTTCATCATAATTAAAGTTTTAGATTTTATATATTAAAAACTAAAATCTTTAAAATGTATGCTAACTATTATAAGCAAGTTTATTGAACATATAATTGTTTATACATTGAACAAGTTAAAAATAAGTATGCTCCAAAAAGTATGTTCCATGTCTTGTTATTTCACTAAATTCTTAAAAGTCTTTACTTATAAATACATATTTCATAAACGTCATAAAATCATTATAACTTTTGTAATTATCTATAACATATATAAAATACATCTATGATCGAATAATTTAACAGATTTTTATGACGGACTGTACTCTAGAAATGTTATACATAGAAAAACGATAAACTGTTGACCCGAGCAGTCAGGCGAGTAATATACGTGTGAACGTTTAGACCAAGCCTTATACAAATGCTATTGGGAATGTCAAATGAAATAGCTTCTGTTAAACTTAATATTTTCATATTCCCATGGAAAATTAGATTTTATATTCCCATGAAAAACTAGACTTTATATTCATAAGATCTCATAAGGGCACTTTGTCAGTATACCGCAAACCATCAATAGCGGAGGATGGAGCTAAAACCACAAGTTGTTTAAGTTACATTAGATAACCACAAAATCTTGTTATACCATTGTCATCAGAGATATTAACAAGAATAGAAGTCCAGTAAATAATATCTATGTCATGTTTATCATTTAAACAAATATTTGGGTGGTATACTGACACAGTTTTCTGTGGTAAATTAAATCCAAAATTTCGTGAGACTATGAACATATTACACACACAGGCGCTTGGGGGTATGATACAGATTTTTTTTTTTTTTTTTTTTTTTATTAAAATATTCAATTTTCTATATTTATAATACATATCTATCACTTCTGTGCATGTCTCACCTAGTTTCGAGTGATTTAAACGACCCAGAGAAAATACTCAATTTTACTATCCATACTAAGAAACATATGGATAGTAAAATTGGGTATTTTCTCTGGGTCGTTTAAATCACTCGAAACTAGGTGAGACATGCACAGAAGTGATAGATATGTATTATAAATATAGAAAATTGAATATTTTAATAAAAAAAAAAAAAAAAAAAAAAAAAAATCTGTATCATACCCCCAAGCGCCTGTGATTACACATCCCCCAAAAAAGTAATAAAAAAATATTATTAAAATTCTAACGTTTATAGTTAAAAATTTAATAAGAAAAATACTATTTTAATTAAATAAAAAAAATAAACATTTTTAACTTGTTTTGAACTGTCAAATTCGTAAAATTCAAAATTTAAAACACATTTGAAAGAAAAAGAGACGGTTAATTGAAGATGGCTTGATTTTTTTTTATATATGAAACAGTATAAACAACGTACAGTTTTGACGTTACAAAAATTCCTTCCGTATGTCCATAAAGTGATATCTTCAGAAAAAAACAGGTATACATTTCAATTTATGTTTACTGTCGCCGTTTACAAGTTATACATTACTCAATGCGTTTCTGTTAAAAAAGTTAAGAATACGATACACGTATATGTTTATGTACTGAAAAGTTCTCACATTCGACTAAAATACCTGATAAAGATCTCGATAGATTAAATTTCACTTTCCAAGTGGCTGGGAACTTGGAAAAAACTTCAAATAATTTAATGCTGTCCACTTGAAAAATGTTATTCACATTAAACTTTAAGTAGCACATATAAACAATACAAAATAAACAAAATAAGGCGATACGCTGAAAAAATGACAATTTATTGGATGACACTTCAAGTTTGTTTTTGATCCAGGTAATGCTGATATAGCGAATTATTTTTTTCAAGGAAATAAATGGAAAAAATATTTTATGTTTTGCCGTGGTATAATGGCCCTTTCCGATTCTGACACATATCAAGTTTTATTCAAAACCTCAAACAAACAAAAAAAAACAAATAAGACCGAACTATACATGCATTCATATCTTCGTAAGTTCACGGTCACCTAAGATATTTTACTTCTGGGTTGTTAAAGTCGCCCTTCCCTTCAAAACAATGATTTTGCGCGAACAGTATATTAACGAGTTATCTCCCTCCGTCTGGACTGGTTCAAGACCTGCCTACATAACAATGATCTCGCGCGGACGGTGTATTAATTACGAGTTTTCTCCCTACTTCTTGGCTGGTTAAAATCCTTGCCGATATAACAATGATATCGCTCTGACGGGTTATTAATTTTGAGGTTTTCCCCCCTAATTCCCGGTTGGTTTTCGTCCTTGGCTACATAACAATAATCTCGCGCGGACGATATATAACGAGTTTTGTCCCTACTTCTGGGCTGGTTAAAGTCCTAAGCTAGATAACAATGATCTGGCGCAGAGGATTATGTTTTAAGGATACGAATGCCGCCCTCATCATAAGTCAAACTTAAAGTGCGGAAACAGAAATAGGGCGATCGGTGACGCAATAAGGGTAAGACGGAAAATTAAATATCACGCCAAGTAAAATGACCGGTGGTGAAGGGCGCCTGTTTGAATGAAATGCATAAATTCTTATAAAACTTGGAATGAGGACCTTAGTTTCAAAGGTCTGTGGTGTGAATGTCACGCTTTTGAGGTATCCGAAGGACACTTTAACGAGACTAACTTTCGGATTCTACACAATGTACACCACATTTTCATAGGCAATTACAATAACAAGTTTCTTTATCCCGTATTTTTTTTAATGATGTAAAGAAGATATAAGATTGCCACTTCGTTCTTACGATATATATTATTCAAAGTAGCTATATCAGAGACATATTATTATATTTACTTATTTTGTATGTCACAAATTTAATGTTTAAAGTTTATATGGCAATAAATATTTGTGAATTTGAAAAAATATATTTATGTCTCTGGCAATATATAGTGTTCAGGTAAAACAAATGGGAAATGTGTCACAGATGATGCACCCGCTTCATATTAGATACATTTATAAAGGACATAAAAGAGGGACGAAAGATATCAAAGGGACAGTCAAACTCATAAATCTAAAACAAACTGACAACGCCATGGCTAAAAATGAAAAAGACAAACAAACAACAGCACACGTGACACAACATAGAAAACTAAAGAATAAACAACACGAACCCCACCAAAAACTATAGGGGTGATCTCAAGTGCTCCGGAAGGGTAAGCAGATCCTGCTCCACATGTGGCACCCGTCGTGTTGCTCATGTGATAACAAATCCGGTAAATAGTCTAATCCACATAGTCACCAAATTTTGAATTATTTAGTGAAAGAACATCATCTATATTGCGGAAAGTAGAGTTAAAGGATATTGCTAACTTCTTATCTTTCTTCCTAAGAAGTTCCTGCATACTGGCGAGCGGTAAAAGCGACTTAAACCTGTACTCGATCTGAATTTTTTAGTACTATGTTCGGTGTAGAAGTTTCTTTAACATTTGGTTTTCGGCAAACTTAAGTTAGAGAACGGAAAGTCAAACGAAATTCAGCAAGTATTTCATTTGTAACTCTAAAACAGTAAAAATGACACAACCAAAATTTAAACTTGATCTGTATTTTGTGGTGATAAGCATTGTGTACAAGTGTCATAATATATGGGTGAGGTAAACATTAGTTGGAGAACGGGAATGATTTTTTCCATTTCACGGTAAATGGGGCAAAACTATGGAACTGTTATAATGACTCTACCTAAATTTAAGCATGATCTTCATTTTATAGCAATAAGCATCGTGTATAAGTCGCATAACATTTGGTTAAGGCAAACTAAAGTTAAAAGAGAACAGAAACGAAAAATTCAGCTGTTTTGTCTTTTTTAAAGGGCATAAATATAAAACGATTAAAGTGACGCCGCTAAAATTCAAAATTGATCTGTGTTTTGCGCATTTGCGCATTGTGTATTAGTTCCATAACAATTGAACGAGGCACACCAAAGTTAGAGAACAGAAACCAACTTTTGGAAGTACGTAACGGTACGGACGGACAAGGGCAAAACTTAATGCCCCTTCTCTACGGATTTGCATAATATGTACAAAATATAGAAATAAGTATACTCGATGTTCACGCTTTTCTCTACCAACTAGGTAATAGATGGGTAACGTGTGCGCCAAAAAACGATGTAGGTGGCCATGTAATTATTTTATATTGTTAAAACGGAAATCAACAACATATACTTTTTCAAGAAAAATCTATAGATTTGAAATTATATTTGATTATCCAAAGACAAAAAAAGGAACGATTCTCACACAGTTTATGTGCCTTATAAACAAAATTCAATGTTCACCTTTTTGAAAGAATTCAATCAATTATATTTAAAAAGTAAAAAAGAAGGAATAGCTGCATAATTATTTTTTCCGAATTTTAGTTATAATAGTTCAAACTATCCAAAGTTGTATGCAAAAAATGTGTCCATTTGTTAATTGTATTTTGAAGAATTACTAGCATATATCCCCAAATGAACATTATTAACAATCAAAAGTGTATTCAATGAACCTTCAAAGTGGTATGGATGTCTTCTGCTATCTTGGATTCGAAAAAGACGGAACATTATAGGTTTAAAACTTTATTGGGCCAGCAAATTTCCACGCAGGAGGAATGTACCTTATTATTTTCATCTGAATAACGAACAAATCATTGTAATCTTATATAATCGTTCATATGTTTACAAAAGTAGAATTATTTTGCTTGGTTTGAATTTTTAAAATTTTGCTTAAGAAGGGAAGGGAACTCTATTCTATTAATGTTTTCGAAGGAAATAAAATGCTCCGCTGGGCACAGCTTGATACGACAACAGAAGTCTTACCATAAACATTTGGGGCAAGTATGGGCACTACATTCAAGCTTGATACAGCTCTTCATTTTGATCGTGATTAAACATTTAACAAAACATAGGTTTCATAAATGTGGTCAAAGAACTGAAAAATTTGTAATTGGACTATTGCCTTTTATGGTCCAATATTCAAAATTTAAAAACACGCTTTCTAATTGTAAGCTTGATTTTACTTCTTTAAGTAGCTCTTACTTGACCAAGTAACAGGATGTTCTACCACAGAGAAGGTAACCTGTTTAAAAGTATAAATTCTGGAGCCAAAAGTCAGTAATATGAATGAAGTCTATTTCATAAAGATAGACTTCTTCTCAAGTGTAAGTCTAGAAACAAGAAAATTCTAGTTTTTTTGGCATCTAATTCCTGAACAATTTGGACCATAACCCTTAAAATCAATCCCAACCTTCATTTTGTGATTGTAATGTATAATTGTTATCCTCTTGTAGCACCATACATGTGCCCAAGTTGTAATTAAATGTCATGTCTTTTTTTGTATGGAACCTTTTTAAACAAATGCATACACTTATACACATGTTAATGTCCTGAAACAAGAAAAATACTTGTTTGTGATCCCTTTTTTGCAAGTAATTCCTAAACAGTTATGAAAACAAACACCAAAATCCCATCCATCTATTTGTGATATGGAACTATGTGATACAGTTTCATAGAGATCCATACACTTCTAGGTCAAACCTCTGAATGTAAACAAGATGGGAAAAAATTTCTGAAATTAGAGAGTGAGTGTCATTTTTTTATAAACAATACAAAAAAATCATTTAGGACAAACCATGCTTATTTACTCCCCCCCCCCTCACTTTTACTGTACATGTAGGTAAGATAGTTTGATAGATTGCCAGACAATATTACAAGTGTGTTTTTGTTTTCACAATCTTTATTGTTTTTTAAGGAAGGAAGCCTGCAATATTGTTACAATATAGCACCAATTTAAAAGTCCCTGAAAATTTGATGGGTTTGATTTTTTAAGGTGGTACCTAACACTACAGGGAGATAACTCTTTAAAATCAGCTAAACGTTTTAATTACGTTGTGTTGTTAAGGGAATATTAAACTTCTCAATGATCAAAATAAGTGTTTGTCAAACTGCTATATAACCAGTGTAATTTTTCTGATAAAATGGTTGGTTCAAAGCTTTTGAAATTTTGAAATTTTTGTCAAAGGGTCAAAGTAAATACTTTGTCCATATTTTATGAAAATTAAACGAGCCAAATTAATTTTAGTGAAAGTGTTGGGTACCACCTTAAAAGCTGTTAAATTAGGCTGGGTAGAATTCTAACATGAAAATTTTTATTGACAACACAAACTTCATATTGTAGTATATTTTATAACCAATGTGCATACATATATCTCATAAAATAGAGATTTCATTCTTTAATTCATATAAAATATAGCTACAGGGATTGTTTTTAATTTTTTTTATAATCCAATTTTACTTCCCTTTTATTCTTTTATTATTTAAATTAACATATAAACATGATAAATGTGAGATTTTAAATTTAAACAAAATATAGAGAAATAATCCCATAAAACATGTTCAGGGGAGACAACTCTAAAATAAAATAAATATGAAACTTAAGAATCTATTATTACTAAGTATCTGAAATTTCAGCTTTATACATGTAGATAGAATTAATACTTGAAATAGGAGAGAAACTTATTTTCAATTTTTAAGTAGAAATAATACATATTTTAGTTAAAATAGGTCAATTTAAATGACATTCATGAGTATTCTCTTAATCATTTATTATAATAACAAAATAACAACTTTATTTGTACAGGGATTCACTCCGATTGTCTTAAAAAAAATGCCATTTTGACTATAAAATATATTATCTAACTGCTTTTTATGTTTGTTCTGTATACTTAGTCATCTCAAATGAGTTAAAAAAAATGATCATTGTCCACATGAACTATATTAACAAGTCTCAATACCCTAACAAATGATGTCTCAAACATCTAAACATGTTAAAAACAATAATTATAAAATTCACTTAATAAATCAATATAAATAATGAAAAAAAAACACCATTTAATTGGTTCAATGAAAACTTCAAAATTCAATGAATTTTCAGTATTTTATTTATATTCAATTAAAATGTTCACAATAAATTATAATTTGTAAGTTGCAGGGGTGTGGAAATGCTATGCCCGACTCGCCCGACTCGTACATTTGAACAACCGGACAAGTAATTATTTTTGTCTTGGTTGCCCGTGGACAAGTAAAAAAATATACAACATGTACAAGACAAAGTTCAAATCCAACAAAAACATAAAATTAATTTCAAAACGTATAAAGATGTTTAATTTATGTAAAAGAAACCAATCTTCAGCAAGTAAAAACATCAATGTTCATGACGATAAATATTACATGTTACTGGAAATAGATCGATTAATTTACCAAAATAAATAAAAACAAGAGGTTCTCAGCCTGAATCGCTCACCTTAATTTTTTTGGTTAAATCTCTCATCAATGATTACTTTGGCTTTTCAATTTATTTAAATGTTCTTTGAATCGTCCTATTTTCTTCAAAAGCAAAAAAAAAAATCATTTTCTCCTATGTTCTATTTTAGCCATAGGAGCTATGTTTCTGACATACAAGGAAATGAAATATAAAATTTATACTAGATACTCTGAAACTCATTTAGCCTAAGTTTGGCTGAAATTGATACAGCAGTTTCAAAGGAGAAGATTTTTTAAAGTAAGTCAACATGATGAACAAATTGTGAAAAAAGTCTTTAAAGGGCAATAACTCCTTAAGGGGTCAATTGACAATTTTGGTCAAATTGACTTATTTGTAGATCTTACTTTGCTTAACATTTTTGCTATTAACAGTTTATCTGTATCTATAATAATATTCAAGATAATAACCAAAAACTGCAAAATTTCTTTAAAATCATCAATTCAGGGGCATTATATTCGGCTGAAAATTTCAGGACAGGTAGACCTTGACCTAATAAATACTTTAACTTTTTGTCTTATTTGCTCTAAATGCTGGAGTTTTTGAGATATAAGCCAAAAACTGCATTTAACCCTGTGTTCTATTTTTAGCCATGACGGCCATGTTTTTTGACGAAATAAAAAATAAAGCACAAACTTTATTTTATACACCCTACTGATCATTCAGTTGAAGTTTGATTGAATTTGGTTTAGTAGTTTTAGAGGAGAAGATTTTTTAAAGTTAGCAAATATGAACAAATTGTGAAAAATTGTCATTAAAGGACAATAACCCCTTAAGGGGTCAATTGACAATTTTGGTCATATTAACTTATTTGTAGATCTTACTTTGCTGATCATTTTTGCTGTTTACAGTTTATCTTTATCTATAATAATATTCAAGATAATGACCAAAAACTGCAAAATTTCCTTAAAATTACCATTAAGTGACAGCAACCCAACAATGGTTTGTTTGATTCATCTGAAAATTTCAGGGCTGATAGATCTTGACCTAATGAACATTTTTACCCCATGTCAGATTTGCTCTAAATGCTTTCGTTTTTGAGATATAAGCCAAAAACTGCATTTGACCCCTATGTTCTATTTTAAGTAACGGCGGCCATGTTTTTTGACGGATCAAAAATCGAAGCACACACTTTGTGCAGGATAATCTAAGGAACAATCATGCTAAGTTTCATCCAAATCTATTCAGTAGTTTCAGAGGAGAAGATTTTTTAAAGTTAGCAAATGTGATGAACAAATTGTGAAAAATTGTCCTTAAAGGACAATAACCCCTTAAGGGGTCAATTGACAATTTTGGTCATATTAACTTATTTGTAGATCTTACTTTGTTGATCATTTTGCTGGTTACAGTTTATCTTTATCTATAATAATATTCAAGATAATGACCAAAAACTGCAAAATTTCCTTAAAATTACCAATTAAGTGGCAGCAACCCAACAATGGTTTGTTTGATTCATCTGAAAATTTCAGGGCTGATAGATCTTGACCTAATGAACATTTTTACCCCATGTCAGATTTGCTCTAAATGCTTTCGTTTTTGAGATATAAGCCAAAAACTGCATTTGACCCCTATGTTCTATTTTAAGTAACGGCGGCCATGTTTTTTGACGGATCAAAAATCGAAGCACACACTTTGTGCAGGATAATCTAAGGAACAATCATGCTAAGTTTCATTCAAATCCATTCAGTAGTTTCAGAGGAGAAGATGTTTGAAAAATTGTTAACGACGACAGACGACGACGTCGACGACGACGACGACGGACGCCAAGTGATGAGAAAAGCTCACATGGCCTTTTAGGTCAGGTGAGCTAATAAGTATGCGAACCAGAGTCGCGTAACATTGCATTGGCTTTGTCCATTGACCCTGGATCGTCGATTAAGTTTTATCCATCATTTACCGGTTGTGTCATTTCTTTAAATTTTGTATCGAGATTCAGATTGACAAATACTTAATAAAAAGCTGGGCAAGCAAGACAAAAAGAATCATGAGTCGAGTAGAAAACCTTAAATGCAAACGGAGGACACAAAGTATTTAAAAAAAAAGAAATGGAAGCTAGAATCACTGTCCTCAAATTTAGTATATTATGTACCTACTGGCTATAATTTTTATTCCAAAACTGCTGCAAAATTGTCCTTTACATGTCATTTCATTGGTTGGTTTCCTGTTAGGTTTCTGTCCCACTGATGTTAACCCATTTCCTACTTTCCTAATTTTTTAAATTTACACATATAAACAAATGGATTTCATTCGTTTGTGATGCACAATAGTTCCAAAGAAAGAATCATATATTAGCTAACAAGAAATACTTCAATATTTATTGGGATCATCAGGGCAAGTAAATTTTTGTCCGGACAAGTAAATTTTTTAGTTTTACTTGCCCAGGGACAAGTGCTCACAACAAATATTTCCACACCCCTGAGTTGACATACAAAACAAAATAAAACAAAAGAAATATGTCAATCAATCAACATCAATATTGCTGTCTGCATGTCAATGTTAATTAGTATAGCTCTGTTCATGCTTAAAGGGGTAGACCTTGGTTCAGGGAGATAACTCTTTAAATCAGTTATGCATTTGTAAAAGTCAAGTTTCGTCAATGAATTTTAAGCATTTACCTGAAACAGATTGGAAATAATCTATGTATCCAAGAAGCTTAGAACATATTTATGAAAATGGCTGACACAAACGTACTGATGATTTTAAGAGTTATTTCCCTTAACCTAGGTCATGTAGGTCTACCTCCTTTAACATATACATTTAATCTTTAAAAAAATGTACAATAAAGATGTCCTGCCATATATAAGATCCATCATGTGTATGTAAAGATTACATGTATCCACACACTTCATAAATAACTCCAAATGAAGCAGTCAATCATAAAATGTAGGTCACATTAATAAAAATATCCAAGAAAAGTGTTTTCTAACATAACCATGGTAACAAAATGATTAAATATACTTTACAACTGTTTATTATACTGGTGGACATAACCAAAGTTCCTCTAACATACAATAGGGGTCATTGTTACTGAAAGGTGTTGATTTGTTTTTAATACATATTGAATTAAGGTTACTATGCTGATTTTTTTTCTTTTTCAAAATTGAACAAAGAGAGACAACTGCTGTATAATTTCAATATCAAAATTAAATTGATCATCAAATTTAAAATAGAATAATTCAATCTTTGTAATAAAGGTATGATATTGTCAGTGGCGGATCCAGAGGGGGGCGTAGAGGGCGTACGCCTCCCCTTTTTGCTTGGACTTTTTTTTTTTTTTGTAAAGTTTAATCAGACAAGACTTCGTGAACTTTGATATTTCCCGTGTATTTAGTTTTTAAGTGGCAATTCTTTACTTATAAAGATATTTTTCGCTCGTATTTACTGTTATATATTATTGGTTATGCCAAAGTCCTCTGATTCGCTACGCTGGAGTAAACCAGTGCGTCAAAAAAAAACGTCACTACAAATTACAGTAACAAATTGCTTATGCTGAGGGTGACAAGAATGACACCTTCAAAGTGACAAGGATTGAGCAAGAACGTACTGACTTCTATTTCACAATTCCACCAAACAGAAAGTAATACTCTATTATAATGTCAGGAACAAAAAAGTTCCATAGCAATATTATTTACACGGTCAAGCCTATTAATAAGATAGCTGAATAATGATCCTCTGTCAGTAAGCTTAAGATCTAAGGTACGGACCATTTGATTTGAGGGGGGCAGTCTGAGATGTATGAGAGGAAAAGTTCTGACACTCTTTTTGCCTTAAACAAAAAATCTTGTCGTATCAGGATTGAAAACAATAATCTTGTCCACTTTTTTGCCATTTGAAACCAAAATTTCCAACAGATTTTTTTTAGAATTAAATGAACATGATGATTAATAAACGGGGCGTAATTTTTTGGTGGCCGGGGTTTTGCATGTAAATCCCATATCTGAACGAAATGTCTGTTTCGCCGAACTGATTTATTGAATACTTTGTTCAAGGCCCGACTGCATACTGCTGAGTGTTGCCTTAATGTCTCCATTTTTCGACCATCATTCATAAATTCGTTGTCATTTCAGACTCATTCGTAGCCTTTGGTTGATTTGGAACCCCTCACTTTCCTTGTTGGCGGAAACATTTCTACCAAACATTTGGATAAAAATTGTCTGTTTGTTTCTTAACTCGTGTCGGTCGTATTGTAAATTTCATCGAATAGCCCGGCGTATATCTTGATACTAACTAAACATACAACAAACGAGAATTTTCCATGTCCAGTTTTGACTGGCAAGTCTCGTGACATCAAATATATTAGTCCACAGCTTTGGATCATCCCATCATTTCATAATAGACAATTAATGTGGAGAATACGGCATAAAAAATGTCCAACCCTTACACTTTACAGCAACCATAAAATATACATGCCCAAAGTCAAGAACCGTTTAAAAAGTGCATTTTACACTTATTTTATGTTTTTATTCTAAAAAAGGTCCCAAAAATTTTAGGTTTCTTCGCCCCCCTTTCCAAAACCCTGGATCCGCCCCTGATTGTATGCATTGAAGTCTATTAAAATTTTAATTTCTTTGTTTCTCTATCTACAGCATGGAATTAATATCACATTGTGCCACACCATATGTATTTGTTAAATGCCAGATAAGAATACACATTACATGTACATGTACAACAGTTAAAGTATGTTATTTTCCCTTATATCTCCCCAAGTTACAATTCAGAACATTTTTAAGATCTCTGTTATTCACACAAAAACATATAGAAATATATTAATCTGTGGCAGTGCTGCTATTGTTTTCATCCATCTATCCCCCTTTTTTGCACCATCAGCTAATTTTTTTCCTCCTGCTAAATGTCTCAAACTTATCTTCTAAGTCTGTTATTATATTTCTTGGTAGGTCTAATTCTTCTATGTTCTCCTGTTTGACTATCTGTGACAAATACTGCAGACATCTTTCCTTTAGAGGATACACTAAAAATAGAAAACAGTTAATATACAAATGTGATAAGACATAAAGAGATGTGGGGGTTAAATGTTCTATGAATCATAATGTCTAAAAGGATATCTGATGGTCTACATGCATTGACATACAGACTTCAATATCAATATAATGTGTCCATACAACATTTTAAGCACTAAACTGTCTGATATACATTTGTACATATAGTTTTAAATGAATGCAACAGATGATGTAAATGTACTGCTATCAAAACCAAATTCTTAAATAGACATGATAAAAATATTAGACACTACATTTGCAGATGTTTTTGGGTTTTTTTTTTTCGTTTTTTTTAAGGTTTTCATATTTTTTTAGGAGTTTTCGATGTAAACATGATATTAATTTAATTATCATAAATTGCTATTGATTTTCTGTGTGTGTTTTCTATTGTATTTATTTTTTTTATTACACGTTACATACAAAAATGTACCTACAAAATGTATTGTCTATGTATTGCATATGTTATTGTTTATAATAATATGGTTTGTATGCTATATGCCCGCCCTCCTGGGGCCCAAATTTGGTGAATAAAAAAGTTTGATTCTATTCTTTACTTACAAGGGATAGTAATGTTGTAAACTTTTCTTTGAGGTTGAACATTGTCTTCAGGTTTCCAACCTTCAGTTGGTTCAAAAACTTCTTTCATCTGAACGACCATACGATTTCCTGTGTCAGAGTCTATAAATATCCATGGATGTCCAACATAAGTGTTCACATCAACAAATTCATTAGATCTTAATGTTTTGTAACGTGCCCTATGACCTTCATAGTTTATCCAAACAATATCAACATTATACGAAGTTTTGTTTACAAATCGTAAAAATGAGCACACCATTGAAGATTTAGATTTGAGCCGTTTAGGTTGTTGGTCTGGTTCTGTTTCTTCCTCGGTCATATCACATACTCAGAACTGGTAAAAAGTGTTTTGGGTAAAGACACGTCTGAAAAAGAAAAGACGGTTCTTTATTTAGTTTTTATATGTGACTTTTCTGTAATCTTCTTAATTTTGTAAAATCATATACATGTCTTTGCTGCCAGAATGAGACACATACTTTTAACTTTTAAGGAAGACTGCATCATGTCTGCAAAATAAGTGCATTGCAAAATGAATCATACTACTAGCATACATATTTGTTTAGGGGCCAGCTGAAGGACGCCTCAGGTTGTGGGAGTTTTTCCCTACATTAAAGACCCATTGGTGGCCTTCAGCTGTTGTCTGCTATATGGTAGGTTTGTTGTCGCTTTGACACATTCCCCATTTCCTTTCTCAATTTTATTTACATTGTACATACATTGTACATGTACATACATGTAAGCATCAGACTGTTTTCTCATTCAACATGTTCAATTTGTATCACATTTTGTCCAAACTACATTAAATGTATGTTTCATTATGATACATTATTTAGATTGACTAACAGCGATCTCACATCATTCTGAAATCAACCTTACCTTCAAATGATTCGAAATGTATGTAACTATCATGATGACACAAGCTTTCACAATAAAGTGCATAGTAGTTACTTTATATGGTTGTAAAAGCATTGACTGTGTGCACATTTTTAGAAAGAAGGGCTTCCACACTTGATACAAAATGTACTTCAGTCAACTCTTTTACACCCTAATAAATTTACAAAAAGAAGTATTCAATAATTAATTTATAAATGAATGCCTTGGGAATGAGATGCCTGATATGGATTGATCTGTTGATATGATTATTTTTTTCTAGACAAGTGATCTACAGTTGTTAATATTCTTATATTTTTTTATGCAGGGATATGAATAGCCTCACCGGACACAATTACGAATGATTTTTGAACTCTGATTAATTTTTTTGTTTGTAGAATACTTGACTTGAATTATATGAACCATATAATTAAAGATGTATGAAGGCTTTTCATTTTTAATCATAACCTACATAATTTTGTTTACACGTTAGGATACTTTAGTAAGATTTATTTGACCTAATTATACGGGTCAAGCAACCCAAATATGGACGCAATTTCGAACAGCACTATATTTATATAATATGGCGGAAGAAATCAATGACAACAATCTAGATTGATGAAAAATACATTAATCTAATCACAAACAAATATCCAGATGACAACAAGAAGTGTAAGTTGGTATTTTACTGTAAATACATCAGCTGTGTTTGCAGACGAAATAACTGTCAATATCCTGTATGTGTAAAGGAAAGATTTCGAAATTGTTTTGTATTATATGAAAATTCCTCCTTCTTAAAAGATGTTTAATGAGCTCATTTCTCACAAAATATATACCCCATTGATTAAAAGTCCAAAGTAATCAAGTTTTTAAAATCTGACAGTGGCGGATCCAGGTGGGGGTTCGACCCCCCCTTTTTTGGACGATAAATGCATTTAAATGGGGACATGTAGTTGGAACCCCACCCCGTTTTTAAAATGGCTTGATCCGCCCCTGATCCGACTTCATAATATAATTATAGATTCACTCACTCAGGAATAAATCAGATTTATGGTGAAATCACTGATATAACATTTTTAAATTCTATTTCTAGTACACTACTCAGAAAAATAGACATGAATATAATATTTGGTATGAACCAAATATTCTCTCAGCGACCCCCCTTTTTGTAGTGAAATTTGTAACAAAACACTGTTAATTAACTGATTGAGGGAAATGGTTCTTATAATCTATCAATTGTATCATATGAATCAAATGTGCATACTGATTAGCTGGTTGTTCCGTTACATAGATGTCATGAGCTAGAAAGTATATTTAAACAAAACATAACACAATCGATCGCTTTCATTTCTGTTTACCAAATTCGCACGTAAACCAATCAAAATCAATGTAACAAATTTCACAACAAATTTACTTGTTTGACAAAACACGGCGTACTTTGTATAATTACAGACCATTACAGTTATATTCCTCCTATTTTCGGAGAACCACTAATTCATTATCATTCGATAAGAAACTGTCAATATGAAATGTTATTATAACGATTTAACCTTGTGCTTTTATTTTCAAAATTGAGAGAGAAAAAATACTAACACAAACTGGCGATAAAAGATGCATATACTGTATAACGTCACAGTAACCGTTGTAACATCAAGTTACATTTTGACAGTTGCTATTTTCCCAGCCCCCATTAAATATCTTAATTCAAGCCGGCAAAGTAGCAACTTACTATAGAAATTGCTATTTTACCAGCACTGGCTAAATAGCCACTGTATGTTGACACTCTGACTGTTATGTATATATGTGGCTTACATTTGAATACTTCTAAATTGCATTTACTTTATCAGTATCCTGTTTGCAAGTTATCATGTCTTTCGAAACCAAAGAACTTTATGTTCTGGGAACAGTATATGTTCCTGTTATGATCATGGAAACGTTAATTAAGACCCCAGACATTGAATATAATAATTGTGCAACGGGACATCTATCAAATTGTGGGTAATAGTTGTTTCAAATACGTAATATAAAACAAAATTAAGATACAATGGAATCATGGATAGAAATATTATAGTCAAACACTTAGCTGTTAATCAGTCAATGGAGATTTCAGTAAGTCTCCATGAGCTATTAATTAGTCTCATTGAGCTTTTTAAATTATATTCGTTAAAAAGGAAGTGAGTCAACTTATATATATATGACAGTGTCAGAATTCTTTATTGCCAATTATTACAATCTTCATTATCAACATTTTAAAATGACACCAAATTTTATAAAAGTATTATACATTAGAAGACTCGACCAAAGCCACCAGATAACTATTAAATTGTATCAAATATGTAGTTACTAAAAACAGAGACATATAATACAATTATTATGTATTATATGTCTCTGCTAAAAATGTGCTATCTTTTTTTTATTGATGACATATATATACTCCATTATTTAAATGCAGGTTGGAAAATAAGTATTGTCTGCTGTCTTTTTCTTCCATAAATTTTCGTTTACAATAGCATGTTTATGCTTCTTGCAAAAGTATTCATTCATTCATTAATGTTTATAAAATAAAGTCATAATTGCTCCTCTTTTTAAATACAGCCAATGTTGTGTTGTTGACGAATTTTTCCTCGGATATTTTCGGCCTCGACATGATAAATGGAGCTACGTTTTCCTGCATCTACAGAAACACATCTTTCAAAAAATACCATTTTTGTTGGTACAAATGTCTTCATAACAATTTCGGATTTCTTTAGTCTTCTCATTTGATTTATTTTAAAGTAAGGGAACTCTGCGTACTTTACTCTTGTCTATCTGTCATTGCTTTCTCAAAAAGTTGTCACAACGGTTATTTAACAAACAGTGAGCAAGTCATTTACACTGTATACCAGAATTTTCAACCCGCGACAGATGTAAACATAAGAAGATGTGGTATGAGTGACAATGAGACAACTCTCCATCCAAGTCACAATTTGTAAAAGAAAAACCATTATAGGCCAAAGTACGGTCTTTTACATGAAGCCTTTGCTCACATCGAAGGTAAGCCATAAAGGGCCCCACAAATGACTATAGTGTAAAATCATTGTGCTAATTTATCGTGATACCCACGTTTTAAGGTGGTACCTAACACTACAGGGAGATAACTCTGTAAAATCATCTAAACGTTTTAATTACGTTGTGTTGTTAAGGGAATATTAAGCTTTTCAATGATCAAAATAAATGTTTGTCAAACTGCTATATAACCAGTGTAATTTTTCTGATAAAACGGTTGGTTAAAAATTTTTGAAATTTTTATATTTTTGTAAAAGGGTCAAAGTAAATACTTTGTCAAAATTTTAAGGAAATTAAACGAGCCAAATTAATTTTAGTTAAAGTGTTGGGTACCACCTTAACAAGGGTTTTATTGTCAGAGAACCGGAGATATCATAGCCAGGATGACCATGATTCTTTACCCAACTTAACTCTACAGGTATAAGTTGTTTAACTATAAGACTGTTTTTCACATTTCAATACTTACTGAAAATATTATGTAGACATAAGAAGGTGTGGAATGAGTGCCAATAAGACAACTCTACCTCCAAGACACAATTTGTAAAAGTAAACCATTATAGGTCAAAGTACGGCCACCGACACGCAGCCTTAACAAAGATAATATATATAGACATGCAGCCTTGGCTCACACCGAACGCCAAGCTATAAAGGGCCCAGCCCCAAAATTATTAGTGTAAAACAATTCAAACAAGGAAACCAACGATCTGATCAAGTGCTATTACTATTACCAGTTAAAAATATTGGCTTTATGACATTGCATGAAGGGTTTTAAATCAGGTTATCTCCGAAACATTTTCTAAAACGGTTTAACATTAGCTTTTACCAATTAAACTAGTTTACAAACCTGAGAGACGGATACATTTGTCTCAAATCTGATCTATTATAGGTATCGGACCAGGGGACAGCACTCGATCGTCAGTCTAACCCTAATGGTAGTATTCAAAGGCCAGGGAGCACTATCTGCATCATCTTCGCTAACCAAGGGTTACAATCCACTCCTATTCTCTCCATGGGAGCCGATCGTAACCCTTGGCTAGCGAAGATGTATCTGCTTTAACACAAGACGTGTGACGGCCATGAAGTAAATAAACGGCTTTATACGATACGATAAGGGACAACAGAGATGAAAGACTTGCATGCACTCACTTTTCCATTAAGTCACAAAATTAAGACAGTTTCGGATAATGACAAAAAGTGCTATAAACGTGACATGACAAAATGGACATGTTTTAAGCACGAAATGACACGGAGTTGCAAAATGAAATATATACAGAGGTTTTCAGTTTACCGACTTTATTCTATAACTAATCAAATGTTAATTATTTGTGCTCTGAGCTAAATCGTCTGCTTCTGTTGATGGGTGTATGCAAGGGTTTAGTCATATGTGGGTGCGACGGCTAGGGTTGTTTTTAACGACGTTGACTACTCATGAGGGTCTTGCACGATTGGAATTTATGTGAGTGGTAGCATATGTATACAATTTATAGAATATAAATCAATGTATAATTGCAATCACCGAAAAACAACGGGGATAAATTTTCTACGTGTAGACAACAAAACTAACGTTTTCGAGACTTCTCAATTCAAACATGTAAACACTTAAATGCGAAGGTGACAAGAGAATGTCAAGATAAATCAGAAAAATGAAGAATACTTGTAAACGTTAGATCTTACCATAACTGACTATCTATGAATTTAACACATATACCACTCTTGAAGGGTGAAGAATAGGTAAATATTTTACTGTACACATGGTTATACCATTGTCCGGAATATTTATTTACAGCCAATCACGTAGCCCATTTATAATGTTTACATCAGCCGTACACGTGTTGAAATGTCAAAATACATTTAAATGATTACCTATTTGTCACTAACAGTGAATAATCTTATCATTTTTTCTTTTCTGACATTTTCATTCTGGTTGAATTATTTTCCGACCAAAACAGCTGAAGTATTGTATACACCTTATAATTTAGCTACTTCAGGATTTCCGGTCTCGCTGAAACTCTCAGATACTTGTTCTGTAAATACTGGCATGTCAACACCAAACACATACAATGACAAAACAGTGCATGCAGCTCATATTGAGGAAGTTCACAATGTACCATTAAATGTTATCATCCGGCCAATACCGTCCATCTTAGAAGAGGAGAAGGTAGACTCTCTTATGCATACGATACAGGTATATCAAAATGGGTGGTGGCTCACAGGCACTTGTCTAAGAAAAAAATTCATGTATAATACCATTAAAATAATATAACACTTTAAAAGTTAAATAGGAAAAACAAATATGATTTAGACAAGTGCCTGTGTGTCACGTGGCACGAGTGTGGGAAAGAAATTTGAAGACCTATTTCAGTTTGTAATTTTCGGCTTTTTTCTTGTTTATAACTTGACTTTCGAATGGTATCTTTTGAATAATTACAAGAATGAGCACCATATAAAATTTTCTACTAAATCTCAACGAACAACATATCTGAGTACTACTACACTTTGATAAGAAAACGAAGAGGATAACGCCTTATCGCTATTTGGTCTATTCCGGAAAAAAATCATTCACAATTAGAAATTTCCTGTTTGGGTCAAGTGTCACAAAAACAAAGGTCACGAGTGAGGAACTGAGGGTGGGAAAAGTTTAGTAAGTAAACAATTTGAAAGTTGTTTTATACATTTTAATACATTTCAAACATTTTCAAAATATATTTTAGGAGAATGAAGAGAAAGTTCCACCAATCGACGTTCTGTGGATAGAGGGAAGAAACGGAGGCAATTATTTTTATTCTTTTGGAGGGTGTCATAGATTTGAGGCATATAAGAGGCTTCAGAGAGAAACAATTCCTTGTAAATTGTTCAGGTCAACTATAAATGACCTTCGGACGTATCTCGGAGGATCTACTCCTGATCTGTTATAGAGTAATTGGGACGTGTTTTGGATGATCCCTCCAAATCTCTTAACATGAGTAGGAGTAACTTAATTAAATTACTATCTATTTGAGTTGGAAGCATTTTGATCTGTGATATTCAATGTATTAAATAATATTTATGTATGCTTTTATAACATTTGTTTGTTATATATGTTTGTCAGGGACCCATACGTTCAAGGGGTCATCATTGTTATAGTAACAATTTATATTCACGAACATTTGAATGATTTGTAAATGCTACAATTTACAAAGACCGGCTCGAGTTAAGACAAGTCATAAATGAATTAATTTAACGGACAATATAGTGACAAGCCACCGATATCATTTACATAATAAACATAAGGATATAAACGCCACAATAATAGGCAGATTGTTTATTTACGTGGAGCAATAAATTTAAACATGTGACGATCATGTTGGCGCGTTTTCTTAATGTTCGCTGGTTTATTGTTCGCTGGCTTATTGTTCGCTAGCTTGATGCATCTTATTGCTCACTGGCTTATTGTTCGGTAGCTTTAGTCTGGTGATAGGGATTATGAATTTTAATACAGCACAGAATTTTAGCCTTTTATTTTCGAGATCACTTAACACTGGTGGTAAGCGGATGTCGTAACTTAAAGTTACGACCGTCCGAAAATGGGAGACAACTCTAGGGATAAATTTTTCTTTTCCGATTTTCGTGCAGTCAAAGATTTATTTGAGCCAAACTGAGGAGCCAAACCGCTTGTCTCATACATACTAATCGTTAGTGCGTTGATATTGAAACAAAATTTGATACATAAAAACATTATAATTTTCATAAAATAGTCATTTAATATTTCGAGCATGATGGTCGTAACTAAAACTACAAAAATGTTCAGGATGGTCGTAACTTAAAGTTGTGATGGTCGTAAAATTGAAACGAATCGAGAAAAAAAAAAACCAATACAAAATTAAGTAACCAGTCACTGTTACTTAAATATAATGTATAAAATTAACCAAGAGGCAAATAGTTATAAGCGGTTAAATTCAATAACAATATAAATTTCTCAAAAGCGGAGAATTCATTTTAAAACAAGAAACACAGCTCTGGTTATGATCATTCTTAGTTACGAATTAAGAAAAGGCGTTTTTAACAAATTTGACATCACTTGAAATAACAGCATCCTGATTTATTTTCTTTATATATTTTGCATCTATTGAAAAGAAAAACTTTTTAAAAACTATTAGAATGAAATTCAAAACAGTGTGGCTGTGGCCATTGATTGACACATTAAATTCATCCATTGACTGGGACAGTTTAGGTGAACGTTTGTATGTAACGACCACTGCTCACTATGTACTTTTTAAAGACACTTAAACTATGGGGTCACCAAAGGTTCTCAACACCTTAATAAAGTAATTCGAAAAATTAATCAGAAATAACACGATGTTTGATTCATACCAATTATATAAATCAAAACATAAAGGTTATTCCTGATTAATTTTTCGAATTATTTTATAATTAAAGGCGTTAAGAAACCTTTGGTGACCCCACAGTTTAAATGTCTATCGTAGGTACGTCGTTAACAGTGGTCGTTACAGACAAACGTTCACGTAAATAGTCCCAGTCAATGGATGAATTTAATGTGTCAATCAATGGCCACAGCCACACTGTTTTGAATTTGATTCTATGTACCTATTCGGTTGAATTTAAAAGAAAAATCTACAATTTAAATTTGATACTTTAAGTCGAAAGAGCATAAGTAAGGAATGAAAATAATGTTATTGGGGTCGTTATCAAGACTTGACCATACCCGCGAATTCGCAGGTCCGTACTAGAATTAAAGAACATTGCCTTATTCTTAGCCTGGATTTTGAGAAGTTGTATTGTCATTTTGTAGTCAAGCTAATTATAAAGTGCAATGTCGAAGTTCAGGTATAATTATTACCCGTGGATTTAGAACATTCTGAACACGCCTATTGGTATCATGCTATCCGCTATACATCTTTGTCTTTCTTATGGAAAATACCAGAAACCCTGCACCACAGGTTTTTATTCCCAATTCATAAAGGGAAAGAAGATTTATCCGATCTTAATAACTTTCGAGGAATTACAATAACTGATTCATTGGGGAAGCTTTTTAATAAGATACTTGATACACGTCTTTGTAAATTCTAAGATAAATACCATATCATTGATGATAGCAAAATTGGGTTTACAAAAAAAAAAAAAAAAAAAAAAAAACACGATCATCTGACCATATGTTCATTCTGAAAACTATTATTATTCTAAGTTTTGTAATACAAAAGTAGGTAGAGTGTTTGCCTGCTTTGTTGATTTCCAGAAGGCTTTTGATACTGTCCTTCTCCCAGGAATAAAACTTAAGCTATTGGATATAGTTAAAAATTATGACAACAGATCTCTTTAGAACTAAAGTTGGAGTAACAGGGATATAGTTAAAAAATATGGTAACAGATCTCTTTAGAACTAAAATTGGAGTAAAACAGGGAGACAATTTGTGTCCAAATTTGTTTAAAATTTTCATAAATGAACTTCCAGATTGTTTTAAAAGTTCCCCTGATCCAGCTGTTGTTAATTCACGACCAGTCCATTCTTTACTATATATGCTGATGATATTGTCATTTTTTAAACTTCAGCAAAAGGACTTCAGAGTAAATTTGATGGATTAAGTACTTATTGTAAAGATTGGTGTTTGAAAATTAATCCCATTAAAACCAAGGTGCTTATATTTAACAAGACAGGAAGACATGTCAAACATGATTTTTATTTTAATAACAGACTTATTGATTGTGCTCAACATTGTAAATATTTAGCAATATTTTTTAGTGAATCTGGAACTTTTTCCTTGGCTCAGAGAGAATTGTATAATAAGGCGTTAAAAGCCTACAATAAGCTACGCAAGGACTTTCTGTCACTGAATCCAAGTTTAAAAATAGCCTTCATGTATTTGAGCATACAATAAAACCTATTCTCTTATATAGCACATAAATTTGGAGATATTTCAACCCTTTATAAAAATTAAAATTTATGACTACAAATGTAGATCAGGCTTTATTCTAAGCTTCTTTCAGAAAGACTACATATTGAATTTTGTAAACATTTACTTGGTGTTACAAAAAGAGCAACACATTTTGCTACTCTTTCTGAACTCGGTAGATTCCCTCTGCATTTTGACATTGCAAATTCTATGATCAGATACTGGCACAGGCTTGAAAATTTGGGATCATCTTTCCACTACTAGAGGAGGCATATTTAGAATAAAAATTACTACACGAGTCAAAAATTCCTTCATGGTATGGATCCGTAAACTTCTTTCTAACGAATATTAAAAGGATTAAGGGTTAGAAATCATTGTTTACTATATGCTGATGATAATGTGATTTTTTTAACTTTAGCAAAAGAACTTCAGTAAACAATATTCAGACATAGCTTGTAGCTAATATTAATATTTTAACAATAGAACTTTATGCTTCTACTCAGCGTGCTGGTCTTTTAAATCTGAGTACTTTCATACAATATAAACATATAATTTCATTAGATGTATGTTTCATTATGATACTTTATTCTGATTGGCTAACTGCACATCACGTGTTATTCCGTAAGCAATTGCATTGCTCAATAAAACTTTTCATTCATGATAACACGTGGTCCCACAACAAAGTGCACAGGTGAATTAAATAAAACAATAATAGAATTAGTGTTTTCTTAATCTACATTGCTAAAAAAATGTAATTATAAGTATTGAATGGTTCTTTTTGTAACTTCATAGAGTTGTAAATGCGTTGACCGTGCGCACATTTTTAGTATGAAGCAATGTACTTCGGTCAACGCTTTTACAACCCCGAATGAAGTTACAAAAAGAAGCATTCAATTCTTAAATAACATAAACATTATTTTCAACCTGCATATAAATGTGATAGTTGCCGCAGTACATTTGGTTCTACCTTGTAATATATCCTGGGTACACGCCTGCCGGCTACAAATTACTAATATTTGATCTTACTCTTAAATTCAACGCGTGTAGCATTGTAAAATATATATCAACAATATTCATACCTTCTAGGTTCATTGCGACAACATGGATTAAGTTTTTTTATTCCGTACCAATACATAGAACAAATATCAATGATATACCGAAAGATCGTCATGAAATCGAAAAAAAAGACAACACGTTAAAAACTACGGAAGCGTATTAGCGCCACACATTTTTTTTTAATTTTTCTTCCTGGCCAAGTTCGGATGGATATCTGGAGTAGATGGAATTGACATGGTCATATATAACACCTGTTATGATTGGATATAGCTTTCCCGCCATTAACACTCGAGGAACCCTGGGTTGTGGCAGGGTTCTTAGAGATCGACTCGATATCCCGGATGTTATGAAGTGACATGTTCAAAATTGTACGTCCAATAATGTCATCTGCCGACATGATTGCAGGTTATAAAGTCGTAAATAAAAATAAATCTAAAAGATAATATGAGGGAATACACGTGTATTCAACAATTTGATGCCTTAACGTACAGTAAAACATATATATTAATACTCAACCCTAACATACAATTTGGCTTAATGCGAGTTGATTGGTTTTCAATGTTACTCCTAAATGATGGTCGTTTGGAATATATCAAAATTGTATGTTTGATAATTCTTTAACTTAATTTCTGCATACCATTATCAGAGTAACAAATAAAATAATATTGTTTGTAGTAAACTTTATATATCAACTGAGTTTATTAACATGGTTATGTGCACAGGACTTTTAATTTGATAAAAGTTCGTTTAAATACTTGAGTTACGGTCATCTTTCAAAGTTACGACCATCTTTTGTCGGTTACGACCATCATCCAAACTACTATAGTTGACATTACGACCATCACAATTTAAAGTTACGACCATCATGCTCGAATTTTTGAATGGCTATTTTACGCGAAATTGAAATTATTTTATGTGTCAAATTTGATTTCAATAACCACACTCATGATAAGTATGTATGAGACAAGCGGTTTGGCTCAAATAAATCTTTTACTGCACGAAAATCGGAAAAGAAAAATTTATCCCTAGAGTTGTCTCCCATTTTCGGTAAAGTTACGACCATCCGCTTACCATCAGGGCTTAAGGCTGGCCATATAGCCAAAGACCAATGCATTTATTCTATTTGGATTTTTTTTAATATAAAACCAAGTAAGAAAGGAACCACACTGACAGATCATTCTTCTGTGAATTCATTATGTCCAAGATTCTCTCTGTCTATTATTGTTTTCATGATAATAGTCAATAATGGAGAAAAAAAAATGATAAAAAAAATGCCATTTATTTAAGGGCAACAAGTCCTATTCAAAGTCATCTCACAGTTTTGTCGTATTAAGATAACTGGTAGAGCTGATCATTAAAAAAAAAATATTTCTCAAATTAAGATTTTCTCTATTTATAACGGTATTCAAAATAATAGACAAGACATTCATTTCATCCCATGTTCTATTGCTTCGAACGCCATTTCAGCTATCTTAATTTGCAGGCATGGTCACGTCTTGACACATTTTAATACCCCAATGATGATAGAACTTGGTCAAGTTTTTGTTAAATTTAGTCTAGTAGTTCAAAGGAGAAGATTTTTGTAAAAGTTGGTGAACGACGACGACGGACGCCAATTGATAAGAAAAGCTCACTTGGCCCATTGTACCAGGTGAGCTAAAATAAAGTGGATCGTTCGAATAGAAGCCCGTTATCAATGTTTGATTATTTTATTCCAACGAAAAACTAAGTGAAATATGTACATAAAAGTTATCAAATGCTAACATAACTACTGATCCATGATCTGAATGACGTCAGTCTGGCATAAACACTTGGGAAATCCCCGGAGCACGTGCTTATACCCCACGAAGTAGCCCCAGCGAGGTAAGGGGTATTCTCTGAGTAGCATGTCATCGGTCCACCACTGTCACCCTGAAATAAAAAAAAACACCAACATATTCTCTAAAAAAATAACACCTAAATATGTCATTAATGTAGTCGTAATCAGTTATAACGTTAAAAACCTGTATAATATGATGAAACGCTGAAACAGACATTCTTTTTATACGACCGCAAACAATTTTTTTGCGTCGTATAATGCTATCATGTCGTCGCCTGCGTCGTCTGAAGACACATTTTGTTTCCGGACAATAACTTTAGTTTCAGTGAATATGTCTCTATAATTTTTTACCAGAATTTCAATACCACTAGAGGAAGGTTAGGATTGATTTTGGGTGTTATGGTCCTAATCGTTTAGGAATAAGGGGTCAAAAAAAAGGGGCCCAAAATAATCATTTTTTGTAGTTTTCAAACAATAACTTGTGTTTAAGTGTACGAATCTCTCTGAAATTAAATTCAAGTTTCCATACCATGAAGGGATGGTTAGTATTGACTTTGGCTCAAAATGTTTTGGAATTAGGGGCAAAAAAGGGTGAAACTAGGTTTTTTTGGTCAAGGAACAATTAAGACAATTTAACAGCAGTGTAAGGGAGGTAATTCTAAAACATTTAACATACAATGTTGGGTATGTTCGGATTTACCTCCCTTACACTACTTGTAAATCATTTAATATAAAGAAATGATAGGTTTTGGATTAATTTCGAAAAAAAAGGTGGTGGTAGTAGTTTTCAATTTTTTTCCTCCAAATGTTTCAAATTCGAGTTATTACTAAATATACATTGGATGAGACGTATAGACAATTTTGTGTTGTAATTGATAAGAGATATGAGGTCGGCAATGCAAACTAGACTAATATACACCATAGACTAATTGACACCAAACGTACGCAGCTATATGGCTTTTACGGAATCTAACAATAATTTCTTATGTCTAATTTATCAAGAACTCATTGTAGACTTGCAGACGATTTAGAACAGACAATGTGTATAGACACGGGTATATATTTGGAGCCTTCAGAGAGTTTTATGTTATATTTGTTAGGTTGCTATCTTATTGACCTATACCAAAATCTCATTTATGTTTTTTTCTCTCTAGGTCTATTTTCAAAAGTTAATTAGATTTGTGGTCAATATTCTTATTAAATAATACATATGAATGACTTACACTACAGGCTGATTTACCAGATTCTAATATACAAATGTGTCCGTCATTAATAGTAGCACCACTAACAGGTGCCCATCTTGTTGAACATTCGGAATTGCGGATGATCGTCATCTGAACATCTTTTAAATTGTCAGGACTGCTTCCACCTTACAAATGAAAGGTTTATTATTTCGTCGTTATTTATTTAAGAAGTGTACATTTATGATTATACGTCGAGGGGTAGAAGGCATGTGCATAAAACAAATATATACACAATGCAAAAAATATAAAATATAATCATATACAGGATGAACAGAAAGTCACTTTACTATATCTATGCAGTTGTGGTGTCCACTCTTCTCAGTGCAAATAAACTCATAAAAGATACCAGGATTGAAATTTTATATTTGAACCAGACACTCGTTTCGTCTACGTACAAAAGACTCATCAGTGACGCTCGAATAAAAAGATGTTAGAAAGGCGAAATAAAGTACGAAGTTGAAGAGCATTGCGGACCAAACATGCATGCCTAAAAGTTTTGCCAAATACAGCTAAGAATCTTAATGACTGTTTAATGAATGAAAAAGTAAGCTGCATAATTAAATGATGATATTAGTTATATCAATCAACTTCTTTTTAGTATGATTACAAAATCATGAATGCATATTATTAATACCCTTTTCAAGCTGTTTACGTGAAGATTTATTCTCCGGCTTGTGGATGCGGTCTGCGATCTATGTTTTTTTGCATGCAGATACACTTCTCGTTTCACACTGCGCGAGAAAATGATTTTTCGTTAATTTGATTGGCTTATCCGGCATCGAGGGACGATATTACGACAATGGTTATTTGTAAGGTTGTTGCTGACTGGCAAAGATTAACATGATGCACATTTCTTTCATTGCAACGGGCGTGCAATTCCTGGAATAAAAAACACAGTCACACTGTTCACATAAAAATGTTTTTGTTTTTTGTTTTTTTTTAATTTTGTTATATTTGAAGCTTAGGAAGCAACTTTTTAATTTCAAAAAGTGGAGGGGGGTGGGGTTGTTATTGTTTAAGCAACTATTTTTTTTACAACAAAGGGGGTGTCGGACCCTTTGCACCCCAAATTCCTTTCTGTGAACATATAACTTACTTCCGGATAGTCTTCCCCATCCGGAAAGACTGCAGATGGATCCAGTAAAATCCTGAGTCGTTGGAACAGCGATCTTATTTATTTTTACACCATAAGTCAATGACTCTGACAATTCTAATAAAGCAATGTCGTTTGGGTATCCACCGCTACTTGAACTATAACTTGGGTGCTGCAACGAAAAAGAGAACGTTTATAAATAGAAATATCAGTATGTTCATAATTGAAGTCAAATTTTTATTTCGCATTAACAAAAGTAATTGAATTTTCAGCGTTGAAATGTTGTTTGTGAATCTGGAAATCATTCTTAAGTTGATTCAACAGGTTGAATCGGTATTATATAGAAAAAAGAAGATGTGTCTAATTGCATCTATTTGGAAAATGTTTCTTAACTTGAAATAATGTTATTGTCTCTCGACAAACAAACACCACTGCGTCTTTTAAAAATATAATAACTTAGCTTCGAATGTTTTGAAAATAAAAACAAAGCATTATTATGATTAAGTTACAAGATTATATGTCATGTAAAATAAAGTTTCAAACGAAACAAATTACCATGATAATTCTGGCGAGCGAGCGAACTGTTCTAGAAGTATCTGATAACTTTGTCATTCCAGCTGCAATCCGTAGAGTGTTGGCTCTACAAACAAAATGTAAGATATAAAATACTACATGTACAGTAGACTTGTTTTCACTCAACCCGACCGTGCGAGGGCTGTATAGCCAGTCAAGGTCGTTTAAAACTTCCACAATCTTTTCACTCAACACTTGAAATGGTAATAAAAATGTCAGTGAAAAATATGTGTTCCCGCAAACTTCATCAACAGAAATGTTCCATCATCGCAGATTTAGTCTCCTCTCATAGTTCCGGATGGGCTTTACAGGATAGAGAATAATGGGCAAAAAATAGAGACAAAGAAGGTCGTAAAAAGGAGAAAAATAAACAAACAAATAAAGAATAGAGAAATTCTTAACTAGAATCTCTATTTCGTTGATCTCTTTCTACTGTTCATTTTGCCGAAAAAACACAAAAAAAGCGCGGTAACATCATTATTTAAGGGTAGTGACTCTTAAAAGTAACGGACTGACAATTTTGGCCTTGTTGACCTATTTGTTGATCGAGTCTTACTAATCATTCTCACTGTTTACAGTTTTTTTTCTAAATCCTGTAATGTTTATGCCAAAAAACGCAAAACTAGGTAAAAAAAATAGGGACAATAATTCCTATAAGGTCAACTGACAATTATATTGACTTTTTGAAGATCTTGTCCTGCTGATTAATTTTGAATCTTTTCGACAAAGCTCTTTTTTGTTTAATTTTTCCTGCTGATAATAATTTCTGTTTCAGTATATCTCTATAGACTACTATAAGTGTTGCCAAAATTCCCCAAAAATAAGGGTAAAAATATTATTTAATATTATTCAAGGGCAATAACTTTCATAAAAAGCGAACTTTCAATTACGACTTTGTTGACCATTTTTTTGCTGTTAACAGTTTCTCTTTATCTTCTATTGCTTTTCTCAGCACACAGGAATGATAAATAGTTATCAAAGGTACCAGGATTATAATTTAGTACGCCAGACGCGCGTTTCGTCTACATAAGACTCATCAGTGACGCTCATATCAAAATATTTATAAAGCCAAACAAGTACAAAATTGAAGAGCAAACATTTAAAGGGCCACTGAATTTGACGGGTTTAAGATATATTTCATTTTTAATGTCTGAAAGATCACTGAGTTAAAAATAAAAAAGATGACTTACGAACTTCCATCAACACAATGAGCAGCTGTTACAATCCATCGGTTGTCTATTATAGACCCGCCACAGATATGATACCAACTTCCGCCACTTCTCATCTGCAGTGATATTTGCCAGGGGTAGGTTTCGATTTCTGCGTTACTCCCTCCAACGATTTTACTACTTAAACCATCAACATCCGGTATCCCATTCTAAATATGAAAGCTTAAAACTAAATTTAACGAAGTATTCAGGGAGACTTTCCTAAAATGTTTATCAACATTCCATACATCCCTTTATTTTGTTTTAAAAGCGGTTTTGCTACCTCAATTTTCACTTTCAACCAAATAAAATTAAAATGAATTGTTTTTGTTTGGTTATAGATTGCCAAGAAATAATTAGAGCACTTATGTCAAATCAGTTACTAAGTGGTTGATTTAAGTAGCCGCATGAGATTCCTGTATTGCAAATATCATTTTTTTTCAATGATTTTTTATGATGGAACTGATAAAATGTCATCTATTATCGAAAATATTTAATTATTGTAACGACGTCAGGATATTTGAATTTACGAGGTATACTGATGAGTTATTACGATGTTACGACAACTTCAAAGACGTAGTAGGCTACTAGATAATATGCAGCTGATTGGTTGATCGTTTTTTGTCCAGTGATATTTAGTATGCAGATTATTATATAACAAAATATCAGCTACTCTATTCGACACAATATAAACAAGGTATTCAAAGTGGTAGGCTTCTATACATGCATTCATTTAGTGTGATACCACGTCGTCAGGGATATGAGACTAATGTTGACCCATGTCGTCAGAGAACGAAGATTGATTTTTGACCAATTCAGTCAAAGAACAAAGACTCATCTTTGACCTATTTCGTCGGAGAAAGAAGACTGATCTTTGACCCTTGTAGTTCGGCGGGAAATGACGACTGGAATTTGACTCACGTCGCCAGAGAACGATGACTGACCTTAGCCCCGTGTCACTCACTATAGAACCAAGAATGGTCTTCGAGGGTAACGTTAGCTTCTGAATCAAGATTAAGATTTTTTTTGTTTCAATTGTTCAAATAAAGCCTTTGAAAATAGTGGAATTAATTACTTTTGGAGTGTCAAAAACTCATTGGAAGTACTTGATAAAATTGCATGCATATATTGGTGATTTTGAATCTGTTCAAAGTTTAGATTTTTCTACCCTTTATACCACTTTGCCTCATATTCTAATTAAGAAAAAAATCACATTCCTTATTAACTGGGCATTTCAGAATGCGAGTATATATGTTCAAACTCTTTTAGGTCTTTTTTAGTAGCAATAAACAAAAGAACTATGTCAATTGGACATGCTTTGATACTATATATGCGCTTGAATTTTTACTTGATAACATTTTTGTTCGCTTTGGAGATTCCGTATATCGTCAAGTTATTGGAACTCCAATGGGGACTAACTGTGCACCACTTATTGCGGACCTGTTATATATATTGTATTGTTATGAGTTACAATTTATGACTGAAATTAACAAAGACCCATCGAAACAACATAATATGTATATGTAAACAACATGTATACTAAAGAAATTTATCCTGTTGAATTTACTTTAAATAAAGCTAATACTAACAATGACCACTGCCCTTTCCTCGATCTTGATATCTATATCATTAACGGGAAGCTTAATACAAAAAATTATGATAAAAGAGATGATTTTTCATTTCCTATCGTTAATTATCCATTTTTAGATGGTGACGTTCCCTTGTCACCATCGTATGGTGTTTATATATCTCAACTTGTACGATTCGCTCGTGTATGTAACAACGTATTAGATTTTAGCGAGAGAAATTTATGTATTACTGAAAAATTATTACCAGGGTTTTCGATATCACAAACTGGTCAAAACATTTACTAAATTTTATCACCGGTATAAGGAAATAATTCGTAAATATAACTCAACATGCAGACATCTTATACGCTCAGGTATTTCGCATCCAATCTTTTATGGTAATATTCTTTACAAAGCACAAAAATGTCAGTATTTACCTCAAAAGCTTACAAAACCTTTAACCAGACTTATAAAGAAGGGATATAGTTACGATACTGTTGTCAGGTCATTAAAGATTGCATATTTTGGCTTTAATATTGTTTCACTTATAGGGTCTTTGCATCGGAACTAAACACATTTATTTAAAAAAAAAACAGTTATTGGCATGACACGGGTTATGTTCTTCTCATATATCTTATGATAGTATGATACTAAACCCCTAACGGGAGGAATAGTGCCTGATATTCAAATGATGAAGACATAATCTTTCAATCAGTTTAATTGAGGTCTGGAGCTGGCATGTCAGTTAACTGCTAGTAGTCTGTTGTTATTTATGTATTATTGTCATTTTATTTATTTTCTTTTGTTACATCTTTTGACATCGGACTCGGACTTCTCTTGAACTTAATTTTAATGTGCGTATTGTTATGCGTTTACTTTTCTACATTGGCTAGAGGTATAGGGGGAGAGTTGAGATCTCATAAACATTAACCCCGCCGCAATTTTGCGCCTGTCTCAAGTCAGGAGCCTCTGGCCTTTGTTCGTCTTGTATGGTTCTCAATTTTAGTTTCTTGTGTATAATTCGGAGTTTAGTATGACGTCCGTTATCACTGTACTAGTATACATATTTTTAGGGGCCAGCTGAAGGACACCTACGGGTGCGGGAATTCTCGCTACATTGAAGACCCATTGGTGGCTTTCGGCTGTTGTCTGCTCTATTGGTCGGGTTGTTGTCGCTTTGACACATTCCCCATTTCCTTTCTCAATTTTATTCAATCATTGGAATTACATTTCAACTTACCGAAAATGAAAATATTTCTTTAATTAGTTCTCGTCCTGGTTGTACTATTTTCTGTGTACACACTGAAAATAAATCAATGTAATTTAAAACAGGCATATAGTGTCTTGATTGTTGGTATTCAATATATAATAAATACATGGTAATTTCTATTGAGGAGCATATGAGCCAGAAATTGCAACATCCTTACCCTGAAAAGTGGAGAAAGATTTTTCTAACACGTTTGTCTCACAAAAGACGACGTTTGACCCATTCCCTTTTTCTTGCTTTTTAGTCTTGCTTTTTGAATTACTTTACAATAAATTGTAATTCAAGTTAAATATTGTAAATCAGACAGTTTAAACAAATTAATATTTTTTGCTGAACAAAAATCGTAATGGAATGACAATCACTGTAAAGATTATTTTTTATACTTCCAAAATATAGACGACTTTATTATCGAAGTTTGGCTCCTCTACCCCCCACCCCCACTCCCCCCAAAAAGTCAGTCTATTCCTACGTCACCTTTGAGTTACTGTACAATTATAAGTAAACTATAATTCATGGAAATATATTAAAAATCGGACAACTTGAAGAAATTTTTTGAAAATTTACCCCAAAAAAAGTCCACTCTAGTTTACGATATATTTAATAATCAATTTTCACCCCAAAAAAATGTAACTAACGTACATAACTATGTATATAAAAGTTATGCATAAAACATACCATAGGCGTCTTATTTACGACTGTATTACTAGATATTCCATTAGAAGAGATGCAACTTTAAATCACAGTAAACTTTAAAACACACTTTAAAGCCTAATTCGTTTTGTGTGTTTTCTCAAACATTTTTTTAAAATACTAACCTGCAAAGCCAAATGTCAGAAAAAGAACAAAAGTCTTCATAACTGGCGTTTTTAGGCGGTAACACAACGGTATCAGATGTCGTCTGCTACTAGTTGAACGTCAGTCCAATTTCCATTTATACCATAGTCCATTACTGACCATATGTGCCATTCCAGCGATAAACGTGATAATTCAGAAACAAACGGTCACTAAGAAGTGATTTAACAAGGTCAAAATTTGTCAAATTCGTGACCTTAACCCAAATTTACTATGTCAAGTACTGGTTCTGTTCACGTTATAAAACAAACGTATGTTTAGTTTTGGGAATAATCAATTGACATTGCTAGTCAATTTTTATAGCATCTGAGAAGTTCAGGAGATTATTCATTCGAAGGACTACGACCAGTTTATCGTGTGAATATAAAAGTAAAGCAAATAACTGTCATTTACGATTTCGGTACAGTTTAAACACAAACGAACTCTTATTGGGTGTATATATGTTGTGTACAAGTTATCATTTTGTACAAATACTTATTTGTCAAATCATTTTTACAACTTTAAATTTGTGTATGTTCACTTTGTACAAATTGTTATTGTCCAAAAAAGGGGGTACACAGTTCAATTTGTACAAGATCATACTTAAATCACGTATAATTAGTACAAAGTATTTATGGAAATGTAACATAATTTAGCCTTCCATTTATTTTTAACAGATATAAATTCTAAATCTGGATATTTTTGTTACCGACATTGGAACAGCTGTAGGAATTCTATTCAGATATTTGTGTAGAAATCAAATTAAAGGTGGGAGAGACAAATATTTATTCGCAGCAACAATTCCTTGAGCTGCTTCAACTTTTGCTACGTGACCGTGAAGCAGTTCAAATGTTCTCAATAACTGTATGGTGGTTAGGGGGTTCTTTCATGTTAAGTCAAATGGAGTGCAACACTTCTAAATGTTAATATAAATATAAAAAACGAAGAATTTCCGATGCCATAATTTACTCACATCCAGTGGTCAGTACTTTAGTGGTGACATGAAATGGTCATAATTATGAATTAACTGTTTACAACACTTTGATTGTTGTCGAAGTACAGTGGAATAATTCAGCTAAATGCTTTGTTAGGATAATTGTTTCGGACGTTTTAGATCTTAAATGCTCTTCAACTTCGTACTTTAATTGACCTGTTTTTGCTATTTTGATCCGAGCGCAATTGATGAGACTTTAGCAGACGAAACGCGCGTCTGATGTAAACGATTTTAATCGTGGTATCTTTGATGAACTTATTAGTGTATTTATGTTGAAACACAATATAAACACAAAACAATTACAATGTGTTAATGCTGTATTTACATATTTAAAAAAAAACATAATTCAGTTGTATACATATTGGTGTATGTCACATCTAATAAATTGCAAGCACATATATGCATATGTGTGAACAGATCAAACATTTCTGCACCCAGACACAGACTGTTTACATGAATCAATTAAAGTTCACTGTATGCAATCCACACCGGTAAACACATGTGTGGTCAATCAAACATATCAAAACCCATGCAAGCATGCAGTATCGATCGAAACATACGTTTGCCTTTGTCGATTACATACACCACTAGACTAGTAAACACTATTTGAATTTGATCTGAAATGTTCATTTTGATTTGAAAAAAAAAAATATTACTTCAATCTATCTGTAAATGTTTCAGACTTATCCGTTTCCAATAGATTCAGTTCTGTTCAGCAAATATGCTTGGAGTAATTTATTTTAAGATCTGTTCAGCTTACAAGATGAAATTTTAAGGGACTGAATTTTCGGTTGTCCCCTGACACCGTTTGCGAGTATGGTCTTGAGGAAACGATGATAGTCCGTCGGAAGGGGACGATAAATGACTGACCCGTGTTAAGAGAGAGCCATATCTCTTGCACGTTAAAGACACCCTTGTAGATTTAGAAAAAGAGCAGGCTAATGCCGCTACAAGGCAGCACTCACATCCGCAAAGTGGAAAGAGATTAATATAAGTTGCAAAAACTTGTTTCCCAATCCCTATAAATAAATGTGTTTAAACTAAACTACGGTGAACTCAATCTAGCTGTTTGATTATTTCGAAGAGATCATATAAAACCTTTTATTATATTAATTGGATTGTCTATTAAAATTGTCTTGCCAACAAAGTCTAAGATTGTTGACCTGTAAATAATACAGGAGCGGATAAGGTGTGTGTGTGATTTCTTTCTGCCCCTTTGTTTTGAAGCCCATCTTTTAAAAACTCAAATGTCCCCCATTGTGATATATATAACAAAAACAAGTCTTAAGAACTATAAACGAATTAAACAAAGACTGCCGGAAAAAGATAGAAAATTAATGACGGCATAATAAACCTGTAAAAATATTTACCTTGATGTACCTTTTTCCCAAGAAATCATCCAAAAATTGTATCCACGATAATGTTGAATCTTCAGTATCTCAATTATATTGACAACGATGTGCGAACAAAATAAACATACATAATTAGGGAGCTACCATTTGATTTTTATGGGGGGGCTAGGATGAAAAATTTTGTCCTGCTTTTTTTTTTAGTTGAAATCTCTGTCCTGCCTTTTTATTTTTTACTCTATTCGGTCCTGCCTTTTTTTTTTTACTAGTTATCCTGACTTTTTTTACACAAATTGTCATCCTGCCTTTTTTTTTACCAAGTTGCTCATCCTGCCTTTTGTTTTTACTCAAAACTCCTGTCCTGCCTATTTTTTTCAAATTTCATCCTAGCCCCCCCCATAAAAATCAAATGGTAGCTCCCTTAGTAAAAATGTCAAAAATAAGGGACAGTAGTCAAGATTGTGTTATAATACTGATCACAATAAAACAAGCTAATACGTAACAAAGAAGCAGTAAGAAGGCATAGAGACAAAGCACATCCGCAAAAATGAAGGACAAGAATACAAAAAAAAAAATACCATATCTGAATAACACAATGACGGAATGAACAGAGCCTTGTCATATGTATCAAAGGAACACAAAAAGGCAATCAAAAAAGAATATTATCAAAAATGAAGGACAAGAATACAAAAATTATCTTAGAACAATAGCACGATAACGGGATGTAGAAATACAGAGCCGCGTCAAATGGATATCATAAAAAACAGACTAAACAGTCGAAGTAATATTCCTAAAGACAAGTAAAAGAATGCTTCTATAACACGCTAGTAAGATGATAAACAACGTCAGTACCCAGAATCTATACTTCAAGATCTAGACCATCGTGTATTATTTGTTCCAAACCACAACTTTTGTTTTATCTTGATTTGACTTTGGAACTCGTCATCAGATTATGGCAGTAAAGTTTTATTACCTTAATTCTACTTGAAGTAAAAATATGTATATGATGGTTACATGACAATGTATTATTTCTATAATTCAAATACTACGTAAAAATTAAATATTGATGCCATAGTTAGTTTTCGTCGCTAATTACATTCTTTCATGTATGCTTGGGGTGACATTTACTTCCACATGGTGTCATAGCTTTTTTGAATTTGCAAGTCTTGGTTGTGCACGATCCTTTTCATTTTCACCTTTTTTTGCGAGTGAAACGCTAGCTTTTTTGTAGCTGCGTACAGTGATACCGATGTCTTGGGACATTCTGATAATATGTCTACGGTGTTTTTAAGAAGCTCTGGATCTCAAATATCGTAACATGACTGCAATACACCATATTCACAAGACAACTTAAATAAACTATGATACTTTCTAGTGACTTCTTGTGTAACAGTTCATTAAGAATTTTTTTGAATTTATTTTTTAAAGTCGACATATATATATTGCCATTCACTCGTAATAACAAATCGGTATGACTACGGTAATGACCATCGGTATAAAATGTGTTTATCATACTTTTGACAAGTAAGTAAAATTAACTATGTGAAACGCGTATGGTTCAAATACTCATATTGTCCGGAACATATATACATATTGTCTTTGTTTTTCAAATGCAATTTATTTGTTAAATTCGTCCTTATGTGCTTAATTTTATCGAACCCTTTAAAGTTTGTAGTTTAGTTGCTCATACTACATTCTCCATAAATTATAGAAGTAGAAAATAGTATATTATGAAAGTAAAGCAGAAAAGATCGTGGAACAAATAGAAACATAACAAAATTTCATATAATATAACGGAAAATAAAATAACAAAAATAACAAACTCCAAACTAGAGATTT
The DNA here is from genome assembly GCF_965363235.1 of Mytilus galloprovincialis. Taxonomy (NCBI): domain Eukaryota; kingdom Metazoa; phylum Mollusca; class Bivalvia; order Mytilida; family Mytilidae; genus Mytilus; species Mytilus galloprovincialis. The sequence continues at coordinate 1,360,962 of NC_134839.1, read as the reverse complement.
CAATAAAGGCAACAGTAGTATACCGCTGTTCAAACTCATAAATCCATGGACAAAAAACAAAATCGGGGTAACAAACTAAAACTGAGGAAAACGCATAAATATAAGAGGAGAACAACGACACAACACTACAGTGTAACACACACAGAACGGACCAAGCATCAGACAAAATCCAACGAGAATAACAAATATAACATCTTAAACATATTTCAAAACGGAAAGCCTTTAAAAAAAATGGCACAATCAAAAGCTAAAACACATCTAACGAATGAAAAACAATTGCCATATTTTGACTTGGTACATGAATTTCCTTATGTAGAAAATTGGGAATGAAATCTGGTTTTATAGCTATCTAAACCTCTTCCTTGTTTGCCAGTCGAATAAAATTCCATTATATTGATAACAATATGCTAGCAAAACAAACAGACATAATAAGTAAACATGTCAGTCAAAGATAAGAACACACCATTATAGTGTAATGTCAATCACTATAACACACATAACTGTTTCAACAAAAAAAAGACAAAGTACATATATATATATTAAAGCTAATATGAAAGAATAGAACTCAAAATTGACCATAAGGGCGGGAGGTAATATTACCGATCAGTAAAGGTAAAAATTAAACAAGTACAAAAATAGATTATAACACGTAATTATGATAGTAAACAACGTAAGTACCTAGAATACTTCAAGACCATTTTGCATTATTTGTGAACATGGTGAAGTTGATACGGAATAATTATCAATACAGTCTTGGTATCTTCCAAAGTATTTTGTAAGTAACAGGAGAAGACGTCTTTGACATCACATTGGCTCGTCAATTTTTTGTTCAAACAGGTCGGTAAACACAATTGTAAGAGTTGAGACTTGAATGAAACAAAAGAATGAATTATTTGCCGTAAAATTTTCGAACATCATTCACACTTCCAAAGTTAAATTCAGTAGCATGTGTTTCACTGTTACTAATAACATGGTGTATAAAATTGTGCCTTTTAAAATCTTTGTTGAGTTTAAACACATATCCACTCTCTTTAAAACACTTCATTTATTATATATTATTTTAATCTTTTCCATATCCATTGCTGATACACAGATCCTACGCACTGCTGTAAATTGACTTTTGTTTCATTTATTATTGTTAAACAAAGCTTACTGATCCGGTGTCGAATTGTATTATCCTGAAAAATAAAAAAAACGGGTTTTGACATTACTTCTTAAGTGCTTGTGAGTGACATATATTTGGAATTCTTTCTGTATCTAATTAAAAATTGAATCGTAATATTTTTTTAAATTTTCGTTCCATTAAAAAAGTTTACTGTTAACGGAACTAACGGTAAAAATATGGTTACATTCAAAAGAGAGTCAGATCCTTCTGCTTCATAATGTTTTGAACTTTCTTTTAATGTTTTTTACCTTATAAAAATCAAAGACAATTATATAACTTGAAAAGAAAGGCATTCTCCATTTTCCAAGTGCGAAGTCAGATTTTTCTGCTTCATAACGTTTTGAACCCTCTTTTCATGCCTTTTTACCTTATAAAAGACAATTATATAACTTAAACAGAAGGGCATTTTCCATTTTCCAAGTGCAATGACAGATCTTTCTGCCTCATAACGTTTTGAACCATCTTTTAATGTTGGTTTACTTTATAAAAGACAATTTTATATTCCTTAAAAAGAAGGGCATTTTCCTTTTTTTCTCAAATCAGAAGATACTGTTTATTTACTTCAGGGAAACAGTGCGCTCTTAATTTGAATTAACGATATGATACATTTGTTTTTGCACACATTGAATATTTAACTTGCATCACATATTTCGAAGAGATTGTTGAAGAATTTGCATGGTTTCTGACTTAGTCGTGATTCAGTCATGTACAACTCTTAAAGTTACTTTCGGACATGTGCCAATAACTGTTTTCTAGTATTCTTAGTCGATTTATTCTGTTCCTGACCTAATAATTATTTCTATTTTATCAACGTGTGGTTCTTTTCTGTTCCTATTGGTCAAAACTCGATAATGACATTAAATTTTTTGACGTAATGAAAAAACCACCTAATAGTTAGTACAAATCTTTTTGCAGATCAATCGAAATCGGTGAAAAAGTCTGTCTGCAAATCTTCTAAAAATCATTAGAGAAACAAATATCCCACAAAATCTCGTGCAATTCGGTATAATCCACTTTTGACAGTAAAATTGACCTTCAAGCTCCCGTTTAAGATTTGAAAATTTGACTGTCTCAAGTGGTTGAATACCTTACCACACTCGATGCAGTGATAGAAACAACTGGGGTTGATGTAACGTGTTTGAAAGTGAAACAGTTGCAAAGAGACGAATATATATAAAGAATTATTTACACTATGGTTAAACATTTGTATTATAGTTTTGCAATATTTAAAAGATGCTTGATTGACAAGCCATATCTTATACGTACCGAAATGTAATCCCATTTGCTGTGTTTTTCAAAGTCACATTCGTTTATTGATAAATGATTTGCACTGTCAACAGCAAGACAGAAAACCGCGTGACGGATTTCAAAATCAGCAGACCATTCCCAATACTGAAAAAAAATCGTTTTGAGCATTTCTTAGTGTTATTGAAAAAAAACCATCAAAATAAGGTGACCATTAACACAAGCTGGACATACACTCTTGTGTCCTATTTCCACTTATTCTATGCGGACTGGATTATGATAATTTGAATAGCTGGCTTTTGTTTATGACTATATACCAGTATAAAAAAATAATGTATTATGTGCTCAATATCGGAAATTCACCGTTAAAAACTAGGGGGTTGGGGGTAATTTCAGGTTTCCGAATAAGTAGTTAGATCCTGCTCCACATAGTGTACATATCGCTTAACTCATGTAAGAGCCACATGTGGAGCAGGATCTGCTTACCCTTCCGCAGCACCTGAGATCACCCCTAGTTTTTGGTGGGGTTCGTGTTGTTTATTCTTTAGTTTTCTATGTTGTGTCATGTGTACTATTGTTTGTCTGTTTGTCTTTTTCATTTTTAGCCATGGCGTTGTCAGTTTATTCTAGATTTATGAGTTTGACTGTCCCTTTGGTATTTTTCGTCCCTCTTTTCAAACTAGGCGAAGAATCTGATATAGTAGGACACATTAGGGGAAAAGTGAACGGTAATATGGTGACGACAATTTGAACATATCGGTCGTCATCTGGGAAACAAATAATACAGAACAGTCAACAAACTCTTGATGGCGTCTGTAAAATTTTTGAAGGGATGATTTGCACTTCACCACTTAACACTCGGTTTAATAGTAAACCTCCAACAAGTAAATCATGATAGGTAATGCAAAGTCTTAAATATGGTATCACCTGGGAGATATATCCTCCATATGAAGGCGTTTCTGAAAGGTCGATACATAAAAATGGAAATTTCCAAATTGAATCATCTGTTTTTGTCGCTAGGCTCGGTTATCAGACGAGCCTCATTGTCAATATTGGGATGTTAGATACGGTATGAGATAGTCCTAACTGTTTCTACTGCAGCCGTTAATTTAAATTCGTCTGTATTGCGGAACAGCTAGCATTGAATTCATATAACAAAGACTATTAGTTTTGATTACATTTGTATCACAAGTTTAAAATTTTAGTTTTGTGATGGGAGTCTTGCAATGACAAAAGACAGATATACAAAATATTTGCAAAACCTTCATGGTAATTTTCGATTGTTTTTCCTAAGGAGCACAATAGTATGTGTGTCAATCAGACATCTCTCCATCAAAGTCACAATATGTAAAAGTAAACCAAAATAGGTCAAAGTACGGCCTTGAACACGGAGCCAATAAACCATGTTTAGGTTTACCCTTTTATACAAAATTACTCATATAGAAAAAAAAAGAAAAAGGAAAGGGGTTTAAGCTCAGAACTACTTTTACACTTGGATACGCTAATGATTGTTATTTGATTTCAAGTATAAGTCAAAATGTCTAATATGAAAATCAGAATTGCAATATTAAAGAAAACGAAATGTTGACAGGAATATTTATGTAGATAAAAGTTAATTAGATTTATATCGTTGAGCCCAAAACAGTTTAATAATGAAATAAGCACTTAATAACTGTTATCATCTTAAGCTCCTTCTGAATTTACCTTAACCAAGAACGCTCAAACCGGATGTCCGCCTTTCCCCCTCTTGTTTTTATATTTCAAAAGAATTTTACCGTATTCAACATTGATACATCGTTGCTGCCTTTTACTAACTTTTGTTATCGTTAATCTTTAAACAAAAAGTTAAACACCCAAAAATACTAGTAAAACTGAGAATGATAATAGAGAATATGTAAAAGAGACAAAAAAAGAAAAAAAAACCCGACCAAAGAGAAGAAATCAGCACATGAAAACTAATGGATCATTAATACAGCGATAAACTACCGAAGCCGGAGACTGGCCCCTAAAAAAATGTGTACAAGTACAACGAATGTAATGTTACGTTATTTAGAAGTCTGTATTACGATAAGTTAATTACCTGATTTCCACTTTGATAGTGACATGCAAGTAAAGTTACTGAAGATAAGCTGGAAGCATCCAAACAGAAGGAGGATGTGTTCTGTAAAGCCGGTTTGATCTAGAAAACAAGGAAACTCATGATTGCAGATCCTACAGCAGTTGTGTGCTATATGCTATGCTTTGAATATTTGTGTGCAATATTCTATGTTTTGATTACTTGTGTGCTATATTCTATACTTTGAGTATTTGTGTGCTATATTCTATGTTTTGAATATTTGTGTGCTATATTCTATGCTTTATTTGTGTGCTATAAAAGAGGGACGAAAGATACCAAAGGGACAGTCAAACTCATAAATCTAAAACAAACTGACAACGCCATGGCTAAAAATGAAAAAAGACAAACAAACAACAGCACACATGACACAATATAGAAAACTAAAGAATAAACAACACGAACCCCACCAAACAACTAGGGTGATATCTATGCTTTGATTACCTGAGTGCTATATTTTATACTTTGATTATTTGTGTGCTATAGTCTAAGCTTTGATTATTTGTGTATAGATTTATCCATTTGAATTCATCATACATTTTGTCAAGATGTTGAATTAGTAACAGTTTTGGTAAGCGTGGTTATTCGATGTATAACAGTTAAAGCCGAAATAAATATTTAAAACTTATGTAATCCAAATTATTTTTAAATACGTTCTAGAATACATTGTTACAAGTGAAATCATACATTTGTTATCCAAATATACAGGATGTGTTCAAATTTATTTAGATGGTTACAAGAGCTTTGGTAAACTTTTGTGCATAAAATCAAAGTTTGAAAAGAACGATTTGTTCCAAAGCAATAAAATTGAGAATGGAAATGGGGAATGTGTCAAAGAGACAACAACCCGACCAAATAAAAAACAACAGCAGAAGGTCACCAACAGGTCTTCAATGTAGCGAGAGATTCCCGCACCCGGAGGCGTCCTTCAGCTGGCCCCTAAACAAATATATACTAGTTCAGTGATAATGAACGCCATACTAATTTCCAAATTGTACACAAGAAACTAAAATTAAAATAATACAAGACTAACAAAGGCCAGAGGCTCCTGACTTGGGACAGGCGCAAAAATGCGGCGGGGTTAAACATGTTTGTGAGATCTCAACCCTCCCCCTATACCTCTAACCAATGTAGAAAAGTAAACGCATAACAATACGTAAATTAAAATTCAGTTCAAGAGAAGTCAGAGTCTGATGTCAGAAGATGTAACCAAAGAAAATAAACAAAATGACAATAATACATAAATAACAACAGACTACTAGCAGTTAACTGACATGCCAGCTCCAGACTTCAATTAAACTGACTGAAAGATTATGATTTCATCATATGTACATCAGGCACAATCCTTCCCGTTAGGGGTTTAGTATCATACCATCATAACATATATGAGAAGAACATAACCCGTGTCATGCCAACAACTGTTTTTAGAATAAATGTGTTTAGTTCCGACGCAAAGACCTTATCAGTGACTCAATATTAACGCCAAAATATGCAATATTTAATAACTTGACAACAGTATCGTAATTATATCCCTTCTTAATAAGGTTATCTGTATCTAGATGTTTTGATATACTCTTTTTTCCTACAAATCACGTAACCATACAATGAAATACTGTAAACCAACTTATTTTCGCGGATACTTAATTTCGCGTTTTACCCTTTCTAGTCCACTTCGTGGCTATTTAATATTGCGATTTTCTTATTTACTTGATGTAGCTTATTTGGCAAAACTTTTATGAACTTTAGGTCCTCAATTCTCTTGTACTTTATTTGGCATTTTTAACATTTTTTTTATTCGAGCGTCACCGATGAGTCTTCTGTAGACGACACGCGTCTGGCGCAAATATAAAATTTCAATCCTGGTATCTATGACGAGTTTATCATCAAAAAGGAAAGATTCTAGTCGCTACTATTTATATTCGCGTTATTTTCTACTCGCGAAAGTCGCGAAAATAAATCGGTTGCGAAAATAAGTTGGTTTACAGTAAATCAATCTTACGAAACTTGTCGTTTTTTGTAGTTATGACCATATACAGAAATCTTTATTAATGTCATTTATAAAGTATTTTAAACAGAGTTTGTCATCAGTAAATTATACAATGAAGCAAATCGACTAGGATACGACCTTCATATAAACATCAACAGTTTTTCTGCGACTAAATGACATTACCGTTCCACTAGCTTGTAAGTTGTCTGGAACATAAAAATGTATCAGCTCCTTGACAACCTCTAGATAATGTGTAAAAGGTTTACATTTGTTCTTTTTTCTGATCATTTTTCTTTCAGCAACATCACCTGTTGTGTACTGTAAAAGAATGGTCATACTTATTTCAGAGAAAGAAAAACAACACCATGGCAAAAAATATAATACTACAGTTAACAAGACATATTATTAAAAACTAAATTATGAATTCATAGAATTAGTAATTGAAACGAGTTATAGATTTACCTTTTATTCCATTATTTTCCAAAATGAAGAACTTGAACTCGTAACCCCTCCCACAAACGAACCCGTGGTGCTGGTCTCACATATTTAAAATTATTCAATGGGAAGTCTCATATAATGGTATGTCGTGAAGAAAGAAGAAAGAATTAAATTTAGTTAAATGGAACATATGTCTGGTCTATCATGACGCTGATATTCTGATATTTGGCCAATTTAGTCTCGATAGTGATAGTAAAATAGATATAGGAAGATGTGTTATGAGTGCCAATGAGACAACTCTCAATTCAAATAACAATTTATAAAAGTAAACCATTATAGATCAATGTACGGCCTTCGAACACCATTTACTGCGACTAGTATACTAAATATCAAGGTGCTGGAGACATTTTGCTTTAAAGATTGAGAGTACTTATTATACCCCACGCAACGAAGTTGCGGAGGGTATAATGTTTTTGACCCGTCCGTCCGTCCGTCCGTCCGTCAGTCCGTCAGTCCTGTTTCTTGTCATCGCAACTCCTCTCAAACCACTCAACAGAATTTCACGAAACCTTTTCAGATAATAAAGACATACTTTGTAGTTGTGCATATCGACGGGAAATTGCGATTCAATTTTTTTTCTAGGAGTTACGCCCCTTTGAACTTATTTACTTTAATGTACTACTGCAACAGTTTGTCATCGCAACTCCTCTCAAACCACACAACAGAATTTCACGAAACCTTTTCAGATAATAAGGACATAATATGCTATTGTGCATATCGACGGGAAATTATGATTCTATACCCCACGCAACGAAGTTGCGGAGGGTATAATGTTTTTGACCCGTCCGTCCGTCAGTCCGTCCGTCCGTCAGTCCTGTTTCTTGTCATCGCAACTCCTCTCAAACCACTCTAAAGAATTTCACGAAACCTTTTCAGATAATAAGGACATACTATGTAGTTGTGCATATCGACGGGAAATTGCGATCTAATTTTTTTCTAGGAGTTACGCCCCTTTGAACTTATTCACTATAATGTACTACTGCAACAGTTTGTCATCGCAACTCCTCTCAAACCACACAACAGAATTTCACGAAACCTTGTCAGATAATAAGGACATAATATGTAGTTGTGCATATCGACGGGAAATTGCGATTCAATTTTTTTTCTAGGAGTTACGCCCCTTTGAACTTATTAACTTTAATGTACTACTGCAACAGTTTGTCATCGCAACTCCTCTCAAACCACACAACAGAATTTCACGAAACCTTTTCAGATAATAAGGACATACAATGTAGTTGTGCATATCGACGGGAAATTGCGATTCAATGTTTTTTCTAGGAGTTGCGCCCCTTTGAACTTATTTACTTTAATGTACTACTGCAACAGTTTGTCATCCCAACTCCTTTCAAACCACACAACAGAATTTCACGAAACCTTTTCAAATAAAAAGGACATACTATGTAGATGTGCATATCGACGGGAAATCACGATTCAATTTTTTTTCTAGGAGTTACGCCCCTTTGAACTTATTTACTTTAATGTACTACTGCAACAGTTTGTCATCGCAACTCCTCTCAAACCACACAACAGAATTTCACGAAACCTTTTCAGATAATAAGGACATACTATGTAGATGTGCATATCGACAGGAAATCACGATTCAATTTTTTTTCTAGGTGTTACACCTCTTTGAACTTATTTACTTTAAGGTACTACTTCAACAGTTTGTCATCGCAACTCCTCTCACACCACACAACAGAATTTCACGAAACCTTTTCAGATAATAAGGACATACTATGTAGATGTGCATATCGATAGGAAATCACGATTCAGTTTTTTTTCTAGGAGTAACACCTCTTTGAACTTATTTACTTTAAGGTACTACTTCAATAGTTTGTCATTTCAACTCTTCTGAAACCACACAACAGAATTTCATGAAACTTTGTAGATAATAAGGACATACTACGTAGATGTGTATATTGACAGGAAATTATTATTCAGTATTTTTTCTTATACTTATTTAATTTCTCGACAATGTGGGGACGTGGGGTATGTGAGCGTGCTCACTAAGGTTCTTTAATTTTAAGTGACGGGAAGACCAGGCATTGGGGAAGTAGTCCGTTCTTTTACATCACATTTCATTATATAAAGCACTATACGATAAAAAAAATAACAAAAGGAAAAGTAACAAAAATAAAACCTACAACTGTCATGCAATTGAGAGATTTAGCTAGCTATATAACCAGGTTAAACAACAATTTTCTTTGAAAGTGCCTGTACAAAGTTCGGAATATGGCAATTGTTTTTTTATCCGTTCCGTTGCTTGATAACTTTTGATTTTGTCAGTTGTAATATGCTTCCTCATTTATGAAATTATCTTGGAGTTAGGTATTTTTTGTTTTTTTGTTATACATTTCCACAACCGATGTTTTTTGTGACGCTTTATTATCGAACGCTTTAATTTAATGTAAAGTTTAAATCGGAATGCTGATCAATATAAAAAAGTGTTGAATTCATCTACACTATCACGTGCACAGAAATTTCGCAGACAAAATATTTTCAGAACTAACATTGTTCCATTTTAATCGATACTAAGTTATTTGCATTTGCGTAAAACTTAAAACATGCCAATTTAGTATCTACTAGAACATACCCGTGATATCGCTGGTCCGTGACTGAATTAAAGTATATAACTATGCGTATCCCTTATTTTAGTATTGGTATTGTCATCTTATAAAGTCATGCCGATTATAAAATGCACAGTTTCTCTGCTTTCAAAATATTTCTGTTTGAACCCGTCGACCTGGAACCTATCAATTATTGGTAATATTAATAATTTGGAAAACAAAAGGGCCTGGAATGGAGTACTTTTACTCAACAGTATACAGCAAAATTCTAAATACACCGTTTGGTGGTGTGCCTGTCAGATGCGGAACGTACAGATAAGGTAATAGGTACCAGGTGAATATACTATTGGTATCGGTGTCGGATTCGATCCGGAACTTCTTAATTATTGGCAATATTAATTACGTGGAAAACAAAGGGGCCTGGAGTGGTGTAATTTTTAATCTACACCATTGTAAGATATTAGTTATATATAAAGTTGAATTCTTTTATTCATCGTTTTTACGTGATGACGGCTGACAAATTGGACCTCGTCATTTTAGTATTATAGATTCGACTGTCATACAAGTCAGATGTTTAAGTAGCTATAAAACCAGGTTTAATCCACCTTTTTCTACTTAAGAAAATGATTGTACCAAGGCAGGACAGTTGTTGTCCATCTGTTTCATGTGTTTGAGCATTTGATTTTGCTATTGTTTGAGGGGTTTTCCGTTTTGTATTTTCCTCGGAGTTCAGTATTTTAGTGATTTTACTTTAAATTTTTTTTTCAAGATATATGCACTTCAACTCACCGAGTAATTTCCATACTGTTCGAATACAAATTGTTTGTAATCGTCGAGCCATACCTCGGCAACTCTGTATTCATTTGATATCCTTGTATTACCCGCATGCCAAGGAACAGGTCGATAAAGATGAGCAACATGCGAACAGGGAATCATATATATTCCATCTCCACATGTTATATACTACAATAAATTTTATACATGAATCTGCAATTGCATTATGGGTGATTCTATTAAAAAAATACTAAAAACAAAAAAAGCGGGAACACATGACTTTGTGTCTTTTAATCTATTTGTTTTCTTTATACAACGAAGTTAACACGTTTGTGATAGCCACTACATAGCCCATGTATGCTGACGCGGAACTTCGTTTTTCGTATAAATACTACAACTCTTTTAATATACGAGTATATATATATTCAAAACGTCTGATTCAATATGAATCTGTTCAGTTTGCTCATCTACCTTTTCAATGCTTGAATTCTTAAAGGTCCATTATCTCTTTACAATTAATCTAAAATTTCGTTTTCCATTTTAGTAGTTTTAACATGGTAGAAATATGATATTTCCCGACCATTTGAATGTGGATATATTCATTAAACTTGCTTATCAAGAAGTTATTACAATCAGATACTACTAAGAAATAGTACATACAGTGAAACATTTTATTGAAATCTTTATAACATTCTTTTCTGTTTTTGAAATATGTAATATTTTATGTAATTACAAAATTTCTGACATCCAATATTGAAAATAAAAGTGAAAACTACCTTGATAGCGAGCTCTATTTGTTCACCACCCCATACATGCATTCCTGTATCCATACCACCAAGTTCTTGAAAAATTGTCTTGTTTGCAACAATCATGTTACCCTGTATACTGGGAAGTCTAAATAATAGTATCTTTTAAATTAATCACACGCATCTATCCAATCGAACTAGATATAAAGGATACAACAGATACAGTTAAGTCGGCCTCATATCTTGACTTCTATCCAGAAATTGACAATGAAGTTCGGTTGAAAACAAAACTTTACAACAAAAGAGATGATTTCAGCTTTCCAATTGTGAACTTTCCATTTTTTTCTATGTAGCAACATTCCAGCAGCACCTGCATACGGGTTATATATCTCACAATTGATACGATATTCCTGTGCTTGTATTTCCTATCATGATTTTCTTGATAGAGGGTTGCTGCTTACAAGGAATCTATTAAATCAAGATTTTCAAATGGTGAAGTTGAAAAATCCCTTTGTAAATTTTACGGACGCCATCACGAGTTGGTTGACCGTTATGGAAATATAAAAAAGAAAATGTGGTATAATTGTCGATGACACAACTCTCAACAAGAGACCAAAATGACACAGAAATTAACAACTATAGGTCATCGTACGACCTTCTACAATGAGCAAAGCCTATATTGCATAGTCAGCTATAAAAGGCCCCGAAATGACAATGTAAAACAATTCAAACGAGAAAGTTAACGGCCTTATTTATTCTAAAAAAATGAAAAAAGAAAAAGAAAAAAAAAATATGTAACACATAAACAAACGACAACCACTGAATTACAGGCTCCTGACTTGGGAAAACCCGTTTCACAGATGATATCAGATATGTTCCTCACGTCGTAACTACAATCCCCTTCCCTTTCATGAATGTGACCTACCGTTTAGACTATTTACCGGATTTTTTATAATATAAGCAACATGACGGGTGCCACATGCGGAGCAGGATCTACTACCCTTCCGGAGCACATCAGATAACACTCAGTTTTTAGTGGGGTTCGTACTGCTTATTCTTTAGTTTTATATGTTGTGTCATGTGTACTATTGTTTGTCTGTTTGTCTTTTTCATTTTTAGTCATGGCGTTGACAGTTTATTTTCGATTTATGAGTTTGACTGTCCCTCTGGTATCTTTCGTCCCCTTTTTAGTAGATTTCTACAAAATAGTGGATATAAAGATATAGACTTATAATTTCAGTAAATGTTGTCTCCTATCTTTCTATCGGTTTTCGTGAAATGACTGTACCAAGGCCAACATTACATTCATTTTATCCTCGTTCTTTAGGTTGATAACGTTAGAATTTGACACGCTTTATAATGGACTTCCCTTTAAATATTTACCTCGTAGTTCGGTATTTCTTTTAATACTTTTTCTCCTATGTTTGTACTTAATCTATTGAAACATTTTATGATTATTTGTAACCATTCCATTGCAAAGTGTATATTTTCACAAATGAAAAACTGATGAATTATCATAAAATGTGCGAATTTTGACCAAACATTAACATTTCGGATAAAGGATACGGTTTCGTTTAAAATGGGCAACAACCTTACCAAACATGATATTTGTTTATGTTATCTAATGGTATACTATCTTTTCAGGATAATGCTGTTTATCGGTCGTCCCACTGTCTATATCACTCTGTCCAGCTCTTAATATTATTCCGTATCATGTCTTTGTGACGTCAAATACGTTGACCCGGCCTTAATAACTTTGACCCGGACATATCAGCGACGTCATAATGTTTGAACCGACGTTAATAACTTTGACCCGAACTTATCAAGTCATCTTTTGTGTGCTGGTGAAACAAAGAAAACACTTCTGAAACACGCAAATATAGCCCGATAAATCGATTATCAGATTATCTGCATATTGATATTGTAAAATATCAGCTGCTTGACATTATATGAAGGCTTTTTGATCTCGTTCGCTACGCTAACTCGACAAAAAGCTTCATATTATGTCTCGCAGCTGATATTTTACGATATTAACATGCAGATAACCTGATAATCGGTACTTATCAATCAAAATGTTAAATGCGCGATCGAAATAAAAGAGAATTATCATGAAAAATAAAACATGAAGAAAGCAATTGTTTTAATGTATAAATATTTGATATACGTATTATCAGTAATCAATTTTTATATATATATTTTTTTGCAGTTACCATGACAATCAAAAGTTTGTATTGAATTTGAAACTTGATACAATGATAGAACCGTAAGCGTTGTTGGAAAAAAATATTTATTGTTTGCCATAAACTGTTGTATTTAAAAAGTCATACTAAATGAGTAGACCCAGTATCCTTAATAAACGGACCTGTAAAGGTGTAATGTTTTAAAAATTCAATTTTTTGAGTTAATCGACTGTGTATGTATTGCGAACAGTATTACAAAAAAAGATGAGAACATTAATATGTCTGCTTCATATATAATGAATATAAAAATATCAACTTGAAATAGAAAAAGATTTCATTTTAGTCATTTTTTTTCTAGAATTTTTAATCTTTTTCGACTTTATTTCATGATTTCAATTGTGGCAACACCCCTCGCCCATTAAAATTTTGTTTGAAAAGTTAATAATATGTAACATTCAAAATAGTGCAGCAAAAAGAATGTGAGAAAGGGGTGGCACCACTGTTAATTTCTCAGAAAACTGTAACAAGTTTTATCAAATGATGCAAAAAATTAGGCATGATCACCAGCGTCTATTCCGTCAAATATATGTACACCAGTAATGAAGCAATTTGTGATTTTAACTGAAATTTTTAGACATTGTAACAAAAGCTTATATAAAATTTCACATTATCATGACGTTAACAAATTCAAAGAATATATAACAATACCTGATAGGAGAAGCTTCAAAATTTTCTCTACTTAGGAGGTATTCACTTTTAAATGGCATAACCGTTTGCATTAAACGCCAATCAAATGAAAATGTGATAGGTTTTTTCTTTAGATCTAGATCAGTCTTCTTATACTGGAAAGTGTCCTTATCAATCCCATCTACTACTGGCACTACAAGAGCACGTGGTTTTTCCTTTAGCTGTTGCAACAATGGTTCTAGCCAAACTACAAAATTCAAATGAAATTATAAGTGTTTTAACTTATCTAATGTTGAAAAAAACTAATTGCGGAAATTCTTTTACTTATATTTCCATCATCGTTCATTAAGGTCTTTCCTTTTTCTATAAGGAAAGACCTTACTGTATTTCTTCTGATTATTATTAGTCTTTCCACTTTTCTGTGGAAAGACCTATTGTTTTTCTTCTGATTATTTTGTTTTTCTTCCGCCAAATTTTGTTCTTGTTTGTTTCGCATTATGTCGCTTAGATATTTGGTATATGATATCGAACAGTTTATGCGCTTTTGAAATTTACCCTGCGTAACCGAATACTTTTCTTTGTAGGAGTTATCTCCCCAAACACTGTTTTCCTTGTGATCACAACTCCTTTGCAACCGTAAAAGATTACGACAAATTTATTTTATAAAATTGCTCGTTATATCCTTCGCATGATTTGTCCAATTTCGACCAAAGCAATATGAGAGTTATTTCCCTTTTTGTATTTGAAATTTTGAAATGTATTTTAAACTGGAACACCATAAGTGATAGAGACCTAGGATCTTTTGATTTGAGGTCCTTGGTCCAAAAAAATGAAAATTAGGTCAAGGTCAAAGGTCAAGGTCATATTCTAATTTTTGAATTTGTCTTATTTTCACTCATTTTCATTAACCTTATAAGATATCGACAAATTATTTTGTATAAATTGTTAGTTGCGACATGTTGTAACTAAATAATTTTAGTTGAAAGGGTGCGTAAACAATGAATGGGAGTTTTAGCCCCTATCATATCTTAAATTATGTTTAAAGTGATATCACTTATTAACCATACATATTAGAGACTAGGGTCTTTTGATTTGAAATCCTCAGTTTGTGACCTTGAAATTGAGGTCAAGGTCATAGGTTAATTTGACGTTCTAGATTTTGACCTTTGCTTTAAATTCATATCTATACATCATAAAGCCATATGAACTGACATTTTAGACTGATTTTTTATATTTTAATATCAAAATAGATATAAACTGGTGGAAAGGCCTTCAATTGTTCTCTGAACAATTATATAAAGAAGTTATTCAGTTATCCATTTACGTTCAAGATATGAAGGCAATTTAGTAAATTACAAATATGTTTTAATAACCAGTTTAGTTATTACTTTCAATGACTTCCAAACATTCAAGATAATAATCTATTCCAAAGTTAGTATTGCTTCTTATCAATTGTTGAGTTAAATCCAGCCTGCATTGATCACTTATCATGTGTGCAAGGGGTCCAAATATTGGTCTCTCGCCCTCTTCTACGTCATTTTGATCCACATAGCCTTCAATTCCATAGTCTTGCAAATTTGCTTCTCCTACGGTAATTCCTACGGCATTTTGAAGTTGACCTGAAGTCCACAAGCTCAATGGAGATGAATTAACAGTGCGTAGTCTATGACCATCCCATGCCTCTGCCCAAAATTGCAGCTTCCTGTTTATTTCGTCCATGAAAACAAAGTGGAGAGCAGCTAAGTTTGTCAGTTTTAGTGGGTCTAGATAACCTTCACCTTCCATGAAATAAAATAAGTTGTAAAAGTAACTAAGCACACCTTCATACACATCTCTCCATAGTCTTTCAATCCGTTGATTATGAGTGCTTTTTCCCGTTACCATACTGTTTGGGCCTTTTTGAATCAACATGTAGTTTTCCACAGAAACATTTTCCAATCCTTTGTCAGACCTAACTTTATTGGGTATCCCATACTTTGCAACACCGGAGAAGAAACAATCCAAAACTGTTCATGATGTGTTGTTGTCGGTACATTTTAAAAATGTTATCAATCGACTAAACCCGTCAATGCCACCTACAATTACAAATCTTCACTGGACAAGTTTATGGTTTGTATCTATGTGCCAGAGGTGATTTGGACCCATTACATTGTAAACACGCCTATGAAGCCTACCCGTACGTCTCGCCTGTACACCGGCGGTATCTAATCGATGAATGCACTCCCTCAGTCTCCATCTCTGTACTCTTATGCCTTTTAATAGAAGCATCTGTTGCAATAGTGTTTCACCACACAATGGAAACTCTTTTATTATTTGTCCAAGTGTCAAGTCTAAATCACTGTTATCAATTTGTGTAAAATTCATTTTGCTTAATCCGAACTTTGCCATTCTTCGGTAAATGGTGCTTTCAGACACGGACAACAATTTAGAAATGTCGGATATTTTAAATCCATTTTCCAGAACACTTTTTAGAACAGACTTTGGAATATCAAATGTCGGAGGGCCGCATTCAGAGTTTATTTTATTAGGGGCGGACGTTCCATATTTTACACATTCAGTTCTTAACTTCATCATATCTGCCCTACTAGATACACCTAATATTTCCATTTCATGTGTCGAAAGCCTACATACAATGTCTGGAGTGATTTTCTCTCTCTCAAAGTTTGGAAATGCTTGCTGCAAGTTTAATTTCTGTAAAACATTTAACATTTTAGTATTCACAGCCATGGCCGCCATGTTGGTTCGGTGAGATTCAAATACACGCCACGCTTCCGGTTAATCACGGGAACCACCATCGTATAATAGAAAAGCACCATCGTATAATAAAAAAGCACCTTATAATAAAAAAGCACCTTATAATAGAAAACCACCATCTTATAATAGAAAAGCACCTTCGTATAATAGAAAACCACCATCTTATAATAGAAAAGCACCATCTTATAATAGAAAACCACCATCTCATAATAGAAAACCACCATCTTATAATAGAAAATCACCATCTTATAATAGAAAAGCACCATCTTATAATGGAAAAGCACCTTCGTATAATAGAAAACCACCATCTTATAATAAAAAAGCAATAAAAAAAGACACATAAGACAGCTATGGCGTTCCATATTTTCCTGTTACACCAATTATGAATGATTCATTGCTATTTTTGTCAATTACCGCTTATCAATGATCTGAATATAATCCAATTGTAAAAATGCCACTGTAGTCGTGCAACTTTCGAGTGAATCGATGTTCGTTATCCATCTTGCTATGGACTAGTCTAAACGGATTATAGTTTTTTTTTTAAATAATACTTTAATAGTGTAAGTACGAATTTAAAGAAATTTCCATGAAACCACACACTACCGAGTACTTCACTGTCTATATGAACAGAACTCAAACATCAGTACTGCAATCAAACTTAACTGGTTTGAACAAGTAAATAAGTTTATATCACCCTTTTTCAATAGTTGTGTTTATGATTAGTTTCGATCTGAAAGCTCAAGCCCTTTTGCGCCGTTTTTTTTTTTGTGTATAGTTTGGTTCTTATGTTGTGCTGTTAAACCAATGCCGTTGATACGGAAGGGTTGAGTGCTCATAAAATACTATCCCCGACATATTCTTTTTGTGTCTATCACAAGCAAGTAGCCTGACGTCCATTGTGCATGCCATTAGTTGCTGTCTTTTATTATTGATTTGATCTTGCATCACGTCGTCAGTTTTTCTCCGTAACACATTGAATTATTTCACATTTTGATAATATGGGAAATTATAGATTACTATAGTGTAATTGGTTCTGCACAATATGCAGTCTGCATGGTGATTTGTAGTGTATTTCATAGTGTAATTGGTTCTGCACAATATGAAGTCTGCATATAAAAAAGAAGATGTGGTATGATTGCCAATGAGACAACTAGTCACAAAAGACCAAAATGACACAGACATTAACAACTATAGGTCACCGCACGGCCTTCAACAATGAACTAAGCCCATACCGCATAGTCAACTACAATAGGCCCTGATAAGACAATGTAAAACAATTCAAACGAGAAAACTAACGGCCTTATTTATGTAAAAAAAAAAAAAATGAATGATTTGTAGTGTATTTCATAGTGTAATTGCTTCTGCACACTATGAAGTCTGCATGGTGATTTGTGGTGTATTTCATAGTGTAATTGGTTCTGCACAATATGAAGTCTGCATGGTGATTTGTAGTGTATGTCATAGTGTAATTGATTCTGCACAATATGAAGCCTGCATGGTGATTTGTAGTGTATTTCATTTGTATCATTTTGCCTAATGGGGGATGCTCCATTGCAAGTACAATTGCATCTGCTTATTTATATTGATACAAAATAGATAGTCATTACTGATACTATACTGAGCCAAAAAAGTTTAGCAACACTTTTTTTTTGAATTTTTTATTGGTTGTTTCTGGATTTTTTTTTTTTATCAAACATCATTGATATAATCCTTAGTTTTACCTGGATTTTTAAGCAGTCGTACTTTTTTCCAGGTGATCGATTTCGCGCCATTTCAGCTTTGCGCGTGTAATTAATGTTTTACCTTCTGTACCTGTACTTTTAAAACGAAATTTATTTTTTTTTGCACTAGCGTTCAGAAACCCACCATTGGTAAGAAAAACACATAAACGTTTGAAAAAATTGCATGGGGCGTCAATCAGGCCTCTCCGAAAATGACCGTCAGATGGCTCTTGGAATGGTTGATGCCGGCATGAGTGTTGCTGACGTCTTGGCTCGATTTAATGTGCATAAGTCAACAGTTTAGGGACTAAAAAACAGATATCAACAAATTGCAACAGCACAGGATAGGTCGATATGTCGTAGAACAAAAACAACCATCGTCAAGAGAGGAGCGCTACCTTCGCTTTACGTCAACACGGGACAAGTTTTTTGTGGCCACAAGAGTAGCGTATTGACTAAGGGCAGCTGCTGGTGTGCCTGCCAGTCCTTAATTGATGCCCTTAAAGCATGGCCGAGAAATTGATTTTGAATAACACTATACTCATTTCAGCTTTTTGACCCTCCCGCGCTCCATACAAAAAAATATCCTAATGAATATGAGTGTTAAACATTCATGTTGCTTCTGACATGTCATAATTCCATTTTTTTATTATCAAAATTATATGTTGTTATGATTTTTTAATAAATTTAAATTTTATATTTATGTTGCTAAACTTTTTTGGCTCAGTATATAAACGAGTCTATTATAAAGCTTGATATACACATGATATACTACTATAATCGATTGGGTGTATTTATGTACTTGTGTTAAAATTTAAATCGGACAAAAATGAAGGCGTATCTGATGAATGTAATACGTTTCATGAGGTTGAGAAACTACTAAAAAACAGGAATACGAGAGGAATACAATATTTTCTTGTGAAATGGAAAGATGGTTCCAAACCGACATGAGAACCAAAACAAAATATATGAGAGGGCTTGATACAAGAATATTTTACAAGGAAAACTAGGAGAGGAAGGAGGAGAAAACAGAAAAAATATTTTACGAGGCCATAGGTGAAAACAAATTACTATACAAATTTCACTGGAATAACACAGATAAAGCTTTAATGGCGAATAACTCGCGTACATTCAAATAATCTGGATTGAGCTCCAGTTTCGAATCTGCGCAGTGGACCATTCTTTATTTATTTGACCCTTTGATTAACATTTTTTTCTAATTTCAGAAATTTGATAGGCAAATTATGATGTGAAGTCAAACCTAACAGAATGCATCAGTGTTTTGTTGTCAGTAGTGCTAGAGTACGGCCGTGCTCATTCGACTAATCATCACTTTTTTTTTTAATTTTTAGAAACTGAGTGTCCTGAGAAACTAGAATCCATTCCAATATTATAGTTATGTATGATGAAGTTAAGTGTTCAGTGAACCGAGAGCCAGAGTGAAGGAGTTTAGAGCGTATTAATGTTTAGTTTATTTCTTTTTGTAGGATTTAGAACACAAATATATTAAACATATTTTTAGATTACATTATACCATAGAGACTGCAGATTATGCATGAGATTGCAGATCATGCGCTTGCAAGAAGTGAGCATGCAATGAATCGTTCATTTTCATGTTTTATATTTGAATTTTATATTGTTATATTGTCTTATTAATATGAAAATTTATTGGTACTTCGACTTTTCTGTTGCACTAGCACCTGGTTTACTTGATTTTTCATTATTGAAAAACTGCATCAGTACTATTTTTTAAAACACACATATTTTAGTGTGAACTGTTAATATCCCTCCTCATATGCAAAAATGACAATATTAATTAAAAGCATATTTGCAAACATACAATACCGCAGTGCCTCCCCATTACAAATTATAAACATACATCCTTTGAAATTTTGGAAGTGTCTTATTGAATATCTGCAATATATATATATTTTTGGAATGTTAATTTTTGATAAAGAAGAATGACTTACAACTTGAATATTTAGACAACGTAATTAAGACGGATAACAAATAGACATGTAAGCGCTAAATTAGTGACTTTGGATTATGTACCTTACATGTAAATTAAGGCTTTTGTTAAACAACCTTTTCCTATTAATGGTGGTTTTGAAGAAAAAATTAAAGATGAGAAATTTAAGAATTTTATTTGTACTTATGATATTGTGTTTTTATCAGAATGTTGGATCAATAATACATGTAATATTGAAATTGATGATTTTGTGTGTAAATCTATCCCTTTATCTAGAAAAAAGTATAAACAAGGGTGTGGTATGTATGTAATGATAAGAAAAATATTATCACCCTATGTTAAAATAATTGACATTTCATATGAGACATTGATTTGGATAAGGATAGCTAAAGAACTGACTGGATGTGAAAGTGACTATTTAATTGCAAATCTGTATATACCACCACAGAACTCATCCTTTTATAGGATTCATAATTGTGATTTATTTTATGAGCTTGAGTCTCAAATGATACATTACTCAGCTGAATGTCCAAATATTTTTGTTATTGGTGATTTAAATGCTAGAACAGCTAATATGAATGATTATGTACAAAATGATAAATTACATGATACTAGTAGTATTTTAGATAGGGTTGGTGATCTGTTTACATATGTTGCTGATGAGGCTTTGTCTTGCCGTAATAACCCGGATGCAGGAACCAACGACTATGGATCAAAACTACTTAATTTGTGTAAGAGCAGTGGACTTAGAATTATAAATGGGCGCCACCCTGATGGACTTTCAAATGATTTTACATATAGTGGTCCAAGAGGTATGAGTGTGATCGACTACTTGTTAGCTAAGCCAATTAATATGGAAAAAGTTTTAAAATTTATTACAAGTAATTTTACAACATACAGTGACCATGCTCCCATACATGTTCAATTTAAAACTGACTTTACTATGCAATGCAATGATATAAATTCAAATTTAATGGATGGTGAAGAATCTCAATTTTTCAAATGGAATAAAGAATTTAGAGACTTATGCTATAATGCCCTACTAGTTAATGCTGATGATTTAAGTTTAACGATAGCTAATATGGACATAGCGTCTCAGGATGGTATGGACTTGTGTATAAATAACTTCACTCAGTGCTTAACAAATGTGACAGCTCCTTTTTTCAAACAAATGCCAAAAGTAAAAGTGAAATTAAAGCGAAATTCCCAAAATCAGAGAGTAAATAGTGATAAACCATGGTTTGACCAGAAGTGTAAAGAGCTATATGCCAATTATTGTAAAAAATTACATACTTTTAATGGTAAAAAAACATTTAATAGTCATACAGATTTGAACAGTGCCAAAAAAAGCTTACAAGAAGTATGAATGCAAGCTCAAACGTAGTTACAAACGACAGGAAGGTTATATGTTGTGTAAACTAAAGAAAGACAATCCAAGAAAATTTTATTCATTATTTAGGAAAAAAAATCAGAGGAAATGTGATTTAAACATTACTGACTTTTTTGAATATATCAAAGAACTTGTATCAAGTGCGCCGAATAGCAATAAGAGACCCGAAGTGATTAATAATGAATGTGTTTTTGATGAACTAGATGCAGATATTACTGCGGATGAGATTATAAAGGCAATTTATGAACTTAAAATGGACAAAAGCCATGGTTCAGACTGTTTGCTGAATGAATTTTTCATTGAATACAAGGATTTTATTATACCACATTTATGTACTATTTTTAACGCCGTATTGATTAGTGGATATTTCCCGTCATCGTGGTCAGATGCCATCCTGGTACCAATTTTCAAATCTGGTGATGCTAATGATGCAGCAAACTATCGTGGCATAAGCCTTGTCAGCAATCTAGGTAAACTTTTCACCACAATACTAAATAAAAGATTGTTAAATTGGGCAACTGTCAATGATATATTATCTGATGCACAGTTTGGTTTTCGAAACGGTTATAGTACAGTTGATGCTGTTTTTTGTTTATACTCTGTTATTCAAAATACACTCTGTAAAAATAAAAGATTATATTGTTGCTTTGTAGACTACTTGAAAGCTTTTGACTCAATTAATCGCTTATGTTTATGGTACAAAATTTCCAGATTAGGTATTCGGGGAAGACTATTAACTGTTTTAAAATCTATGTATAATAATGTTAGAACCTGTATTAGATTCAATGGGCTAAACTCTGATTACTTTTGTAACAACCTTGGTTTAATGCAAGGGGAAGTTCTTTCTCCAATTTTATTTTCTTTCTATGTGAATGATTTTGAAAATGAATTTATTGCTAATGGCAACTGTGCCTTAGAGTTTCAAGATATAACATTATTTTTGTTAATGTATGCTGATGACATGATTTTGATGTCTGAAACAGTAGAAGGTTTACAGGAAATGTTAAATACTGTGTCAATTTACACAGAAAAATGGGGCTTGTCTGTTAATACAAAAAAAAAAACAAAAATTGTTGTTTTCAGGAAGGGTGGAATTGTACGGCCTAATGAGACATGGGTCTATAACGGTCAAACAATGGATATTGTGGAACAATTTTGTTATTTAGGTGTATTAATACCGTATAATTGTAAATTTCTTAAAATACAGAAACATTGTGCAGAACAAGGTAGAAAAGCTATGTTCAGTATGAGAAGAACTACATCATCATTATGTTTAAATGTATTTACAATGCTTAGTCTTTTTGATACTTATGTTAGTAGCATATTAATGTATGGGTGTGAAATATGGGGAGTACACAAATCTCCTATGATAGAAAAGGTCCATTTGGACTACTGCAAAATGTTATTAAGTGTCAAAAGAACGACCCCAAATGTGATGGTCTATTTTGAATTACAGTCAAACCTGATTAAACCGGACCCTGAATAAACCGGTTTCCTGTCCATTCCGGCCGAAAATGAAAGTCCCATATTTTTCCATTCAAAGTCTTTGTTAAAATACCCTTTGTAAACCGGACCCTGTGTATTCCGAATTCCGGTCTTATTATGAAGTCCCAATACTCTTAATTACATTAATTATTACCTGTCAAAACCGGTTTGTCTAATTAATATCAATGATCGATATGCAATCAAAACATATTTGTTGATACAATATAACTTTTCGTGATAATCAATTAGTCAGGTGTCAAACTGTGAACCTACAATCGTACAGTAGTGAGCTGTATTATTTATTAAAACATTATAAACGTGTCAATTAAACGAAAAGACACACCGAATATATATCTCGGATTGAACTTACGTTTTAACTTGGATAAACAAATTAAAATCGCGAAGTAAAAAGTTCACATCGTAATTTTGAAATCCTTGGTTCCTTGTTGTGAACCCCTAAACAAATGACCTTGATAATGAAAAACACCCGGATGACAACAATCAATGGATATTGTACACTGTACGACAACGTTTTGAAAGTGATGACATTACGTTTGATAATATTCTGGCTTTTTAATCGGCCATTCCAACATTTCAAATTATTGATCATGGGAGTAAATCGAAACTCTCGTCTTACAATCCAAACAACGCGAGCATTATGATGCAAATGCAAACAATGAAAAACGAAGTGAAAGTATTTTAATTTATCAGATATAATTTACAATCAGAGAGATTTTTTTCATGCAAAATGTCGGACGTCACAAGTCATTAACTTCCGGTCAAAACAGAAACCTGAATAAACCGGCTCACTGTCCAAACCGGCCCTTTTTCATGGTCCCGTAGCCGGCCGGTTTATACAGGTTTTACTGTAGGTAGATTTCCACTGCAGTATGAGCGTAATTATAGAATACTTAAATTTTGGTTCAAAATTTTAATTAGTGACAATTGTATATTAAGGTCTTGTTATAAAGAACTTGTGTTAAATTGTTCAAAATGTATGAATTGGGCAACATATGTTAAAAGATTGATATATAGTCTTGGTATGAATAATTTGTGGGATAATCAGTGGTTGTTAAATGTAGACAGCTCATATTTACCTTTGATAAGACAGCGTTTGTTTGATCAAGCTAACCAAGAGTTACAATTTTTATTAGATTCTTCTTCAAAGTGTAGATTATATAAGTATGTTGTAACAAATGTAGTTTTGCAATTTTATTTACAGAAATGCATTCCTGTACTTTTTCGTAAATGTATAACAAGGATTCGTTTGTCTTCACATAATCTTTGTATTGAAACTGGACGTCATGTTGGTACTAATAGAAATGAAAGAAATTGTATTTTTTGTGATTTAGGAGTAATAGAGGATGAATTTCATTTTATCCTTCAATGTAGTAGATATACTGATTTGCGAAAAAAATATATAAAAAATTATTACTGGTCTAGGCCATCAACTTTTAAATTAATAGAATTATTGTCAGGTGAAAACACAAAACAGCTTTGTAACTTGGGAAAGTTTATACATTTCTCTTTTAAATTAAGAAACAGTTTATTGTAATAAAAGATATTTTGTATTGATGAAACTTCTGACGTCACCTATTGTTTATTATACATATTGTTTATATTGTTTGTAATATGCCATATGTATACACTGTACATGTACTTGATTATACTGATGAGCCGTAAGGCTCAAAGTTAATAAAGAATTTGAATTTGAATTCTATTACTCATGTGTGAAATTGTTAATAACACCTGTCACCCATGACTTGATTATTGGCCAACCAGTGAAAATAGGTTGTGGTCAAGGGAGCTTTACAAGGTAATTTTTGATTGGTGAAAACAGAAGAAATCAGTGATCATGTGACCACATCCGCATGGAAACAATTTATGTTTTCAACGGTCACTTTGATTACTGATTTCAAGAAATAAACATCTATATTTACTAGAACTTTCTCTTGTTTTACACCAGGTAAGTTGAATTATATTTTTTGTATTTTTGTTTATTTAAATTAAAGAGTTTTAATTACTTTATATTTTTGAAAAAGCTAACTAAAGTTAAGATTCAGTTTATGAAATTCACTTAAATTAATTGTATATATTTTGTATAGATTTTATTTGTTTCCATTGAGATTAATTATTTTTGTGTTGGTTACGCTTAGGACGCGATGATTTTTATTTATGTAAACAATTGAGAAACGTTTCAAGAATTTATTTTATACAAATCTATTCTATGTTTAGAAATATATAGTTGATTTTAAAATAGTTATTTTCAAAAGATTAGAGAAAGTCCGGAAATATTTCATATTGTAACTTTAAGTTTTACAATGTCCAGGGGAGATAATTTGTAATTTATTTGCCGGGAGAAATGTCTTTTGTTGATAAAGCAATGATTATAGAGTTGAATCGAAAGCTAAATAACATAGACATGAAACCTTATTTTCTACTTTATTATTCTGTAAGTTGTGTTATTATATTTTGTATATAAATTGTATATTAAGTTCATAAAATAGGTTATGGTTAGTCCAAATAATTATGACGTTTTGCAAGGCTATTTTATTTTTTTTCTGGGACGCCTTCCTACGAAGATAATATACGAAGGCGTCCCAGAAAAAAAATTAAAATAGCCTTGCCAGACGTCATAATTATTTGGACTAGGTTATGGTAAGCGACACTTGTCCGCAGGATTTCAGTTTGTTTACAAAATTGTTTGAACATTTGAATTGACCTAAGAACTTATATTTAAATTGAACTTTGTTAATTTTATTATAATACACACATACACGGAACTCGTGACAGGAGTACATGTTTGTTGCTAAGCAACATGGGTATATTCTATATTTTAATATTTTGCAATAAGAGTAATTACTGTTTAAGAATTATGCAAAGTTATTTTACATACAAATTTATTCAGAATAAATTGTATTTGGTATTAGATTTTATGCGTTTAAATATTAAGATAGTATGGCAATGATTTTATTAATTTTAAAAGTTTATTGTTTCCATAGCAACAAATTATTATACAAAACATTTGAAATTAAATATCCTTTTTAGTTGAAATGATTCGGTTTATTTAACATATTGTATTATGCATTTACCTGTACGTAAAGTTTTGTAAAGCTGTTTCACTTGATAAAATAGAGTTTGGGCAAGTTTTGTTTAATTAGTTAAAATTTGCATAGAGTTATGTCCCTTAAATTAGTTCATTTGTGAAATTCTAAATTTATTATCAAGTGAGACTTGCTATTTTATTGTGTAAAATCTGTGGCACTTTGATTACTAATTTCAAGAAATAAACATCTATATTTACTAGAACTTTCTCTTGTTTTACACCAGGCGCTAAAAGTCATCAGACACAGCACAGAAAGTCAGTACGACAGAAGTAAGGACATAGATTTTACACTCACACAAAATGGTATGATTACTTTAGATTTTTATCTTGTTACAACAGTTTTATTTTATTTCTACTTCACTAAAATGTTAAGATAGTACATTTCATATATAAATTTAAATTCAACTTTATTTTTGTCCCTTGTGGAGAGATGTCCCATAAGCAATCCTACCACATCTTCCTAATTGTATATTTACTTTAAATAATGATGACTTTTTTTGTGTTAAAAATAGAATTAAAAGATATGTGTTTATTTGCTGTTAAAAGCAGCTATAATGCATTACAAAGAGGGATGTTATGAGTGTTTAAGGGTCTTTAAACAAAATTTATTGAGGTTAACTATCATATATATATTTTGAGATATTCCCTACATTTCTTTTTAAAACTTATATGTATGGTCTTACGATTGGTTAAATAATTGAACTGTGATATATCCCCTTTCCCGGTTAAGTTTCAATATTTTTATAACGTTTGTCCAAGTCTTTTTTTCTCGGAATTATGAGGTGTTTTTTTCAAATTCAATCTTTTGGAAACATAACTGAATACAATATTACCGTATGAAAACAATTTATTTATTATAACTATTGATCTATTGATTATGATTACACTTCCGCATTCATACAATATGAATAACAAAGGGCATGTGAAACGGTTATTGTTTTAGTGTACGGGGTATGTGGTAATTATGCCCCACCTACGATAGTAGAGGGGCAATATGTTTTCTGGTCTGTGCGTCCGTTCGTTCGTTCGTCCATCTGTCCCGCTCTAAGTTAAAGTTTTTGGTCATTGTAGTTTTTAATGAAGCTGAAGTCCAATTTACTTGAAACTTGGTACACATGTTCCTTATATTATAATCTTTCTAATTTTGAAGCCAAATTAGACTTGTGACCTCAATTTCACGGTCCACTGAACATAGAAAATGAAAGTGCGAGTTTCAGGTTAAAGTTTTTTGTCAAGGTAGTTTTTGATGAAGTTGAAGTCCAATCAACTTGAAACTTAGTACACATGTTCCTTATGGTATGATCTTTCTCATTTCAATGCCAAATTAGATTTTATTACCCAATTTCACGGTCCATTGAACATGGAAAATGATAGTGCGAGTAAGGCATCCGTGTACTTTGGACACATTCATGTTATTTGCCGGGGTGAAATGGTGTATATATATACAAGAATGCAATCAAAACTATAAGTCGAAAAGAGACAGAAAAAAAGTTGTTCAAACGAAAAGAAAAAGCAATAACAGGAGATAAACAGTCCAGAAGCTGAGGTCTCTGGTCGTTTATATAAAGGAACGCCTGTGAACCATGCACCATAAACCAAAATATTTAGAATGGGCTTTCTGTTTAGTGACACTTGTTGTCTTACTCCTGTTAAAATCTGTTGATGAAATGTATCATCACGCTGAAGTAGACTAATACTATCTCTTAGTAACCCTTATTCATTATACACATCGAAATATATCGTCGCAATATAGGCTTTAACATATGATTTCCCTTCCATAACTTGATTTGTCCTCTCTTCATTGAAATTTATGCAGTGGAAAGTTTAGGGAATGGAAACCTATTGAGTTTTTGGTCAATGGCCAATGCCTAAGGTCGCTGGTACTAAAATTAAGTTATATTAAATGATTTCTGATGATAAAATTGAGAATGGAAATGGGGAATGTGCCAAAGAGACAACAACCCGACCATAGAAAAAAACAACAGCAGAAGGTCACCAGCAAGTCTTCAATGTAGCGAGAAATTCCCGCACCCGGAGGTGTCCTTTAGCTGGCCCCTAAACAAATATATACTAGTTCAGTGATAATGAACGCCATACTAATTTCCAAATTGTACACAAGAAAATTAAAATAATACAAGACTAACAAAGGCCAGAGGCTCCTGACTATATATACATTTAACTTGAGTTAACTTTGTTGGTTTGAAAGGAAACTTATATATGTGAACTAAAAAAGGAAAGGGAATAGATCAATTATAGGTATATGGCCAAGGTCAGTAGGTTAAATGCCAATGAGACAGTAGATGAAAATAGATGTTCATAGTTTATAGTATGAAATTCTTTAAAAAAAATTGTTTCAACTATGGCATTTAGTTGTCAAATACATGTTTATGGAACATGTGCTTCAGACCTAGAATAACCGTAAGCCAAATAATACCAAGGGCCCAGGAAGTTTCTGTATAAATCTCTTTAGATACAGAGTTTTTTTTTAAATTGTCAGCAATATAGTTATCTGGCATCTTTTTAGGACCCTACAGACAACAAGACATGACTCTTATTATAGCTTCTCCCAATTTATATTCGATTTGGGGAGCATCTGTTAACAGTGTTCACTTTTTTAGTAATCAATGCATGGTATAAAAGCAATTCGTCAGATTTAAAAAAAAAAATCGTTTTGAACTTCAACATATATATATATATCTATTTTAAAAAATAACGACGATGCCCTGTTTTATATGTCATAAATCTTCTGAATCAATTCTTGAAAGACATATAAAATAGCTAGATTTTCAAACGGAAAAAATAAACTGTTAAAGTAAATATAGTAAGAGATTGACAGTGATTTAATAAAAAGTTTTATATATTTTGCTCCGTTGATCTGATAAATTAGACATTTAGTCGATATTGAAATTGATGTAAATAGGTTTATCTTTTCAAATTCATGTATTAAAATACATTTTTATACATGTTTGTTCATGTCATAACTTGAAGGTGTTTTTTTTTGTGTTTATAAAAAATCCTATATTATGTGCATCACTTGACCAAAATAAAGAAAAGAGTACTTATACATGTAACAGGACTGCTAGTATATCTATATTAACAACTTTAGTGACAATTTTGTGATATTAAATCAAGATAACGTGAATTTAGTTACCAAACACAAAGCGGCCTAAGGGAGCTACCATTTGATTTTTATGGGGGGGCTAGGATGAAATTTGAAAAAAATAGGCAGGACAGGAGTTTTGAGTAAAAAAAAAGGCAGGATGAGACACTTGAAAAAAAATAAAAGTCAGGACGACAATTTAGGTAAAAAAAAGTCTGGATAAACTAAAAAAAAAAAGGCAGGACCGAACAGAGTGAAAAATAAAAAGGCAGGACAGAGATTACAGCAAAAAAAAAATGCAGGACAACATTTTTCATCCTAGCCCCCCATAAAAATCAAATGGTAGCTCCCTAATAAACTTATCTACATTCTTGTTGTTCAACATCCAGTTGATTTAAGGAATTTTCGTACTGTTTTGCATTTGTATGTGTATGAACTGATACCATTTCAAAATAAACGGGATTTGTTCATCAGTGTGATATAGCTTTCGGCAATGAGTGCTTTCGTACGAACAATTATTTATATTACATGTATTTGTAGGCTGACCAACTAAATGAAGAACAAATTGCAGGTATGAAAACTCATTTCTATATGATATTAGAAATTTAATATCTACAGTATAATACCTACCTTCTCTTTAAAATACTACTATTATTATGCATGTATGTTAATTACAATAATTGAAACTAACAGTGCCCTCCTTGATCGAATTGTTTTTCAACTTATTTGGCGCACAATGTTTCCAAAGCCTGTTCAAGGACAATTAAAACTGGGATACATCAAGAACGCGATAATTTATTTTTTCCTATTGTCAACTTCCTATTTTTGAGAAGTAAACACCCAACCTTGGTGAACGTATTTCAGGCAAAACAATACTAACGCTTGTTTTCATTTTGATGATTTAACCAAACAGAGATAAACACTTAACTCAAAAATTACTTCAGCTGGATAAGAGGAAGAATGACTTAAATTGTAATTCTACAAAATTTTCCTTATTTTTTGTTTTGTTTTGTTAGTTGTATGCATCTGTGCTTGGATGCAAATTCCTCTTGCCTTTTCCTCTAACAAATATTATAAAGTACGTTGTGTGAAATATTTATAAGCATAATATTTTCCGTTGTAATATAAATTTCGTATATCCTCACCAATGTGTTTTTCTCATTATTGATATTTCTGCTTTATACATGCGCTTTTTATTTTACAGAATTTAAGGAGGCTTTCAGTCTCTTTGACAAAGATGGTGACGGTACCATTACCACAAAAGAACTTGGAACTGTCATGAGATCTTTGGGACAAAATCCTACAGAGGCTGAACTACAGGACATGATCAATGAAGTCGACGCTGATGGTAAGTTTACCTACAGATGAAAAGATATATTATGTGTATACCGTATAATACATGTTTCTTTCCTCGAAACCTTAGTTCCATTATATGTGGTCATCGCTGTGTTGTTTGTCGTTCTTTGACATATTGTTTTTGATTATCTTTTTTTTTTATATATAAAACATATCTTCTTACTTTGTGTATACATGTTCAAAGAAGGGACATTATGACTATCACAGTGACAAATGTCAACATTTGCAATACCAACATAATTCTTACTATACGATTTTAGGGATGCAGAGAGTTAATCTAATTATATGATATAATTCGCTTTGCAAACTACCTTGCTATTCCTCGGATTTCTTTGTACAATGGATAATTGCTATGGTAGGTTACTAGTATCTTCAGATTTTTCCCAAGTTACATACATATTTGTGCAGTTTTGAGAAGGTTTCGAACACGAGACAATTGATGAATATCTATGTTAGTCTTTCGCAAGGTACTTGTGTATTCAGAGTACTTTTCACATTGTGTTACAACCAACAACAAAAAACAAACCAACACTTTCTCATTCTTTTTTTCCCCTTTTTTCTCAAGGTAATGGCACGATAGATTTCCCAGAATTCCTTACTATGATGGCCCGAAAAATGAAAGACACAGATTCCGAGGAAGAAATCAGAGAAGCATTCAGAGTATTTGATAAGGACGGCAATGGTTTTATAAGTGCAGCTGAACTTCGTCACGTGATGACAAATCTCGGAGAAAAATTGACAGACGAAGAGGTAGACGAGATGATACGAGAGGCTGACATAGACGGCGATGGACAAGTTAATTATGAGGGTATGTTTTATTTTTCAAGGAATGTAAAATTGAGAATGGAAATGGGGAATGTGTCTGTTTAGGATTGAGATCATATAAGACCGTTTTCAGACATACCAACTACTTTCTAAGTTTTAAAACTGCTTCGTCAAAAACAAAAACAAAAATAAATCGTTGATGCACTTATTCATTACTTTCCCCGTGCGAGTATCTTTATCACATATATCGCCATGAACACAAAAAAATAACTCAAATGATGTCATGGCAACATTTTAAGGAGTTGATGGCCAATCACTAATATAAATTTGTTAATGAGTGTCCAGAGATGACTCATGATGCATGTGCATACCCTTCTTAAAATACCCAACACAATTTATTTTGGTATCTGTATACTAAAGTATCTCCTTCATAGTAAACACGAATTACCACTACACATAGTATTGTTTATTTTAAGGAACGTATACACAGATTTGAAGGTATAACAGTGAAAGGAGGCAGTGCAATGTAACATAAAATAGCCATTCACTGTATATGCATAAGGCATTGGAATATGCATTTTTATTTCATGTAAACGCTTTACACAATATCTTTGTTATTTAACATTGCGCCCTATCAAGGATAAATACAACAAAAAATGTCAAAACACGTGCTTTATGTTTCAAAACAATAACATACATTAGATATTATTTTTTTAGCCAAAATTAATGTTAATATTTCATATGATGTATATTATTCACGTATTGTGAAATACTATATTTCTCTTTCCTTTTTTTGCAGAATTTGTGAAAATGATGATGTCGAAATGAGGGAAATTAGATATGATATACAAAAACAATAAACAAATTTTAAATAATATATTTATAGAATAAAACAGCATGTGTTCAAATTTTAAAATTTGAGAAATTTGGATATTCCTATTAATTCTAATGTTTCAGTAGTCTCTATTACTAAAAGAAATGATTATTTAAAATTTGAATTTGATCACCACAACAAGAAATCATACAGAAGTACCATCAATAAGATATATGCTAGAAAATATTTCTTTTTTCAGTTTCATGTAATTGCATACATGTACATGATTACTATCATTTGTAATATATAAAATGTTTATATGAGTTTTTAAGCACTCTTGTGTATATCGTAGTGGTTATTTCCACTAGTGAAGTAAGCCGGAGTGCCCGGAGAAACCACTGACTTTTAGAAGTATAACTGGCAATCCAAGTCAATTAAGATTGGCGTCGAACGCACCAGTCATGTAAGACAGTTGAGCACAACTGGTGTCTATTGTATACAGTTTATGTAAAGTTTTGGCAGTTCTGTTTATATCCTTTTGGTTATGTTCATTTGTACGTTGTACATGTTTGGTTTTTATACATTTTTTCTAGTCTGTTCCTGAGTTACTTCCTAAATCCCTAACAATACAAAGAAATAAGCAATCATGTGGCTTCATCAGGTCGTCGCATTACTTCCCCTTATACCATACAATTTGATATGTTATATGGTTGAAGAGCGTGAGTTTGGCAATTGTAATGAGATGGATAATATTGTTAACCTGCGAATAAAAAAAATATGAGAATGAAAATTGGTATTGTGTCAAAGATACAAAAACCTGACCAAATAGCAGAAAACAGCCGAAGACCACCAATGGGTCTTCAACAAAGCGGGAAAATCCTGCAGCCGGAGGCGGACTTCAGCTGGCACTTAAACAAATATGTGTACTAGTTCACTGAAAATGACATCATACTAGACCCCAAAACATATAAATGAACTAAAATTTAAAAAAAAACCATGCAGGATTTACAAAGGCCAGAGGCTCCTGACTTTGAAAGTATGCCTTATTAGTTTGAAAACGTCGACACCCAACTACATGATGTGGGAGAAATTGTGTGTTAAATAATAGAAATGACAAAAAAAAAAAAAAAAAATAGAGTGTCTACTTTTCGGAATGATACCGTTTGTGGTCAGCAAGAATACATCTTTATTGTGCGTCGATATCACATGTTCTTAAATCCTAGTGTAAATACAAAACAGACAAATGTCGTAGATGTTGGAAACCAAAGGTCACCAAATGGCCTTCAAAATTGGACATATGAAAAAGGTCGTTGCAAAAGATAAAACAATTTAAACGATATGTTTAACGGCATGATTTGCGTACGAAAAACAAAAAAATGGTTGTGGTATCTAGCAACAAACAACAACCATTGAACTTCAAGCTCCTGACATAGAACATTCACATATTATACAAACTTTGGCGGGTTAAAACGATTGTAGACACAAAACTAGCAGCTTACCTTGGATGGTGCTTTCAAATAAGCAACATAAGAACGAACTATAAAAATTAGTTGAAGAGTACTCGCAGTTACTAAACGTCGGTTCCAAGGCAATAACAACTAAATTAACAAATCATGTATTGAAGACAAATTATCAGTCAGTACACGTCCAATGGGTTTAGTGTGAAGACTTCATAAACAGTCGAGGAAAACATGACCTTGCACAATGCGAAAAAAAATCCTTTACCGGATGACGAAATGTATGTTTTAATATTAAATAATTACAATTACAAGTATGTTTCATTATAATACGTTATTCTGATTGGCTAACTGCACATCTCGCGTTATTCCTTAGTCAATTGCATTACACAATAAAATTTATCATTTATGATGACACGAGGTCCCACAATAAAGTGCACAAGTAAATTCAATAAAAACTTGATAAAAATCGTGTTATCATGATCCTAGCTAAAAAATGTAATTATAAGTATTAAATGCTTCTTTTTGTAACTTCATAGGGTTGTAAAAGCGTTGACCGTGCGCACATTTTTAGAATGAAGCGCTTCCGCGCTTCATACAAAATGCACTTCGGTCAACGCTTTTACACCCCAATAAAGTTACAAAAAGAAGCATTCAATTCTCAAATATATCAAACATAAAATTGATAACTTTTTTTAAATAAGTTATCATCGAATCGGATAAGCTTACATGGATCGTATCTAAATTTATGGGTCAAAAACAAAATCACCGTAAAAAAAAATTATGATATCCCATTAGTAATAACAGTTTTCTACATGTACAATTTAATTTAAGAACTAAATCGTCGTATCTTTGAAAAAAAATGTAAAGGTTTTGAGTAATTTGTGGTAACGAAATCCCTGACCTTATGATCTAACAGTGATACATTGCTAAGGCAGCAACCATTTGATTTTCTGGGGGGGGGGGGGGGGGCTATGTTTTTTTTTCTGTGCAAACTTTTTTTTTCGCCTTTGGCGAAGAACAATCTATTTTTTTAGCGACAAACCGAAAACAATTTTTTTCTTTCAATTTTAGCATTACATATAGTGGCAGCTGAGGGTGAAACAAACATTTTTTTTCTCAGGGTCCAAAACAAATTAGTTTTTTCACCAAAACCTGGAAACAAACTTTTTTTCCAAAAAAAAACCATAGCCCCCACCAGAAAATCAAATGGTTGATGCCTAACGTTGAACCGTTCATCAAAACTACAGATAAGAAAAAACGAACGACTAGACGAGTTGATGTATATAAACTCTGTAAGATGGACCAAATTGAAGAAAAAAAGAAAGAAGAAAAACAATGTTTGATATATGGTTTCACGTGTGAAATCAACATTAATATCTGAATCTAGGATAGGACAATTATTTCTGTTTTTTACGCGATATCATAAACGTCGCTGCAAATAAAATCAAATTCTGATAACTGCGGTAATTCTTTACAAAATCTTACCTATATTTTAGGTCCTTTTTTTGTTGCGATATATCTCTTCAACTGTTTCGGTTCTTATACATCCTTAGCTTTTAAATATTCGGCTTTGAGCGTTCCTGATGGAGGTAGACCCAGAAAAGAGCTTCGGGCGCATGCAATTTATAACGCGTTGTTTTCATTTTCTACAACACTCTTTGTTGTTCATCTAAAGTTCAAAGTTGAAAACTGTATAAAATTTAACATTTTTTTTTTCACGTGCATTATTTATCATCATCGGTATTCATCTGTGTTGAAACTTGCAATCTTATAATATCAAATGTTTATAAAATCTCTCTTATTATATATTGTAATTGTTCTTGGCAAAAGAAGGGGGAACAAAAACAAATGTTTTGGTTGAAGTTCAGTCCACGTTTTTGGGATACGATTGCTTTCAAGCAATCTGTAGACTTTTACCGTTGACTCAGGGCTGCATTCCCTCACGTCAACCGTTTTATTCTAAACATTCAGCAACATCTCAAATTCTTATTATTGTCTTGCTTTAAAAGGTGAAAACAAGCAAAAGGATTGAACATAAACAACTTTCCTGTAATGTTCTTCTCATAATCTTCATGTTTGATATTTCCCTTGACTTATTTGCGTGTTTTTAACAACACGGAAAATAAGAATTAAGCAGTATTTATATTTAGTGTTTTTATAAATTTAGAAACACGTCAGAGGGAATTCCCCAGTTTTGATAAATGCGAGAGTTCTCTGAATTCCGATAATTCTATTTCTGTCATATATAAAGAACTGAAGTGGAGTTTTTCTATATTTTACTGTTATGAAACTGATATTTGATACTGTACTATCATAAAGAAATGGAGAACCATTCATCATATCATTTAATAAACGTTTTTGTTCCAAATCGCAAGTCGCGGGTTTGTTTATGTATTAATGCGCATGCGTATAGTTTTCTTGATTTCAAGGGGTATCAGATTGAGTGGTTGCTCTGGATTTCCCGCTTCATTGATTAATTTGAAACTCATGGGATTATTTCTATGTCTGTCTGCTATTGAGGGTTATTGTTGTTGCATAATTTTAAATCGTATGCATCATTTAAATTATAAAAATAAATGTCCACATCGTAACGGGTTTACCTATAACACCCCTTCAGCCGAAATGGAGTCTTCCATATTATCGTTTCGAGTTCTCTCCCTTCCGGAAGTATTTTCCGTCAAAATTGAAATACAGTACGACTCGTCAAGAAAAATTAACTCGTTAGATGTCGATAAACGTCGTATTATATTAAGAACGATCTCAATTTAAACAGAGGAGTGTGTACGGAAAGGAGTCATGCCCACTGACCCAAAGGAAGTTAATATTTAAAGAGTTAGAAATGGGGTTCCTCCTAGAATTAACGGTGATAAGATACGAAGTGAAATACCTTCTCTCATTCTCAGTGACTGCTGTGGAAAGTAAACTTGGAATTGATAGTACAAAAATAAAACACAATAAGTACGTTGCTCATACACTTGTATGGTATTGTATCCGGGATTTGGCCATTTTTAAAGTTGAGTGACTATTCTGATTGTTACATTTTGCATGTGCAGTTGAATTAGTTTTGAAAATAAATAATACTATCCAGCTGTACCAGGGCTGCCAAAAATGTGCGAGACTCACGCATGTTCATGCTTTTTGCGGCAGTATCCTTTGATCTATTTTTCCCCTCTTTGATCTTTTAAATTTTGGCCAAATCTCACGCATTTGATTAATGAAAAGTTGGCAGAACTGCTATACATGTGTCAATGAAAACTATGGCAATCGTATCCCTCAGAGCATTCTGCTCTTTGATTTACCAATACCTTTTATCAAAATTTGTCCAGACTTGAAAATTAATGTCATTTATTCAATTTTTGTTGTTTTCTGTTATAAACGGTGTAACAGTTAACATCACAATTTTATTCTAAATTATCACCGTTTATGAATGTAATTTCATGGTTGATTTAATATACTCAAATTCTTTAAATTGAATTGAATAATTAAAAGAACTTGTGCAAGTAACTAACCCTCACAACGAATTTTGGTTTTAAAATACACATAATTTGAATTTAGGTCGTTATCATCAGACGGTTTTAAAATGGTAGGTGATTTCTCAATTTATTTTTCAAGATATTGATCTAATCACGAAGATACAAACATTATATGTTGACTTTATTCTGATCTTTTTTATAAATTAATTCATAAATACTCATTTCAATTACTAATATTACAGTTGTTAAGTAATATAAGAGCCGGTGAATATGTTTATTCATGTTTCATTTTGACGATAGGGGTTTTTATATTTATAACTCATTGTGCTTCTTATAACATAACATAACATGAACAGTAGCATTTATTTGTATTCAATAGAGTTTTTAGGCCATATAACATAAAATGTTAAATGCCGTCAGCAATCTACCGTTTATAACAGTATAATAAGAAAGACATAAGCAGAAATCACTCCGGTTTTTCGTGGGGTCCGTTTTGTAAGGTCTTCACGGCGTTTTCCTGAGTTTTGTTTTTGGACGTCATTTTTCGTTTTTTGACATGGCGTTTTCAGAGTTTCTTGACTTATGAGTTCGGTTCCTCCCCTTGGTATCTTCGGCCTTATTAAGGTCTTTCCTTTTTCTATAAGGAAAGACCTTACTGTATTTCTTCTGATTATTATTTTTTTTCTTCCGACTAATTTTCTTTCCTTCGCTAACTTTTTGTTTCACAAGATGTCACTTAGATATTTTGTATATGATATCGAAGAGTTAATACGCTTTTGAAACTGACACCGCGTAACAAAAATCTTTTCCATGTAAGAGTTATCTCCCCGAACACTGTTTTTCTTGTTATCACTTATATGTCGCAACCGTATAAGAAACCGACAAATTTATTTTACCAAATTGCTCGTAATATCCTCAGAATGAAATGAATAATTTTAGTCGAAGCTATCCGGAGACTCCATATGAGAGTTATCCCCTTTTGTATATGATATAACTGATTTGCATTTCTAACTGGTAAACGATAAGTGACATAGGCCTAGGGTCTTTTGATTTGAGGTCCTTGGTTCAAAAAAATGAAAATGAGGTCACAGGTCAAGGTCATGTTCAAAATTTTGACTTCGGTTTGTTATC
Organism: Mytilus galloprovincialis; assembly: GCF_965363235.1. Classification (NCBI taxonomy): domain Eukaryota; kingdom Metazoa; phylum Mollusca; class Bivalvia; order Mytilida; family Mytilidae; genus Mytilus; species Mytilus galloprovincialis. The sequence continues at coordinate 1,322,476 of NC_134839.1, read as the reverse complement.
GCTCATTTTCAGAAATCTTATAAGATATCGACAAAATATTTTCACACAATTGTTAGTCGCGACATGAAGTTACACATAAATTTTAGTCAAAAGGGTACGTAAACATTTGATGTTTTTTTTTTTTAATTTTTATTATTTTCAAGATTTACAACAAATACAACACATCAAACATACATACAGTAATATTAGCGATAGATTTGAATATGTATTTATTTATGACAATAAACATTGTTGTAAATTAATTTTTTCTATTTATATGAAAAAAAAAGAAGCAAGAAAATACAGAAGAAAATATAATTAGAGTTAAATGTTTATGTACCACTGTGTGGCACTTGAGAATTTTAAAGAATTTTATAAAAAAAAAAAGAAAAAAAAAGGAAGAGGTTAAAAAAATATCCTGTAAGATTTTCAGTACATAATAATTGTGCTATTAGATACAATAATATTTTATGTTAGTTTTGACAATAAATATAGATTGTAAAAACAAATGACAAATTGAATTATAAAAATAATACTTTAAATGCATTCCACATGGTATCAAAGTGTTTTTGTCTCTTATTTTTGACTGCCATTATTTTTTCTAAATTGTACATATATTTTAACTTTTCTTTAATGGCACTGACTGAAAGATCTTTTGAAAAACATCTACTGTTGTATATATATTGTTTCATGTATAGAAAAATCAAATTATATGGGTCACCTTTTCGAACTTTTGATATATCTCCAAAAATAAAATTCAACTTATTCAATGGCAGGCTTACCCCACCAGATAAGAACCAATAATCTACATCTTGTAAAAAATTTTGGATAATCTCACAATTCCACAGAATATGTTCAACAGTTTCATCTTCTAATTTACAAAAAGTACATTGAGGGTTATCGATAAGTTTGATTTTACATAAAAATTTATTTGTGGCAAGAATTCTATGGTTGATTCTGTACTGAAGCCACTGTAGTTTTGTATTGACAGTGACTGTAAAAGGTAGTTTGAATATATGTTTCCAAATAAGATCTTCACCTAATATTTCACTCCACTTCAGTTGTCCTGTTGGAGTCACCTTGTTACTTATGAGTATTTTGTACATATCTTTAGTACCTTTTCTACTTTTAAAAAAGACTTGTAAGCAAGCTGGAATAAATGGACAACATAACTTATATGAACCTTTTTTGTAATTGTTTGCTGCTTTTTTAATAGCAGAAATAACACTCATGTAATTCAGAAAATTTACATTGATATCATAACATTGCTGTAACAATTCTAATGAAATAAAACATCCATGTTCATCTATTACATCATTAACATATTGTAAACCATGATTAAACCAATGTTGATAAAAAACAGGTTTATTACCAATTCTGATCATATTGTTAAACCAAATAGGACTTGATAAAAAATATTCATAGTCCATATTTCTTTCTTTATCAGTAATCATTTCCCATGCTCTGAATACATCTTTCCAAAAACTGTTTTTGATATATAAACTAGCTTGTTTGATATACTGAACACCACAATTAAAAAGTTTATTTTTATCAATATCAGACATCAAAATACTTTGCCACTTATTATCTCTCTGAAAAATCCTTCTTATCCATGATGATTTTCATGAGTGCCATGGTAAAACTATAAAGATCTATCATTTTTAATCCTCCCTCCAAATATTCTTTAATCAATATGTCCTTCTTCACTCTATGAATAGGAGAATTCCATACAAAAGAATAAAAAATGTCATTAATTTTTTGGAATACACTGTTTGAAGGATTAGGCAAAGACGTAATAAGGTGGTTTAAAATAGGTAAAACAAGAGTTTTTATCACAGTTATTCTACCTATTACTGTAAGGTTTCTTTTTGACCATTGTTTTATTATGTTCTTAATCTGTATAATTTTATCATTATAGTTGATGTTGACAATATTGTCCAAGTCCACATCAAAATTTATCCCAAGTAGTTTAAAAGTTGTCTCCCCCCATGAAAGGTTAACGTCGGGACATAAAATTTCCTTGCTATACTTTTTACTTCCAAACCAAATTACTTGTGTTTTCTCAAAATTTATATTTAAACCAGATAAGGATTCATATAAAGATTTTTCACTACCATCTAAAATCAATGAAGTGTCATCGGCAAACTGTGACAACTTATGCTCAACTTGAGTTACTTCAATACCACTAATTTCCTTATTTCCTCTTATCTTTAGTGCAAGAATCTCAGCACAAAGGATGAAAAGATAAGGTGAAAGGGGGGTCACCTTGTCGGCAGCCTCGACCTATGTTAAAAAATTCAGAAAGATTACCCCCTTGTATAACTGCAGACTTGATATTATTATAAAAAGCTTTTATCCAGTTGATAATTGATTCCCCAAAATTAAAGAACTCTAAAACATTTAGCAAAAAATCCCAAGAAATAGAATCAAAAGCCTTTTCGAAATCAATTAACAACAAGAGTCCAGGTATTTCGTGATCTTCTGTGTATTGCATGATATCATATAAAAGCCTTATATTTTCTCCTATGTACCTCCCACTGATAAAACCAGTCTGATCAAGATTAATAAGTTTGTCAAGGACAGTCTTAAATCTGTTTGCAATTACTGCTGACCCAATTTTATAGACAGTGTTTAAAAGTGAAATAGGACGCCAATTTTTCAAAAAATGACGTGGTTTATTTCCTTTTGGCAGGCAAGTAATAATTCCTTGCTTTTGTGTTACTGACAATTCTCCCTGTTCTGAACCATAATTTAAAGATTCAACCACAAAAAAATGGAGATCTTTCCAAAAAAATTTAAAAAATTCAGTAGAAAAGCCATCAGAGCCAGGAGTTTTATTATTTTTCAAATTTTTAAACATTTGATGTTAGTTTTCCCCCCTTTTATATCTAATATCAGTAGTATGGTAATATAACTCATTAACAATATAAAGTAAAGACCTAGAGTCTTTTGATTTGAGGTCCTTGGTTTATGACCTTGAAATTGAGCTCAAGGTCATATGTTATTTTAACATTCAAGATTTTGACCTTTGCTTTTATCTCATATGTATTCATGTTAAAGCTATTAGACTTTTTGCATTAGGTTGCAAGCAATATGACGTTGAAAAAGCTAACCGGAAGTGACCTTTTGCAAACCGGAAGTAGCTAATTTTTGTAATAAATTATTGTAAAAGTATGTAAAACCATATATTTTTGGAATCAGCGTCAAGTAATCTATAGGACAGTACCGGAAGTAACATATTTTGAACTGGAAGTAGAAAATTATCTCCCTTATTTATATCTTTTTGTATACAAACCTTATATTTTTGGAATTAGCGTACAATAAGTTGTCATTTGACGCTGAAATTGACATTTAAAACCAAATTTTAATATTTTCATATAAAAAAAAATCATTACTGGTGGAAAGACCATCAATAGTTCTCTGAACAATTGGTTTTTAATTAAGGTCTTTCCTTTTTCTATAAGGAAAGACCTTACTGTATTTCTTCTGATTATTATTAGGTCTTTCCACTTTTCCGTGGAAAGACCTATTGGATTTCTTCTTCTGATTATTTTTTTTTTTCTTCCGCCTAATTTTTTTCCCTCGCTGTTTTTTGTTTCGCAAGATGTCGCCTAGATTTTTAGAATATGATATCAAACAGTTTATACGCTTTTGAAACCAACTCTGCTTAACCGAATACTTTCCCAAATAAGAGTTATCTCCCCGAACACTATTGTTCTTGTTATCTCTAAGGCTTCGCAACCTTATAAGAAACCGACAAATTTATTTTTCCAAATTGCTCGTTATATCCTCAGGATGTTCTGTTTTATTTTGACCGAAGCCGAATATAGATTCCATATGAGAGTTATCCCCTCTTTTATGTTTGATATGAGAATATGCATTTCTAACTGGTAAACCATAAGTGATAGAGACCTAGGGTCTTTTGATTTGAGATCCTTGTTCCAAAAACAGGAAAATAAGGTCAAGGTCAAAGGTCAAGGTCATATTATAAATTTTGATTTTGGCTTATTTTCACTTATTTTCAAAAGCCGTATAACTTGTCAACAAATTATTTTTACTAAATTGTTAGTTGCGACATGTCGTAACACGTAAATTTTAGTCGAAACAGTACGTAGACATTTGATGCCAGTTTTGCCCCCTTTTATATCTATTATTAGTTGTAAGGTAATACAACTCATTAACAATATATAGTAGAGGCCTAGAGTCTTTTGATTTGAGGTCCTTGGTTGATGACATCGAAATTGAGCTCAAGGTCATTGGCAAATGTAACGTTCTAGATTTTGACCTTTGCTTTTACCTCATATGTATACATGGTCAAGACATGGGACTTTTTAAATTAGGTTGCAAACAATGTGATCTAGAAAAAGACAACCGGAAGTGACCTTTTGTAAACCGGAAGTAGCTATATTTTGTACTTAATTAATGAAAAAGTATATAGAACCATATATTTTTGGAATCAGTGTCAAGTAAACAATAAAAAATTACCGGAAATAACATATTTTAAACCGGAAATAAAAAATGATCTCCCTTATTTATATCTTTCTGTATAGAAACCATATATTTTTGGAATAAGCGTTCAATAAGCTGTCATTTGACGATAAAATTGACATTTAAAACCAAACTTTTATACTTTCATATAAAAAAAAGGTCTTAACTGGTGGAAAGACCATCAATGGTTCTCTGAACAATTGGTTTTTAATTATTATTATTATTCTTTCCGCCAAACTTTAACGAAATTTCCAAAAAAGTACGCGACATGTTGAAATGATATTAGGTATCTAGTATCGGTTGACCAAAAGCTATCTTGTGGTGAGGGCACGACCCCGTAACATTACCTTTATAGGGGTTATCTCCACTAACACTGAAAAACTTGTTATCATTCTAACTCTATAACCATAATAGGTAGAAAAAAAACAAAGGTTGGAATTTGTTCAGAAACAGACCCTGGTGCTTCGTTACATTTGAATCGAAAAGATTCAACGACTCATTGGTAGGGTTATGCCCCTTTGAAAATTAAAAAATGTCGGTTGGCCACTAAAACTCAAAAACTGTAAGTTGTAACCACCTAGGATCATCACCAATGATCATCAATTCACATGAACATGAAAATTGATCTAAAGTCAAAGGTCAAGGTCATGACCTAGATTTTGACCTTAGCTTGTTATCGGATTTATTAAATAACCGTAAAAGATGGCTGATAAAATATAACTGAGAAAATATGTGTCTTGTCGAGATCTACATTTGTTATGTTGAATTGAAAATCATTGGACCAACTGTTATGGAACTAGGGCACCAAAACTGTTTTTTGGGTCCGAAATGATGATTGCTTATAACTCAAAAGTGGTTAGAGATAGAAAGAAACTTTGAATTGCAAAAATGATCAGCATAATAAGATCTACAAAGTTAGGTCAAGGTCAGAGGTCAAGTCCCTAGGAACGACATAAAACACCATAGCAACCATATATTTTTGAACTTAGAAGGCTATGAACAATATAAATATGAATAAAGGCAACAGTAGTATACCGCTGTTCAAAACTCATAAATCCATGGACAAAAAACAAAATCGGGGTAACAAACCAAAACCGAGCGAAACGCATTAAATATGACATTTTTATTACTGGAAATGACATTTTTGTCCCTAGCAACGACATACAAGTCCTTAGCAATCACTTATTTTTTTAACTTTAAATACTATGAATAGTACATATGACATTTTTAATAACTTATTTTAATATATTTATCCTTAGGAATGATTTTTGCCCTAAGCAACCACGTATGAACATAAAAGTCCTTAGAAACCATATATTTTTTAACTAAGAAGGCAATTGATAAAAGAAAAAAGGAAAGACCATTCAATTGTTCATGAACAATTGACTTTTTAATTGATATTACTTTTCTTTTTAACATTTATAGCTGTAAATCTTTAAACTGTTCGCAGTTGGGTTTTTTTAATAGCAGAATCGATAATGTTATACATTTAGAGATATAAGTCATAAAATTTCCACATTTCTAAGATGTTCGATGGTCAGGTTTGATCGTATATGTCATGGCATTCTCTTAACTGGCTATACTAGACATTGGTTAATCAATTATGTTCAATACTCCATTAAAGAAAATGCGAGTGTATATCGAATACTTAAATAATTTTAACAGCATGTCAATAAAAGGAAGTCAGTTATCACAAGTTAAAACATAGAATCCGATTAAATTAAAAAAAACTAATTATGAATGCAATCAACCAAATTACAATGACAGACATAACAGCTTTTATATGATATCTTAAAAAGTGACTTACTGTCCTTGCATAAAACTCAGTGAATTTTGCCACAAAACAACCAAATACTAGAATATTCCTTTGCTGTTAGAAAGTTTGCCTCATTATCTTATCAGCTATTTAAATATATTGCAAAAAGCAAAATGAAACCAAGAAATATACACGGATTTATTAGATTGGATAATCGGCAAACTCTTGTTGGCTCCTTATTCAAGGCTTTATTTTTAAAGTATCGAAATGTTCGACAATAGTATATTCTTTGCCAGATACAAACAATTAGCTTTTTAAAACACAAATAAACGTATGCTTAATTGTAAACGTAATGAGAATGCATCTGTCTTTTTAAATATAGTTGAAAAGACTTGTAGAAAATCTGATTCTATCGCAGTTGTATGCATGATGCCTTAAAATGAACAGAAATGAACAGAAATGTAAATACCCTCTGCTACCTCCTGGTGAGAATCCATGACAACGATAACGTCTGCAATTGTTTGATCTATTCCCCGTTGCCTGGCAACCATAAGGCCTTTTGGTTCTTCGTTTCTGATAACACGTACATTGTAAAGATGAGATAAGTAAATATCAAGTTTGGTTTTTAATTCCCCTAAATCAAATAAAAAAATAAACAATTTTAATATTTATTTTTGATGCATGATGCCATTGGAAATAAACTTATAGATACCAGGATTAAAATTTTGTGGTTGCGCCAGACGCGCGTTTCGTTTATAAAAGACTCATCAGTGACGTTCGAATTAAAAAAAAAGGCCAAATAAAGAACGAAGTTGAAGAGCATTGATGACCAAACATTCCTTAAAGTTTAGCCATATACAGCTGAGATTATCTATTCATGAAGTAGAAAAAACTTTGTTTTTCAAAAATTCAAAGTTTTGTCAACAGTAAAATTATAATTATGACCATTTTTACAAACACTAAATGTTTTTTCCTCTGTATACCTGTATACTCGTAATTCAGATGCACATTCAAAAACAAACGCTTTACATGCTAGTAACGCGATACAAATAACGAAGTTTTGTAACTCGTCCTCTTGTTAACTATACAGTTTGTGTTCACACATGGTTGTCAATACAATGGAATTTTATGCGACTGTTATAAATACGAATGAGAGGTTTAGCTAACAATAAGGCCAGGTTTAATCCACCATTTCTACATAAGAAAATGCCTGTACCAAGTCAGGAATATGTCAGTTGTTATCCATTCGTTTGAGCGTTTAGGGATTTTCCGTTTAAAAATTTCCTTGGTATTTGTATTTGTGTGATTTACTTTCTATTACAACTTAATTGTTTTTATCAAATGGAAAATGTCAAATGTAACAGGAGACCTCATATGACTTTTTGATAATTCGAACAGTTTTAGTAGTGTTATTCTGATGATCGGAATAAGTCAGAAATTAGTTGGTTGGGCCTGGCGATGTCGATAATCGATTGGGATTTTGTTTAATCGATTGTCGTTAAAGTTTCCGGACTTTTAGCTTATTAACTTCCGGTCCGTTTGCGGTTTGCATTTTATATGCGCAGTCAAACAAATAATAACAAAAAATATCAGGATCGATGACAATAACAATGTCAAACATCCTATAATTAAAGACATAACCAATTTCCTTCTTTAGAAACGTGACAAATGCATTGACTATAAATATTTGCAGATTGATGGAATTTTATTTAAAATTAATAACTTTGTATGAAATACTTTCTTTCAATACCGGTACTTGTTACTTGAGAGCGTACATAAAATCATTCTAATTTTAGACAAAATAATTTCTTTGCTTCATTAGAACGTGTTGCAAATTGCCTTTTATTAATGTTTTATCCATTTGTAGCATCAAAAACGTCATATTCCTTTCCAAATTGCTTGCCAAACATCGTTTATTTTTGTAAATTTTCCGAAATTTGTTTGCAATATTGAAAAATATTAGAATCACGAATCGGATACGGTTCAACTATGTAATAATTCCGCATTCTTGCAATTATAAGTTCAGTTGCACGAATGACACAATCGACAGAAAATAATGATCACAAAAGTGAAAAAAAGCAGTCTACACGAATTAACAGACATTGGCTTAATCTCCTTTGTTTACTGTATATATTATAATGAAAATGCATTTTTTTTTTTAATGTTAATCTTAAATTTCTTAAAGTTAAAAACTTTATATATCTTTTCTTAATTAGAAGCATTCAAATGTTTATACAGCTATGTTATTGAAATTGTATTGTGAGTTACACCATTGAAATTTAGAAATGTTAGTGTCACTGTTGGTAATTAATGTTGTAATTATGAGATAAAATATGTTCAATATGAATCTTGATTCTTATTAATTCATTGTTTTAACTGCTAAATAGATAGTTATCAAAGGTACCAGGATTATAATTTTATACCCCAGAATATGAAAAGGAAACAAAAGATCAAATATGAATATATAAACTCTGCAATGATATCGAATATACACGTTAGACATGTACAATGAGACTAAATGCATGATTTCATTTAAAAAAAGGGTAAGGTATTATGATGCGATTATAACCGATAGTCGGTTGGTTGCTGTCAACCGATTGTAATAGTTTATCAGTTGGAAATTTCAACCGATTATCCAACACTAAGTTTTAGTCGGTCTGTTCGTGTTCGACTGCTCGAAGTTCGACTGTTTATAAGTTCTTAAACTGTATTTCTTCATAAAGATAAAGAAAGAGATTAAAATAAGACACACCATTTTTTGAACCATCGTCTACCAGAATGATTTCTCTCAGTAGGTATGAAGGCGTTCTATCTAGTATACTATGTACGGTTCTTAGAAGAACGCTCCAACTTTCATCTCGAAACGGTATTATAACGCTGACAGGTGGTAGTTTAAAAATATCATATGACTTTGTGCACCTAAAAAATAAAAAAAAAAACATGTAAATAATATCATGTATCATTTTTGCAAAATCAATATTCAAACTAATTCAGTTTAGGTTTAGTTTTATACTACAAACTCAGCTGAAAATTAATGAAAATCTTACAACGGAATTTTCTACTTCAAACGAATTTGATGATTGTGTTATCATTTCGGTTTTATGATGAGGGTTTACGAATATGTGTATGTTTATTTGAAAATATTTTTAATTTCAAAATTTAATTTTTGCCACTTTGATAATTAAAGTTAAGTCGGCAAGATAGTGGTCAGTAGGCTTGGGATTCTAAAATACTTACCCATTGTAAATTGTATCATGTGGTAAACTTCTGTGAAAAGAGATTAGATCGCTGACGAAGACATTATATCCATGCTTGTTCTGGTCTTTCTCGTATTGCCTTCTTTCTTCGTTTGAGAATAAACTCAAGTCTAAAAAAACAGCTTGACCAAGTTCACCTAGAAAAGATAACAAAGGAAAAAGTTGCACGTTACAAAAACTTTGAGATCCTGCAAACAGCCATTTCACTTTACAAATATAGATGTACAAATAATATCAATATCCTCTAAAATACCTTTTTTGATGTCTTCCATCTTTTTTTTTATTAGCGAAACTACTATTAAAGTCAACCGATATGAAACAGTAGGAAAGTTTGATGAGACTTGCTTATTTTTGCCCTGTTTCTAAATATTTTTTTCGAAAAATAACTAAAAAATATGTGGTGTACATATCGATGAAATGGCAATCGTGAGACACAGTTTATAAAAAGTGTGCATGTTGTTCGACAAAAACAGATTAAGAGTGCATAGTAATAATAACATGACATATTTGATGTGGAAATAAGAATTAAAGAACGACATGGAAAAGCGTACCGAAATCATCTATTTGTTGTGTTATTTGTGAATGTTACTGCATATAGAAAACAATTGTCCTACAATCAAATATGGACCTTTAAAACACGTTTCCAGTCATATTTTACAACAAGTCAACAATTTTATGAGTTAGATAATTTTTTTTTCAAAGTTGAGAAAAATGTTGCTGTTATCATCATGTGCCCTGTGATAAGAGTAGGCATTTTTAATTTCATTTTCTTGTGTATAATTCGGAGTTTAGTATGGCGTCCATTATCACTGAACTAGTATGCATATTTGTTTAGGGGACAACTGAAGGACGCCTCCGGGTGCGAGAGTTTCACGCTACATTGAAGACCCATTGGTGGCCTTCGGCTGTTGTCTGCTCTATGGTCGGGTTGTTGTCGCTTTGACACATTCCCCATTTCCATTCTCAATTTTATTTATTTATTTTCTTAAAATGATCATTTTCTTAACACTAATACACACTAAAAATAACACAACATAATTTAAAACGTTGTTGCAACAGGTTAAGTGTTAAATAATTGTTACTACCTGAAAATGAAGACAAAGTATTGTAGATTATTTTAAATGCCTGGACTGCTGGAAATCTTTTTGCGAAGGTTAATCTTAGTACGTTTCGTAGAATAACTTCAATACCGATGTAAAGAATTTATTAGATAAAATTTCCGATGACAAAAAGAAGAAAGAAAAAAAAAAGAAAAAAAGACTTGATAAAAGAAAATTTGGTTCCAATTCCATTAAGCGATGTTGACTTTATGACCTTACATTAATTTCCAAATCCTTTTAAGATTCATTTTGTCACATTACTTCTTTCGTTTCTTATTATGGATACACCCCTGGCTTTCATATGTTTTGGTTTCAAAGTTCCAGGTGAGTGCTTCGGACGCACGAAATTAATAATGTTTGTATTTGTTTCATTTACTAGCACTGGGTTGACACCATGAGTTCATGATACCTGTTGGTTCCGGAGGATATCATCAGTTCAGTATTCAGTGCTTTGGTAATGGTATAATGTATAGCTTGCTATCTTAAATTTTCCATTCACATATGATTTGACTTACCAATTGATTTGAATCGAGCGCAACTAATGAGTCTTATGTAGACAAAACGCGTTTCTAGCGTTCAATTAAAAGCCTATTAACTTTGCTTTGTTTTAACAATCGTTAAACAAAACATAATATTCATACTTGTTTGCAATTTTTTGTAAAAAAAACCCTCACAATTTTGTTAAAAGCTTTGGTAAAGATATGTTTTCATTGTGTATAAGGCGATTACATATTATAACAAATCCTATTAACTATTATTACGTACATTCATTTGCTGATTCTTATTTTATAACGCAAACCTGGTTGATACTGGTTAAAACTGGTTTTTGCCAATAGTTACTGGATCATGTACACTCCAATATCGAAAGGATGGTATTTAACAAAAACCAAACCCTGAGTCCCGAAATTTGTTATTTCCCAACTTAACCAATGAGTTTACTAAACACATGAAACAGGACTTACGCCCTTTCATATAAATATGTATATACTAAATATTTAAGAACGTTATATTGAAAAAATGAGTTAAACGAACAGAGCAAAGATCCGGACTACAATATTTTGGAATCTAAATTTGTTTTCAAGAAAATGAAGATACATATATAGGCTGGCAGAATTACCCTCGAAAATGAATTTTTAATGATTTCAGACGCTTTTATCTTTCGAGATCTAAAAGAAAAGTCTATGTTAAGTGTGGTTTGCTAATAAAGAGGATGTCAGGGAACTCTATTTTTATAGATTGTTTTCATTTGTCCTACACTTTTCTATTCTGGGGAAGCATACCAACGACAATTTATATGACGTTATCATTTAATTTTCTTGTTATCTGAATTTTGGTTACCATTATATCGATATATATACTTTTACAATATATAAATCATTTGTTTGATTTTATACATTAAATGTTTGATTTTCTACATTTAATGTTTGATTTTCTACATTAAATGTTTGATTTTATACATTAAAAGTTTGATTTTATACATTAAATGTTTGATTTTCTACATTAAATGTTTAATTTTCTACATTAAATGTTTGATTTTCTACATTAAATGTTTGATTTTCTACATTAAAAATTTGATTTTCTACATTAAATGTTTGATTTTATACATTAAAAGTTTGATTTTCTACATTAAATGTTTGATTTTCTACATTAAATGTTTGATTTTCTACATTAAATGTTTGATTTTATACATTAAATGTTTGATTTTATACATTAAAAGTTTGATTTTCTACATTAAATGTTTGATTTTCTACATTAAATGTTTGATTTTCTACATTAAAAATTTGATTTTCTACATTAAATGTTTGATTTTATACATTAAAAGTTTGATTTTATACATTAAATGTTTGATTTTCTACATTAAATGTTTGTTTTTCTACATTAACAGGATAAATCAATGCACTAAAACACTATTGAATTTAAAAAAGTGTACTCGCTTAACTCGTTATCCTATTCCAAATTGTTTTCCAGCAGGCTGACGGGACAGAGACTTAAATACATACTTCAAGCAAATCAATTTCTTATCTTTACGGGGATTTATTTTCAATGAAATTTATTGATATGCTTCTTCAAGATCAAAACGTGTTTTCCCATCCCGAAAGTCAGTTGGTTTTAACTCCTTTTTTTCAAATAAAAAAAGATTCATTATATTTTTAAGCTCTATAATGTTAATAGAAAGCATACACATATTATTGTATTGTATACATGCATTACAATTTAAATGACCTTAGAAAAAAGTAAAATCGCAATAGAAAAAAAATTAGATGAAAGTTCCAAACGGCAAGTCACTAATAAGATAACCAAATCAAAAGCTCAACCAAATCAAACGAATTGATAACAACTGTCACTTTCCTGACTTGGTACAGGCATTTTCTTTTGTAGATAATTGTGGATTAAACCTGGTTTTATAGCTAGCTAAACCTCTTAATAATATGACAGTCGCATAAAATTCCATTATATTGTCAACGATGAGTGAACAAAACAAACAAACACAATAGGTAAAAATACAACGTCTTATTATATCTATATATACAAAGCACATAAGCAAAAATTAAAGACAAGAGCACAAAAATGTATCATAGACCAATAACAGTATGGCGGGATATACCGAGTCACGTCAAATAGATATCACCAAAAACAAAGTAAATAGTAAAGGTAATATCCAAGCAGACAAATAAAATGTTATTAAGAGAATTAACAACATCAGTACCCAGAATGTTTACTCCAAGACAATCGTGTAATATTTTTAAAGCTGATACAGAAATAACTGTACAGAATTTTCAAAATGCCATCTTATTCGTTTTTACCTTCTTAACGTTAGAGCGTCAGTCGGATTTATTTATTTCAATTATTCGCCTACATGAATTAAAGCAATTCTGTATTGAAGACATTCGTGCATCATTCATGCTTTAACAGTTTCTGACCTGGTCCTTAAGTCTTGTTATGTAATCTCTATTTGGTCTTACAACCATTTTTCTGTTAACGCTTAACTGGCCTACCACCATTTCAATGTTATGTTTTACCTCGTCCGGAAGTCCTATTATCTAACTATTACATGGCTCTACTATATTTCTGTGTTTTCTCTTCCATGTCCCTATGATCATTCTATGTAATTTCAAGCCTGGTCATAAAGTCCTATTATGTAATCGCTTACCTGGTCCTACTTTCATTCTTTGTAATCTCTGATTAGAATCGTTTCCAAATCTTCTATTTCCCACAATTTCTTTCCATGTAAAATAATTGTTAAGACAAGATAAAATAACAACTAAGAATACTATACAACAGTAATTCCAAATTAGTTTCATTTGTAAAAAAATCCTAGTTTAAGGTGAAAAGTAAATATTTCTTTTATTGTATAATTGCACACTATTAGACATGTTACGAAAAGGTATATTCACGACGCTGAGGTTGATAAAATACAATTTAAATGTGGGGACTGTGTCAAAGCACAAAAAAGATTAACATTGAATATGATTTAAAAACTGCATTGATCCTTTTGGAGGCAATTCCGTATGGAACGAATATTCAATAACATTTGTACTATAAGAAAAATATAAGAAATAAATATTAACGATTTCCATAATATTTTTAAGAAACTATAATGCAAAAAAAAATGGGAGGAGGAGGGGATCATGTTAATGCAGTAGATGTGCGGGGTAACGGAGACACGGGGTACATACATGCCCTTAATATACCTTGCCCATTATCTTAATTTTTAATAGCTAATCACTAGTGATTTTTGGGCCCTGTATAGCTTGCTATTTGGTGTGAACAAAGGATCCGTGTTGAAGGCAGTACCTTGACCTATAATGGTGTAATTTTATAAATTGTTACATGGATGGAGAATTATCTCATTGGCACTCAAACCACATCTTCCTATATCTACTTGCAAATGATCTGAATAACTATAATTTGTTTTATACCTACTCGCGAATATATATGTATATAATGGTCATTTATATATAGTTACGAAAAGTAAACAAAGGAGTGTATGTATTTAGAACCAGTTGTTTGCCGCCTAAATTTTTTTATCTAATGGGATCTGTTTTAAAACACATAAAACACGATTTTAATTCAATTTTAGTTTTAGAAAATTTACTGCCGGCCATATAGCGTCCTTTATTTCCTTTCAAGTTTATCTTAAATTAAACAGTTTCAACTCAATTTGTTGTTTCCTTATAAGGGGTTTTTGATTGATTGATTGTTGATTGCTTAACGTACAGTGGCAAATATTTTATGCATGTTCAGAACGATAAGAGGTTTGAGTAAAATACGACTCACTACTCACCGGTTGAATATCCCTACAGAGTTTCAAAAGCATTGCATAATAACTTTGCATTTACACCTTAACACCACTTTATGCAGACATTGCATTCATACACAGGTTATTTAGGACAACAGAAATTATAAGATTTATTGGAAGTTGTTTCCTAGGACACCAAAATGATGCCCAACAGTATAATCTATAATAATTGTCTTTAATTGGACCAGGTTTGGAGTTAGATTTCCCCTAAAATTTTGTCATCTTAGCGGATAAAATTTATCCATGTCGATCGCCCCTCGTTACCCCTTACATATCATAAAAGCAATTGTCATATAGGATGTTACATAATGATGTTCTAGATAAATGTGATTTGAATTTACCAAGATGCACAGGATTCAAATGTTACCTGTTTAAATCTAGAATCAATGTTTTGACACCGTCCCCAATTTTAAAGTGTTATTTGTCAACCTCAGCGTCGAGAATATACCTTTTCGTAACATGTCTATTTTAAGACACAAACATATTGCTTTTTATTGAAACTTAAGAATATTGTTTGTGTTACTTAAATCTGTATGATAAAACGATTTGTCATTTAACGCACATGTTACAATAATTTTATTTCCATTGAAAAAAATTATCGACAAGGACAAAATAAGTCCAGTGAAAGAATGAACTGTCGTAATCTTATAAATCTTATAAATCATACGCATAGCTACTGAGAAGACAATAAGACCATGATACCATCTTTTGAAATATAGCATGTTATAATGTAAAGTGCACAAAATACGTACACGTGTAGTTTTTTTTATCTTAACAAAGAGGATTAACTTTCATAGAAATATATTTATTAAATCTTCATATTTCTAGTTGAATACACTTTCTTGTTGAATATACTTGATTAACTTTATCATATTTGCATTATATGTAGTAGCATGGTATTTTGTATGTTCCATTCAATAAAAATTGATATAGACAGTAAAATATATAGATAGTTTTTATAATTAAAATTGTGGTATGTAATCTACTATGGATTCATTATTATTCGAGAGATTCTTGAATAACTTAAGTACAAGTGAGCAATACATTCAAATGTCCGACATACTATAAATTTTGTGGGCTTGTATGCAGTTTTTGGCAAATCAACGAAATCAAATATCCACGAAAGTGCAAGTTTTCGTCAATCCGTGAAAATTGGTACCCACGAAAAAAAAATGAATCCACAGTATCACACAACTATTTTAATGAATTGTTCATCTTTAAAGACCATTCTTGAATGAAATTATATTTAAGTTTTGGCTAAATATTTAATGCAACTCAAAGTTTCTGAAATAGATTTGACCATGCAATATCTTTAACAGTTCAAAAGAGGGACGAAAGATACCAAAGGGAAAGTCAAACTCATAAATCTAAAACAAACTGACAACGCCATGGCTAAAAATGAAAAAGACAAACAGAAAAACAATACTACACATGACACAACATAATAAACTAAAGAATAAACAACACGAACCCCACCAAAAACTAGGGGTGATCTCAGGTGCTCTGGAAGGGTAAGCAGATCCTGCTCCACATGTGGCACCCGTCGTGTTGCTTATGTGATTACAAATCCGGTAAATAGTCTAATTCGGTAGGTCACATTCATGAAAGGGAAGGGGATTGTAGTTACGACGTAAGGAACATATCCGATATCATTTGTGAAACGGTTATTCCATAACGGTCAACTTGATAGCTTACTAATACTCCCACTTGTATGACTGTTGCTTAAAGTTGAAGATACCAGGTTACAACTTGCCGTTTCCGAATCTAATGCATCATTGCCCTTATTTTCAAAAGTGTTCACCAAAATGTCCTGATTGGTTTAAAATGTCATACACAATGGGAATTTAAATAATGAAGTGACGTTATTTTCATTTTAGGATACGAACAATGAAATTATCCATGATTCTTTAAATTCTAAAACGGCCAATTATGTACGTCAGAACCGCGTTTATTGTTCATATGATGCTCGACCCAAAACAATTAACATGTCAAATATAGAATGAGGTGAATCGAGTGCCCGACATTCCGAAAGGTATTGGAAAATGCAGTTAAAGTTATCTTTTCCCATAAAAGATAGAATATCGAACGTTGTTTATAAACAGATAATCTGTAGATATGGCATTATTAGTGATGATTCCTGTCAATACAGAAGTGCTGAATTCATTTCATCTGCTATGTAATATATATGTTACAGGCATTTTCTAAATCTAGTCAAGTTCGATAATGACGATTTTAACTTTTACCGTTCAGGAGTTATGGTTTATGAAAGATTGAAAAATGGTGTTTCCAGTCATGTCGTTGCATTTAATCATGAACCATTCAACCAAAGCATTTTAAATTTTGATATGTTGTTACTCATGACCAAAAATGGAGGTTAAATTTGATATTGACGATTTTCATTTGCACCGTTTAGGAGTTATGATTTTTGTGATATTGAAAAATGCCAAAACACAAACAAATGTTAATAAATCCGGTTTGCTGTCACTCTGACAGCCTCTTGTTAGAGAATAAATTAATTCTACCGAACTGATGATGAACTGAAAGTTATTTTCTTTGCAGGCATTTGTGTTTATGTCCACGTTTGTCACATGCATCTCAGGGATATCCTTTTTGTACAAATTGCCTGAAACTGAACAGGCAATTTGTTGAATTTTGATTAAAAATTTCAGTCATTTTTACTCATTTTGTATAATGCCCGTCCAAGTTAGGCATTCTATAAATTGATTGAAATTTTAGTCATTTTACAAAATGCCTAAATTCAGAAAATGTCTGTAACATATATATATATATATATATGTCGTGTACAAGTTGCGATTTTGTACAAGTTATAACCTGTACAAAATATTGCTTAAACATGGGTTTAACTTGTACAAACTTGAAAAATAAAGATATGTTTCTATTATTGCAACCTCAAGAATATGT
Source organism: Mytilus galloprovincialis (assembly GCF_965363235.1). Lineage (NCBI taxonomy): Eukaryota > Metazoa > Mollusca > Bivalvia > Mytilida > Mytilidae > Mytilus > Mytilus galloprovincialis. Next base: position 1,304,674 of record NC_134839.1, on the reverse strand, counting down.
TCATCATTTTTTATTATTCATTCATATTAGTGTGTTTAGTCCTTTTTTGAAACAGTTAATGTCCAGGGGTCGGTATTGCGAAGCACTCCTAAGACATAAGATATATCTTAGGAGTTTTGACATGTTTTATGATCCTCGTCAACCTACAAATATTTAGCAGGAAACGAGAATTGATGATGTGATAATAAATGAGTGTAATTTATATGAATGAATTTATGACTATCATAAGACCATCATTAGACACCTCTCGTGTAGTCCTAACTTTATGACCAACTTTAAGACATGTTCTAATTTAGGAATACTTTGTGAAAACCACTTAGGAGTAAGATATGTCATAAGACCATCCTAAAAAGTAAAATCACAAAAATACAGAACTGAAAATTCAAAATGGAAAGTCTCTAATTAAATGGCAAAACAAAATGATAAAACTCATCAAACGAATGGACAACAACTGTCATATTCCTGACTTGGTACAGGCATTTTCAAAAATTTAGTCCTAAGACAGTTTTGTGAAACTAGCCAGAGATGCATAGTTTTTATGATTTCTTTGTACCTTTTAAAACACACATGCAGTCCACAAACACTATTCAGTATTCTTATCTGCTGAATTATAATTGTGAGTGTCCACTTTGAATGCAATTGTAAAATACTTTCATTCTAGTTGACACTAAAAGACGCGTAAGAGGATAGCCAGGATAGATTTCTCTACAAACAATACCCTGATTTCAAAGTCGAGGATATATATTTAATACACCAAAATGACATTCGCCTCATGAAATGATATGTATAAAAAAAAATAAAAAATTTGAGGTATAAATTTACATAAGTCTTGCTGAAGGCCAAAAAAGTTGAAGAGTAGATTCAAAGATAGTTATAATGCAATGAAAACAATTTCAGCTCTCTCTTGCTTTTAAAGAGTAAGCATATCAGACATTGCTCTAGTTTTTGAATACTATAAAAAAAAAAGGGGAGGAGTATTACGCAAAATTTTAAGGCATTGTTCTTAAACATTTCAGATGAATTTAGTTACTAGTATGTAATAAAATTGAGAAAGGAAATAAGGAATGTGTCAAAGCGACAACAACCCGACCATAGAGCAGACAACAGCCTAAGGCCACCAATGGGTCTTCAATGTAGCAAGAAACTCCCGTAGCCGTAGGCGTCATTCAGCAGTATTGTCATTAAGGAAATGTATGCTTTTATTTAACAGTGTGACACTGATGTAAGCCATGATGGACTGCATAAAACATACAATTACATGAAAACACATTATAATCCAACATAAGTCACAAAGCCTAAATTTTTGAAACTCTGTGATCATTGTCCTCTAAAGAAAAAAAAAATGTTCTGGCCTATTGATTGTTGTTCTTTATTATTAAACAAATTTGAATGTCTTTTCTGTTTCATTTAGGTTTATCTTAATTTTTGTACTAGTTAAAACCATTTTTAACCAATATTTCGTACATGTTTTAACATGTACGAGGTAACTTTGTACATGTTATAACTTGTATTTTTGCATTATACAAGTTATAACATGTACAATATTTTTGTACGTGTTATAACCTGTACAAAATCGCAACATGTACACAACATATAAATGACGAAAAAATCACACTATATCATTGCCAAAAATGTACAGAAAGTACGATCTATTATTTTTGTCATATAAATAAATCGAAAATTAAAAAAAAAAATGTTTTCTTTAATATTTACGAGCATATTTAAATTAGAGCTCCTTTCTACAGAATATTCAAGTTGATATAAATCCAAAAGGAATAACAGTTACTTATATAATTTTTCGATATTCAAAATGCTTCTAAACTTCCATAAAAGTCCGTGAGATTTATAGGTTTCTAAATCAACGACCGAAAATTGGATATCGCTTGATACAAACTCGAGTATATCTAATTTAATGAAATAATTAACTAGCCTTTGGCAAGTTTATTATTCCTATTTAGGGACGACATCAAAAGTTCAATGAAGGATAAAAAACTTAATTCACATAGTTTTTTCACTGACCCCCACACCCCCCTCTTAACTTAATTTGGGAAAAATTGATTTACCTATATGGATATATGTAAAATCGATTTTAAATTAACAAAACTTGCAGCAATGTAACCCCCCACCCCCAAACTATTTGATTTAAGTTTTTTATCCTACATCGATCTTTTGATGTCGTCCCTTAAATTAAATAACAAAAGATAAAAAACAAGTTGTTAAACCTATTTCTCTTATGGACAACACTCCCATTGTGTTAAATAAAAATTCTGCAAATCGTTATCAAGTCTTTTGTACATTTTAGAATGACGTCATATGTCCTCTTTCAGAGTAAATTTTTTACATCAGACATAATTAGACCTTTTCTACGATTAAGAATGTAATCAAATTGGACACACGAAGATTTCCAATTGAAAAATGTTATTTTTTTTGTATATAATTGAAGAAATCACATAGGTCATTTACCAAGGACGAAATGTACATCGTCGTAACTTCTGGAGGTCAATAATGACATAACAAATAGCTAATGGAAATGCCGTAATATCGCTTTATGATGCTGGATAAGCCCATGAATTAACGCAGAATTTCATATCACATTTTCGTATCACACTACTTGCAGTGTGGTACTCGAAATATCAATGTACTAGTATGCAAGAAATAGATAACAGAACAGAACCTTAAGAGAAGGGCAATTGACGTACCTGTAACCTTAGCGTAATCAACCTTAATATTTCAAATGTTAATAATTATCTCCCCTTGCCCATTAAACTTGTAAATTAAACGAAAATAGTACAAACGACGTACGTAATACAGGCGGAAACCCAGTTGAAATTAAACAAAAGAAAAAGAAGTCTTTGTTAGAGAAGGTACAAAAAGCGAAGTTGGTAAGTTTGAATTGTTTACATCTGTTTCTATGGGCTTTAAACTATTATAAATGTACTAATTAAGATTTTATGATTGAAGTTCAGACGTGTTTGAGTTGACTATTCTAACTTGAAAACGTATTAAAAGAAAAATATTTGATACATCATTTCGATTCTGATTCTATTAATTTTATATATTTAGGCTGAAGGTTGATACAAAAACATTAAACATTTACAATACTAAAAGATGAAATATAACTGAAAGGTTAGGTGAAATACCTTTCTTATGTGAATCCAAGTAACAAATTTATACTTAAAAGTACTTGACAACAAACTTATCTACTGGATCTTAAAAATGCATTATTTAAAAAAACTTCATTTTGTGTATGTGTTATCTAAAGAAATTAGTCTTTAATCTTTGAAAATTTTAAGTCTGCCCTTCCACGGAATATTTGATAAGAGTTATTAAAATATTTTCAAGATTTTTAAACTTTAGAAAATTCCCTCTGACAACCGATCACACAATAGTTGTAAGTTGACCAAATGCATAAAAGTGCATTAAATGATGCTCAATAGCTTGTAGATACAATTGTTTTTTTTTAAATACAACTGGCGTATAAGGATCGTAGTGATACTATGTGGATAAATTTGTTTTCTAGAGCTAAATTGACCGGACGTAATCACTACAATGGCTTTTATTTTTACAATTATAAAAATTAGTTGGCGTAATTGGAAGATAATTTGGACGAATTAGAATCCTGACTGAATTGACTTAAGGGTGTACTTAGGTGATTTAAGGTAAAATTAAATAAATCAAGAATTCAAGATTGATACTTTTAGTTGGAAGAGTATTAGGTAAGGATCAAAATAAGCTAAAAAATATTGACAGGTCATGGAGCTCCTTTTCGAGATATATGATTTATAAAATATGGCGGGAAAAGAATGACTCGGACTTTTACAATATTTTTGCATTGGTACTATATGGGCCTCAAATCAAAAGAAAAAAATCATGAATCTGCTCTAACTTTGTAAAATGACCTTTTATGAGCCAATAAGTCTTATGTTAAAAGATAAATAGGTGTTATGGGCCAAATATAGTTATAAAGGGTACCAGGATTATATATTTTACCTTGTATCATATGGAAAAACACCAAGTAGTCCGAAACATTTGACACTTATTCCAAAACCTCACCTAAGTACATCCTTAAACTTGATAATTGTAAAATAGGGGTTGCCTCTCTTTCTTCATTTAGTTCAAATCTCTTGTAATACACCGTATTTCAATATATAGATAGTTTTCCCTTATATTTGAGCAAATGGAAAAGCCCACTTTGTTTATAGGTAGACAGAGCTATGTTCTAAATGATAAACAGTTAACAATTTGATTTACTATACTCTCTCCGTAGAAAAAAGTAAAACCACAAAAATACTGAACTCCGAGGAAAATTCAAAACGAAAAGTCCCCAACTAAATGGCTGAATTAAAAGCTCAAACACATCAAAAGAATGGGTAACAACTATCATATTTCTGACTTTCACCAGGCATTTTCGCAAGTAGAATATGGTGGATTAAACCTGGTTTATAGCTAGCTAATGCTTTCACTTGTATGACAGTCGCAAAAATTCCATTATATTGACAACAATGTTTGAATTAAATAAACAAACATAATAGGTAAACATGTCAAAAATAGGACTACAGTAGTCAACTTTTGTTATCACTATGAAAACAAACAAGTGTGTTACAAAGAAGCACAAAAAGGAATATGTACAAAGCAGTTAGCAAAAAAGAAGGATGACTTTCGAACAGCGGTATATTACTGCTGCTTTTATTCGTGAGAATACGGGAATATGCGTTTTATGAATATATTTGATGTAAAAAGGGCAAAGTTCCTTAAAATTAATTGACACAAGTTCAATAATTTAGGTAAATACATACCTATAGATTGCAATAATTTTCTAATATTTAGGCTTACAAACATACCCAATTATCAGATCGTTTTGGGAGTGATTATTTCATTGCCATATTGGATTTTTGTTAGTATTTGGAAGATAACCAAACATGCTTTCTTTCGGAGTCTCATTGATGACTCAGTTATTCTTTGTTAAATTGAATTATATATGCATGTGCATGGCAATGGAAAATATCTATCGAGAAAAGCAGTTTGAAATTGTTGACCTTTGAAAACTCATTATGACAGTTGAAAAAAGAAAATCTCGCTGTGTAATAAATTTACCATGTTTAAAATCCTATTGAATGATGCAAATTTTACAGTGTCAAGAAGGTTATTGCGGACGGACGGACAGAATCGTTCTGTGATAATTATGTCAGTTCTGGTTCTTACATGCATAAAACAAACTTTTATGAGTAGTAAAAAAATTTAAATATTTTAAAGCTTTATTATAAATATTTATCATACTATGATAATTGTCGTTCTTTCAACTGTTGGTGGGATAATGATATTTTAAAATTTTCCAGTCTTCTATTGATCTTTGGAACAAAATGAACTTTTGTAAAAGATAATATTTTTGACATTTAGATAAAAGAAGTTGTGGTATGAGTGCCAAGGACACACCTATCCATTCATAATTATTTTATGTTATTTTACGGAACTGTACACTGTTTTAATACTTGTCGTCGAACAGTTAGTGTCGTCTGTCATATGTGCAGTTTTGACAATGGCAGTAGAATGAAGCAGACAGATAAAGCGTGACTTCAATCTAATAGTCCCCCTCCTCCCCCCAAAAAAAAAGCCACACAACACGGTCATCTGAATTGACGTGCTTGATCATATCCTGTACACTATTTACGATGTTGGTTTAATTATGGATGGCTTATTGACATACTTCTTTTGATGACAGAAACCAATCAAACGCTGTGTTCACAACATTGTGCTTCTAAAAAGAGTTCGATGTCGATATGCTTAATAAGCATACTTGATTTTCACTGCGTTAAAGAATGCAAAACCGAACAGCTTTGATCCTATCAAAATGTACTGATGAAAAGTTGTATATGATAAAAACAAAAATTAAAACAAATCAAAAACTGACAGCTGAACAAAAACATGACTTTACATTACAACTTTTATTTCTTTTTACTTATCTTGTTTTCTAAAATATAAAATATATACCGTTGGGAAGAATATAAAGACGAGAATAGATATTTATGCCAATGCATTTATTTCTTACAAGAAATATGAATATTCCATTCTCAATTTTATTCATATAAGAAAGCTGCTTTGAACCGGATTTTAGTTTTGAATTGTATGATGTCATAATGAATGAATCAAATATTTCCAAATGAAATTGGAACAAACTTCTGCAATCTTGATTCAAACCTTAATATGTCGTTAGAAAGATTAGATACTTCGGAGGATGATGAGCAACACGATAGGTGCCACATGTGGAGCAGGATCGCCTGACCATTCCGGAGCACTTCAAACCACCCTCTTTTTGATGGGGATCTTGCTGTTTAGTATTTAGTTTTCTATGTTGTTTTGTGTACTTTTATTTGTCTGTTTGTCATTTTCTTTTTTAGACATGGCGTTATCCGTTTATTTTCAATCTATGAGTTGAATTTTCCTCTGGTATCTTTCATCCCCCATTTTTATTTTAAATCCTATCTTTGAAATAGTTAGTTTATATTTGCCTAGATGTTCTTATAAAAACATATGCTGTTGCTAATGATTGTATCCAAACCTTTATATAAGTTATACATTTTTTAAATTTGTGACTATACACGTATCATTTGGGCAATTAGTCTTCAATGTGTCTGGTATCTATTATGAGTTTATTTATCATTATCACTTAACAAATAAAAACGCCATTGATAAAGAAAAATCTCCATAGGAACATCGATGTCTGTCTATACATTAATAATTTTCCTTCTTTGGAAATGAAAGAGTAGATAATTTATGTCATTGTGAATCAAGAAAATGTACGAACTGTTTCGTATGGCATGAAGTTTAATTTTGAAATTGTAGTTATATATTTCATATTCTTTTAAAGGAAATATAATCATAAGAAATCATATTTTATTCTGAATTTTTTTTTTATTTCTTTGTATGAAAGTGTAAAATTTTACGACCAAAGATGTAACAAAGCAATTATGTCAAGTCATTGCAAAACGTTATTGTTCACTAAAAATAATGAATTATTCAGACCATTTAGAGAAAAATAATTAAAGGCTGCGGGACAGGAACTTGTCATTTGCTAGCATGGCATTAAGAAATTTAATATTTCGTTGACATACACAATCATTGATTTTAAAAGTTAAAGCATTTATAATTCATTGAATACTGTTATAAATTATTAACATTAAATTGGTTATCACTGTTGCTAAGGCGTTTATATTTTCAGAATAGTCTTTATTTTGTATGTTCTTTAAACAAAAGAAAAAGCATACCATAGCGACAATCATGGTAGTAGTTTTATCTAATGTCCATGTGCTATATTATTATATCGGATTTACATTACTCATACATTTGATAGGAATATTTTGTCAGGAATGTCGTCTTAGAAGCTTAAGAGTAGACCCTGATCATATCAATGCTCGTTTGCAAGGTTATACATTTATAACGTTTGAAAACGTTGGCGCAAATGCCTGTTTTGATAAATGCATTCGTCGGAGGAGATGTCTTTCCTTCAATTACAAAGAAAAACAACGCCACTGTGAAATGAACGAGAAAAACGGTGAAACTGACTTAGTTGAAGGAATTGGTTATGTGCATTTTAATATACAACAGTACAGAAATGTAAGTATAAATCAGAACATTAACAGTTGCAAAGGATTGCAAACATCCTATCACAGAATTTAAAATTGTACATAATTTCAGAAGCATACTATTAGCCTAGTATATATTGCCTATAGGAGCTACACAACATCAATATATATATTTTTTTTTAATTCAGACACTATCTTCAACTTCTTAATATTGTATCTTACACCAATACAATAATTAAAAAAAAAGACTATTTTGGACTCAGATGATTGTACTATTTATCAAATCCAGTATATTACATAGATATCCTATAAAATATTAGATTTCTTTTCCATACACTTCCTGTTGATTGATAGAAGCACCGTAAAAGCTGATGATATGGCTTGCAAACCATCACCAACAAACTTTTTCGCTTAAATGTACTGTACACAGCTGAAGGTTTATGAAGATTAAACAGCTGAGGTACATAATCATACGCACAGTATCTCTGATGCATTAAAACCGCTAAAAAAATCACTGGGTCGTTGTCACTTGTATACTGGACGTTTTAGCATACCAGTTCCGTATTTAATATCATTTAGTGCTGCCAGTCTATAAAACAATGCTTATTAGATTCTCAAATCATATGAAGGACTCAGGTTTTATTCATCAACACGCATATATGACAGACGATCTAGTCATCATAATTTAAAAAGACAAAAAGAGAAAAGCAATTCAGATTGTGGACGAAACGCGCGTCTGGCGTATAAAATTATAATCCTGGTACTTTTGATAACTATTATGTATTTTTGCTATGCACTCAAATTCATTATTAATCATCATTTTACAAAATGCAAGGTTCTTAGTAACTATTGGTAGTATTTAGGTAGCAACCATTTAACTTAAGTGGGTATACTACAATTTGAGGTAAAAAATGTAGCAGTATTATCGTGAAGTTTAATTGGTTAATTTACTTGTTAAATTAAATTAAATAAAAAATGTTGAACAGTTCTCCAGATATGACCCTTGCTCAAACATAGGAATTTGTCAAGTCGGTGAAATCTGCCAAACCAGTAGGGAGGGCGAAACATTCTGTGTTAAAGACATCAGTAAGTATAACTCTTATTTTGGCCAGGTAAACAGTCCTAAGAATGACTGGAATGATTGGTTAATACATGTATATATCTTAACAGAAAGTCATCTGACAACCCAATTCAACGTAATACCAATTGCTGAAAATGCTAATTCGATCAAAATTTCTTATTTTCAAGATGATTGCCAACCAATCAAAAATGCAAAGTTCGTAGATTTTAAACTTTGTCGCTAATCAGGACTTACATAATATCTACATGTGCATATCCACAAATAAATTGTATATTTTTTTTGTAAAAGTTAATTCTTTATATTACGGATTGAAATGAGTTTTTGTTCACCCAGGGTTAAGTTCTTCTACGCTATGTTCATACGAACATAAATACCACATCTTCCTATATCTATATAAAGTTTGTATTAATAATGCGTAAATAAAACAAAAACACAATATGACTTCAGATATTGCACTGATTAGTTTAATGATAAATCATGACAATTCTGGAGACTTGGTCTCCAAAGCTCCGAATGAATAGTAGGTAATATACAAATACAAAAATGTTCAATCAGAAAATTAATAATTCTTTTGAATAACATATTTTGAATGTATACTATACGTTTCGATCTAATCAGTGAATTTTTCTTGACGAGAGAATGGAGCGAAATTGAAAGATATATATGTAAAAAATAACGAATTTCTCTCTGCATATGTAAATAGTTATACGTCGTATTAAGTAATGAATATAAAGTGGAGGATCTTTAATTATAAACATAAAATTAATTTTTTAACACCCCCATTGTTCTCGTCATAGAATATGATTAACCTTGTATTCAAAACATTTATGTTGCTTTGCACATATACATATTTAGATCAAATACAGCCAGTTACTGACTGTAGTGGATTACACCCAGATCTTCCAAGTGGTACCTATGAAATACGTCCGAACCATTTTCATGTCATAAAAGTTTATTGTGATCAAAGCACTTCCGGTGGTGGTTGGACGGTAAGTAGACTGGTTCCTGATCGCAATATTCAGATGTCATTCTGCAATCTTCGGTAGAATCTGCTTCTCTCCTTCTATGAGATTAGGGTACGGAATCGGCCGAGTTGTGACGAATGATTCAGATATTACACATATACTTATATAACATGTGTAAGGCAGAATAGACGGTAATGTTACCGTAACAAAAATCTTCAGGAATGTCCGTTTTGGTTATCGCACAAAATCAAATTAAAAAAATGAATGATTAAATTTTATGAAAATACTATAGCCCTGATATTTAAACTGAGTAAATAGCATACTTTAAAGTTGTTTTAAGCTGACAATTAGAAAAATAAATTATATTATAAAATATTAAAATTGCTTTCACCATGATCACACGAGCGCATCCATTTATGTAATTTGTAATCTGATGTAATGAAAGAATTGTGGTTTATTATTAATGTGTAAACTTTTGCAATTAATTAAATAATTTCTAATTAGAAAAATAACATCATTAAAAAGTCGTATTAATTGAACAATAATAATCAATCATGAAAAATAAAAACGAATTTGCAGAATACTGTGTTTAAAAGATGAAGATGTATAAAAAAAAAAAAAAAAAAAAAAAACAACTAAATTATAATGCCCGTGTCACACTGTCCCGATTTTTACGCCGATGGCAACACGATAATGGAAATTTTCAAAATCGGGACTGATCGTATCCAGATCGGGCTATTCGTAGTGCCATCTTTAACCATCTTTAACCATCGGCCACTTTTTCTAGCCTTCGGGGACAACTTCGGGAAGGGTTCTAAATTTTTTAACATGTTAAAAAATCCCCGAAGGTGCGTCCGATGTTAAGGGTTCGTATTGAGTTCGGTTCACCATCCTCACCATCGTAATGTCACCGGGAATGCATCTTTGCACATCGTATTGCATTCGTGTTTCCATCGTTTCCATCGGGCAGTTTTGACATTACGATGTCTACACGAATGAATCACGAAGATACCCGAAGGTCTTACGATGGCAACACGACTGCGTGAAGACCTCGTAATCCAGTCGTGCTTCCATCGAATAAAAGTACGAAGGCGACAAGATGGAACTACGACGGCAATAAATCCAGCTAAATATAAGTTAATTTTCGCGCTAAAATACATTTAAAGTGCCATGCGCGATATGCACTGGTCAGTCTAATACGACAGTTAAGAAAGACATGGAGCTCATATCATATGATTCTATGAGAACAAGAAAGGCGACAGCGTTGTTTCTATTAATTCAAATGGAACAAGAAGAGCAGCTATTACAGGCTCAGGATTTACTTTTACAAGAAAAATATTATTTTTTGTCAATTTTTCATATCAAGTAACATAATGAAAATCATAAACGCGCCTCGTACACCAACACTGCAGGTACACGTATATAGGGAAACCAACTTTTTCTTCATTATTCTAATTTTTTAGGTATCGTCTGAGTTGTTGTCACACGAATGTTTACTCCATAACCATTTTGTTTTCTATATGTCATATTTTGCCGCATTTGTTGCTTTCCCCACATCCTTCCTTTTGTCTATATTATTATGATATTCTCCTGGAAAGAGCTCTTTTTGAATAAAAGGGATCAACGAACCCATTACCTTACCTTTAAGATAGACCAGTAAACATGGGCATAATTATGGGTGATTATTCAGACTAGTGCACACATTTTACAGTTCAAACAAGGCAATGCCGAGCGTGGCATCCCCTCGTATGTAACATATTGGGGACAAATATGGACACTATATTTGTATATGACACATGCAGAAAATGGTAAATTGAATATGCATATATACATAAACTATTTTTTTAGAAATCAACCAAAACATTCAGTAACTGGAAATACCTTTAATATTGTCTTTAGAACCAGCAGGTAAAAAAATGAGCAACCAATTTCCTGTGTATTATGCTATTTCAAGGAGAAAAAACAAGTCCATCTGCATGACCTTGACCTTTGGCCTTGAACGTAAAAAATGTCAGATCATTACCAAGGAGGAACAATATACCAAATGTGGTTAAAATCTTTTGAAGCATATTGGTTTTAGAGTGTCCACAAGGGTGATATTGCCTTGCATTACAACTGTCACTGTGACCTTAACCTTTGGACTTTAAAGTCAATAGCGCTTAAGATATTCTTAACGAGTAACACCATACAAAGTTTTGATCATTTTGGTTCTAGAGTGCCCATAACAATTTCATCTACACGCAACTTACACGTAGAAGCCGAGAGGATAATAAACTAAGTTTTATAAGAATTAGACAAAAAGATCGATTTCCCGCCATGCATGGCAGACTTGTACAGAAACGATATGTTGTCGAAATTCTGTTCGTATCTTTGAGACATCGTATGGCCATCGCACCATCATCGTAATCCATCTTTTAGCCTTTGTAATCCATCGTTTAGCCTTCGTGATCCATCGTGTAGGCTTCGGCTGAGATATGAAGCTTAAATACCCGTCTTCGGTTAACCTTCGTATGTCCATCTTTTGCTATCGTATATAATTTCGGCACCATCGTATAGACTTCGTTATTTATCGTACTTACTTCGGTCACTTTTTGGTATTTTAACGAGATCGGGACCAACTTCGTACGAACTTACAATTTTCGCATTCGGGTGTCCATCGTATATAAAAATCGGGACAGTGTGACGCGGGCATAAAGAAAGACAGAAATGAAATAAATTACGAGAACACTTTAATAACGAGATAAATAAAAAAAAAAAATGACCCTTTAGGCTTTCGTAAGAAATACTTAACTACATCAAAAATTTGAATTAAGCTATTGACATAATGTCAAGATAATCATGTTCCCGGGTAAATCTAGGCAACAGTAGTTTAACTTATTCAAAACTTAAATCTATTATGGAGATAGTGGTGTAAAAAGCACAATATAAGAACAAACAGTACACCTCAGTTGAAAAATGCTTAACTCGAAAAAAAAAAAAAAAAACATAAAGGTGTTTCAAAGAAGAAAAGATGGATCTACTGATTTTTATCGTGGCTGGACTGATTACGAAAATGGTTTTGGTGATCTTGAGAATGAATTCTGGTTAGGTAATTATGTTTACATTACAATGATTTTGATTTTTTACTTTTAAGCACCATATTTAGGCTATTTCGTTAAGTTTTTATTGGTGGAGGAAGCCGGAGTGCCCGGAGAAAATCACCGACCTTCGATAAGAAAACTGACAATCCTAGTCAATTAAGATTGAAGTTTAGTGCACCCGCACGATCGGGGTTAGAACTAACAACCTCAGTGTCGACCAGCTAGTGATTACAGTAGTAACTACTAAGACCACTCGGCCACCGAGTCCCCCTGTATTACAATGACCACAATAGAGATATTAGAGAAAAACATCAAGTATTATATTCTTTCATTTAGCATATCAAATAAGCAACGAGCTATAAAGTCAACTAAATACAGTAGAATGATTAAACTTTAAAAAGGAAGTCTATTCGATAATGTGTTACTCTGACAATACTTGCTCCATACAAGAGTCTCTCATTTGTAAATGCGGAAATCGTCTATGTAAAAATAAGGCGATGTGGTATGACTGCAAATAGGAAAAATATCGATAAAAGTTTAACTAAAGCGGATTTTAGCCACTATAAGGTCTTCATCAATAAAATAAATAAAAATTAAAAGAACATACCATGAAATCGAATGTATATGCCTTGACATGAAAAAATTAAGACAATTTAAACGAACAAACTAACAGCATAATTTATACCAAAAATACGTAAGAAAAAAATTGACAGATATGATACAACGACAGACTCTGATCTACAGGCTCTTGGTTAAGAATAGACACACGCAGAGTATGCCAATTGATCGTTAAGCATATTTATATATCTCACTTAGCCAAACGTTCAACTTCCTTAGTAAGGATATACTGTTATATCGAAGATATTCAGGGAGGACTATGTTTTTCCATATTCCACTCATGTATAGCACTGGCCATTATGTTTATCAATTAAAAAGGTTAACCAAACAGGTAAATTTTGTTTTTTCATTTGTTCGGGCGTTTAGGTTATTTGAACGAAATTATCTTTACTAATAACACTTTAAATAACTGAAAAATCCAACGGGTTGAGTTCTTAAGGCATAAACTCACAATTAATGAAAAACTTAATCTCAAATATATATATCAAGCGATAAGTATATGTAAAAGAATGATAATCCCTTTCTTCATGATCTTTCTCTTGCAAACTTAGAATATTGTAAAGTGTTCAATGCACAAGGATCTCTTAATTTGTTGTACATAAGAATTTGTTTCATTGTTGGTGTAAATTAAATATTTATAATTGATGCATGACTTCATTTTGCAGTATTTCATATATGGCCTAGTTTTAGTGATGTGAGGACTTTCTTTTAATTTGGGAATTATTAAAATAATGCGTTATAGACCAGATGTAAAGTTACACAGCAGTACAAAATATATGTTTCTTGACTGTGAATATGAATGTAAATGTTTGAGCGAGGAATTATCTTTTTTTAAGGGGAGTTGTAACTCATTTATAAAAAACTCTTCGTTTTGAATTGTAAGTAGGTCTGCACAATAGGACAATCCCTTACTAAGAACATGATTTACATTCATTCTTCACAAGTGAGAGACACCAAATTCTACAATTTCAATGGTAGAGAACATTTTGCTATAGTCTAAGTGAATTAATCGATCAATCTGTCTTTAGGAAACAAGAATATTCATGCTATAACTTCCCAAAGGCAATATCAGTTACGATTTGACCTTGAAGATTTCGAAGAAGAAACCAGATACGCTGTTTACAGTACATTCAACATTGGGAACGCCTCATCTGAATATCAATTGACAATTCAGGGCTACACAGGAGATGCTGGTATGTATTAAGCCTCCTGCATTTAGAGGTCAATGCATTTTCTGTAAGTCAATCGTGCAAAGTACTTACAAGTATAATTTTTAAATGTTCAAATCGTAATGTAATGCAAGTTATGAAGTAATAATAGTTTCTTTTATTCAAATATGAGTGCATGTTATTCATTGGATCGTATCAAAACACTAATAAGTTAGCTATATGTATCAGCTCAACTGTATTTAAACTGTTTAATTGGTGTATACCCCCCTTTTTGTTAATTTACTTATTGTTTTACATGTCTTTCATATGTTTTTAGAAAATAATGTTCTCCTAAACCTCTTTGATCGTTTCAACCACGACACGACACGATACATACATATGTCATATGAAGTTATTTCCTCTCACCCGTCCAACGTGCTCGTGTTGGCGTTAACACAAATATACATAGTTATCTTATATTTCGAACATCTTAAAATATGTGATAACCTCATTGATGGAAAAAATGTGCAGATTATCAAATAAAGGAAACAGTTATTTACTGCTGTTCAATAGTCATTATTCGATAAAGTATTACAAAATAGGGGTAAAAACTAAAACTCAGGGAAACACAGTAACTATAAGGTAATATAAACTTAACAACAACAAAAAAAAAAAAAAAAAAAAAAAAAAAAAAAAACACTGAACTACAACAAAAGCAAACA
The DNA here is from genome assembly GCF_965363235.1 of Mytilus galloprovincialis. Taxonomy (NCBI): domain Eukaryota; kingdom Metazoa; phylum Mollusca; class Bivalvia; order Mytilida; family Mytilidae; genus Mytilus; species Mytilus galloprovincialis. The sequence continues at coordinate 1,289,480 of NC_134839.1, read as the reverse complement.
CCAACATGCATAGAAACGAAATGTAAGTAATAATTGCATATTCCTAATTTGGTACAGGACACCAAATTAGATACAAAAAAAAAAACAACAACAACTCTGAAATACAGTATATGAACAAATAAAACGTCCTAGGTTAATGGATGTGAGGAATTTTCCTCCATTAATCAGAAGCGATTTTAGAAATTAAGGTTATAATCTACCATTAGCTCTTTTGGGACCAGTCGAAAATGAGCATAACATAGTATTCAGAAACAAAAACATGGCTGATTTTGATTTGGGTGGAGTATGCCACAAATAATATTTTTTTTCCTGAAACCTTATTGATTCTTAGTTGTAGCAATGACAAAATAAAATTTGATTCCTCCTTCAGAAATAGTTGAGAATTTTTTTTCTTCCTGTTGTTGAATGCATAAATTTTACTGTTATTTTTGTGCGAGATTGACGGTCACCCTTGACAACTGTAAATTACACCTAGAAAAGCAACGCGACCATATCATTTTTTTTATGAAATATGTTAACACAATAAATATTCTTTATTTTAAAAAAGGTTTTATAATAAAAATCAACTCAATAAAATCAGTACAGCAAGAAACATTACTATTGTCGGCAATGGA